>NC_134044.1:4148548-4453111 GCF_965140245.1 Athene noctua | reverse complement strand
TTTTAAGGTTAGCTATAAAGGATCCAATGGTTTCATGTACAAAGGGAAGGAAAGGCATAAAAGTGCTATCTCACTGCTCCAGAAAGTGTTGGAAATTTGTTCTCTACACACTGAATCCTTAAATTATCTCAACAGGCTCTGCTGACTCCATACACTGAATTAATGAAACTGTGTTTAACCTGCAAATCTTACAGCTAGCAAAACCAAGTTATATTTTCTTAGCCAAAATAGAACTTCATAAAGCTACTGTTTTGCAATTTACTCTTAAACCACAGTAGATCATGTCACTGTAGAATTGTAGAATACTATAAGTCTTAGGTTCAACAAAATGAAATGGATGAAGTGTTAATTTGATAATTGTGTGGTTCATCTGAGTACTAAAACACAATAGGGCATGCCTTATTCCATCATAATAGACTGCCTCAGGGGTGTTATGATGGTCTCATGCCTTCAACCACCCAGGAAGCACGGTAGTGTGCAGTAAAGTGTGCCCAAACGGCTTTGCTGCAACTATAATACAGGTTTCTGTCAGAGCAGTTTTCTTTCTAAGAGATGGACTGTTTTGTTTTAACCATGCTTTGAAAAATATTTTCAGTAGACACAAATCTTATTTAATATAGCTATATACGGGAACAGTGTACATATGAGGATGTAGAACCTATGCTTATTTTTTGTTTACCCCCCTCTCTAAAGGATCTTATTCAGATTTTTAAAAAAAAAATAAAAGTTCAAGAATAAGGCTTTTATTAACTGAATTATTAATAATAGTAAAAAGGTAACAGAATTTCTTGTCATAACAAAGAAGACAGTAGGGACTTCCCATTGGTTTTACAGAAAAGGTCCATACTCCAGGAGTTTAGTAATATACTGAAGTTTTGGTACCAGTTTTGTTACTCTGTTTAAGATGGATGCTAGCACAAGCATGCTATTTCCATAGTCCTAAAATCCTGATTCTTCAGTGCTCTTCCTATGAGCGGTGCCTGTCAAATGGCTGAATCCACTGATACCTTTGGGACTTTGTATAAATCATATATCAGGATTGTAGCCCAAGATTCATTGATTTAAATTGTACTTCCCCACTGTGAAATATTGAAAGCATGTCCTCACCATCTAGATGTGTAAGTAATCTTTTTGCTTTTCTTGTCTACCTTCAGTCTGCTTTTAGCATTCTTTATCTTTGCTCTTTGGAGTTTAACGTTCTTTTCACATTTTTACAAAACTTTCTTTGTGTTCACCACTATCACAAGCATCTACCTGAGGAAGCTCTTAGTGTCTGCCTGCAGAAGTAACTTAGCACCCTTCATTTCTGTTCCTATAAATACGTAAGTTGATGGCAGGGAGCTGTCATGATGTCATTCACAAGAATGGAAAGCTGGGTCCAGCACTTGGCCTCTTGAAAGGCTGTAAGACACAAGACAATTGGAACTGATAGATACTAAAGGACTGTATGGTGGGTCTCTTGTCTGAAGACCTGTACATTCTGTAAAGAAATATTTTATTTGTTGCATTTCAGGATTGCATCTTTGGGAAGACTTTTGGGCAACTTCCCTGGCACAAGCAAACTGCTTGAAATCCTTAACTGGAAGCCTGAGATTTACAGCTGAAGTTCTGCGGTCAGTCAGGGAAAGGTGGATGCTGTTAGGGATGATAGTATTTCTTTATATTAGTGTCTTTTTAGGATTAGAAGAGATATTCCAAGTCTAATGATACCTTTCTTGTATGGTGTTATAGTGGGAAAGTAAGAAAGTTGTATTAAACAATATCTACAACTGTTTGGAATGCAATTGTATATAACTCCTGCCGTAAATGAGTCATTGGCCTCAAAACCAGGATGGAGTCAGAAACATACAGCAACAGCTCTTGTTTCAAGACCTCGGTCCTATTCTCTCACCCCGGTAATACTGCTGCTACTAGCTGACCAAAGACATTTTTTAATTGCAGTACTAAATTTGAAGCTTGGCTTATTATGTTCTAACAATATGATTAGTAAACCATAATAGCATGACTGTTACTCACCATCAGCCTTACACATTGCTTAGTGTTTAAAATGGGATCTTCTAATTGAATAACAAAGCACAACGAGGCGAAGTATGTGCTGGCAAACTCTAAAAGCTATGATCTCATGACTGCTATGATTCCAAGATGAATGTTTTTTGAGGTTGTCTTGATGCTATTGTTAAAAGTTATAACCACGAGAAGTCTGGCAAGAGGAGTTTAGTTTATGCTGCTGAACAATGAAGTCAACCTCCAACTGAAAGTTGTTTTTTCCTAACAATGTTTTGTGGAGGCTGCTAGTGTCTCTTTTGTGGGGCAGATAACTTGTCCTAAGGCTCCCATCAGTTGGAGAACTGCTTCAAAAGTTCAAAGAATAGCTCATTTTTCAGAAGACTGTTAATCCCAGTATGTGATGTCTTTGCTGTGCTTTTGACAAAATTAGTATTTCATTTTGTAGCTGCTTTTTATACTAATGGATCTCTGCTATTCATGAACCCCCACTGGCTGTATCATCTATTTTACTGCAATATCTAGGATCTTGACTGTGGACAACCTATTGTGTCGAGCGCTTTGCAAACAGAATAAAAGGACTGTTTGGGGTTGCAGTGATTCATGTTGGCCCTTAAGAAACAGCCACTTGCTTTACTGTTATTGTAATGGGAATTTCTCCAGTCACAGGCCAGCTCAATACAGGCATAAGGAAATAATTTTCTGTTATCTCTTTACATGGGCAAAAAGAGGCAATCCAAGAGGAATCATAAGGAAGAGAGAGGCAGTTCAAGATACTCAGCCCCGTTTATGATGTTATTTACCTGTGCCATCCTTTTGCTTTCTTTCTCATTCTTCTCTTCATATTAGCAAACCATCATTCCTTTCACCATCCTCAGCCTCGCCAGCTTATTGTGTTCAAACTGTTTCCATATTTAGCTCATTGCAGCTTCTTGATACAAATGCTAACTCAGATTTTAATTTCATAGAGGCTAGGCTGCTTCTGTACCCCACTGGAAGGAGGTGAAATCAAAACAGCATAGACCAACCACACCTTGTGATGGACCATAAAAAGTTAAAAGAAACATGCTAGTGGGCAAGATTTGCATTCAGATTGTTGAGGTTTGACCCTTACTTCCAAGCACAGATGACAGAAAAATTTTACACCATGCTGTCCACTACAATTGCTCTTGTTGCATCTCAGCCTTTAGTAAAAGGTCTTAAGTCTTCTAGGGTATGAATTTGTGTAGCTCGAATGATTTTGCATGCCCTAATATTGTGAAAGGTGAGTGTCTATTCTGACATCAAGAAAAATTGCTAGTGAAAGTGAGACAGGTATAGTCATCAGGGAAACGTCAAAAGGGGAGGTTAAACTGTGCAAAATCTTTTTCTGGAAAGAAAGGATAAGCTTTTTGTCCATACTGCAATCTCTGGAACGAATCACCAGCAAGCACAAGGTGAGAAACTGTCCCTTTAAAAACATGTGATGGGCATAGCTAGTTGATTTTTTAATTAAATAATCTGAGATAAATCATCTGTTGTTTTACCCGTTGCATTGGTGAAAATCTGGCCTTTTCCGCATCCTAACAGGCAGCTGCAGAAACAATGTATTTGACCACCCTGAAACGCTCACCAGTGAATTCCCTAAAATCTCATCTTGTGGTCAGCTGATGCAGTATGTGCTTGAACTGTATGCTAGCTTCTCTCTTTTCCTACTTTTGGAAAGAGAGAAGAAACAATTGGAAAGGTCCACAGATATGACTCCCTGTGGCCATTTTAAACTACTGAACTAGTTCAGTAGTGTACCTGAACTAGGAAGAACTGTTGCTGCATACCCAACACATTGGGGAAGGCAGTGATAATACAAATACTGTGTGAAGTTTCCAGTATTTATAGGAGGCTGTGCACCCACACCGAATGACTATTTCCTGCTAATGAGACCCTCGCAAGCCAAATGCAACCTAGTACTGTATTAAAATGATTGGCATGAAACTGTATTTCCAGAGTAATGAAGTGATTTGCTTGTCATATATCCATCTCTTCAACTAGGGATTTACACTGCCTGTGAAAGACCCCTAGGGATGTAACTGTCACCAGGAATTCTAGTTGCAAATAATTTTGGCAACAAGTGTTCAAGCATTAAACTCCCAAGTGGCAACAAAACCTATGGTTTTGTCATCAGAGCTACCACTCACTAAAGTACCAAGAACATCTGTTTTGTGATATGTAGCATGGTATCCACAGCCATCAGCTGTTGCCTCTAAATTTCCCATGCTTCTATTAAAGGTTGTATCAAAATCAGCCTACTGCATGACTTAATGGGGGAGAAAAAAACAAAGCACCCATTTGATAAAAGGAAATAGTCTGGTTCTTTGAGATGCTGGACAAAGAAGAGAGACCTAGATGAACTGGAAATTATTTCCAGTTCATCTGCAAAATGACCAAACTGTTTCTGCTCGCACCACTCTGTCCTTAGCGCTAACCTTGAAGAAGGGGTTCTTCCCAGTTCCACCATTTGCAGGGCCCTAGCATAGTGAGGCGCTGAGGGCAGCCATAACGTTCCATTTCTAGCAAACGGGGGTGTCCGTTTTGAAGTTTATGGCTATTCCAGGTAGGTGTGAGTTAAGCTCATGCTCTAGGCAAACAACGGTGATGGGGAGAAAATACCTGAACTTTTTTATTAATGTTGGCAGCATGTTACTGATTTTTCTTACTGGTTGGCACACACTGGTATCAGATATAATTAGGAAATAGTTTGGAGCAGCATTTTGGAATATGTGCATATAAACATTTGATCTTTCAAAAAAGGGAGAAAGTTGCATTTAAATTGTACATCAAAGACATGAAAAATAAAAGGAATTACTTGGATGTTGTCCAACCTATTTCCTCTGACCAACATCCACTTTTCATTCTGCAAGAAGCAAGGGCAGAGACACAAAGCACTCCTGTTTTCCTCCTTTAAGGCAGTTCTTCTAAGGCTTTGCCAACGACCAAGGTCAGTTTTCTCAGGCTGCAACCTCTTTCACATCTGAATTATGTTGGCAGATAGCCCTGGACAGAACCATTTGTAACAGAGCTCCTCAAATTACAAGGCCTTTATCCAAATTCTGTTAAAGTCAGTGTGAAAGTTTTCACTGAAGTCTATGGATTGGTGTTGGGGTCTTAATGGGGAGTTTTTCTTTAAAAGCATGATTTTATAGACGCTTAAAACAAACAGGATGGAGCCCGTGACACTAGCACAACACTTAAATTTTTAAATCAGTTAAAAATTATTTGACATTTAACTTTTAAAAGTGGAGCAAAACCATTAGTTATCTAATTGCTTTGTTAACATTAGAAGTTTGATCTAAAGTTCATTGACATTAGTATCACTCTATGTTAAATAATGAGTTTCTGATTGGGAGTTAGAAGTATTTAAGCATAACTAAAATGGAAGTAAAAGACAAAAGAAAGGCAGGAAAGATTTAGATTCTCTGGTTTTATCATTTACAACAGTTGGAGGGGGGTGTGAAGAAAAATCAGCATAGCTAGTGAGAACAGGAATATAGATTCAGCCAGAACAAAATTATGAAATCATTACTTTTTGTCATTTGCTTTTTATACTTTGGTAAGAAAAGTGTTCTGTAGATTCCAAGTATAAGGAACAAAAAGGATGCTAGGGAGGTAGGATATTATTACAAGTATTGCAAGCCTACATCAGGATTTATAAATAACTTGTGAAACTGGTTTCTAAATGCATTGTGAATGTGAAGGCAGACAGCAGAGGTAGCAGCACATCGATTGTCAGTCCCTTTGTGGTCAATGGGAGTTTTAGCAGGATAAGAGCACAATGGTCTGGAAAGTAATTCATGCCTTTTGACACTTTTGTTAATACACCTCTCCTTTTCCAAAACAGATTGAGGTGTAATTGCTGTGAGAAGAATCATAAGTCTTATACAGCCTTTTAGAATTAGTAGATTAAGTATCTCATTAGAAAAACTGAGTGGCACTTCCTTGCAGTTTCCCTTCTTTTCCCGGAATCGATAGCAATAATCCAATAATCTTGTTTTGGACAGAAACACAGGAAAGAAACGTCTGCATGGAAGTAATATTTAGTTGCATACTTGGCTTCACTGCAACCTAGGCTGTGAAAGGGTATGTCAGTGAATAGTCCCATTGCGCAGAGCAACTCAATTGCTGCTGTGATGTATCACTATGTCATCAACCTTTTAATACCTCATAAGAAAACCTTTTTGAAGGAGATCAAAGTAGGTGCATCTTGGATTCTATCTACAGTTTCATTGTGAATATCTGCTGTGAAATCTTGTGAGTCACTTCAGATGTTACAGTTCTACTTGGTACCGGTGATGCCAATTCACACATACTATTTCTGTTTCTTTTTATTTCTGTATTGTTTCTGGTACTTTTTTTGGCCCTTCCTGTTTGCAAATGGTCTAATATTAATTCTTATTCCTAGACAAAATAAAATTGTGAAAAACAGCAATACTGTTCAATGGTGTTTGTTGAATGGAGCATTGATATACGTAACCTTAAGCTGGTCTAAGGTATTAATTTGTGATTAAATATTTTATTTTTTTTTCTTTATAAGTTGCAAAGCATGTGATCATTTCCTTATATCAGTAAGAAGTGCTGCTTGAAATGAATTGCAGATAGAGGCAAACCTTGCATAACCTGAAACATTAGTTTCCAAGCCAACAAGACCAACCAAGTAAAAGCATTCCTTTCCAAACAGTTTTGCTCTTCTATTGTATTAGCTTCCCAAGACAGCACCTCCTCTGGACTGCACAATTTGAGATCCAAACATTTAACAGGACAGCCTGAAAATGCATTCATATTAGATTTTGTGCATACATAGAGATCTATCTATACCACAACAACATGAATTTGCACTGTGTTTCTTTCCTGTTCATCATGCTTAAGAGTAAAATAATTCATCACTTCAACTTCGGCGTGTTAGTATTTGGATGACATAACTGGATGAAATAGTGCAAGTGTCATTTCCCTATAAAAGGAGAGATGTCAACTTTATACAGATGGCAAGTGGAAACAAAATTCAACATCCAACACCGACATACACCAAGGTACGGTGCAGCTGGCATATATTTCATTCTAGCTTGTCCTGGAAAAACATTTGCTGTTCTTTTAACACTTCTTGTGTCATGTCCCCTCACACGAGCTTGAGAAAAATGTCTTGCTGCCTAAACATGCACAACTATCTCACAGTGCCAGTGGAGACAGATACTTCAGGGCTTCTACTGTAGGGCAAACTTCACCTTAGCCGTGCCTTAGCACACCTTGAGACCCAAGCCATTTTAAAACTGCACGCAGCATTAGAAGAACAATACTCCATCCCTTAGTCTTTGACAAGGCCAGCCTTTAGGATGTCGTACTTACCATAAGAATCAGTAAAAGATAAATATTTTGCAATGAACCTAGATGAAATTAAACAGTTTTTCCTCATTTTAGCACTTTTAAAACATTATTCTAGTTCGAACTTTATCAGTGAATTGGTCATAGTATTTAAATTAAGTGAGAAACGAATCAGGGTGTTGTCTATTCAAATCACAAAAGTAATCTTTGCAGCATGTAGTATGGTACCTCATAATAGTATTTCAAGACCTTGTGTTAGGATTGAGTGACCAGATAGTTGAGGAAAAAGATCTTGAAAAGACAACACAGGCAGACAAGACTTTTAATTCGTACTGCATACTAAATTACTGTCACATGAAAAAATAAATTTAAATAGTTTGAGATATGTAAATTTACTTTAATTAGTATCACAAACAGCTGATATGACAAAAAGTAGTACAGATGGTCAAGTGAGTGATAGGTGTATGACACAATTGTTGTGGTGAGAGCTGAGATTCCAGGTGTGCAGTAGAATATAGTGCTGGAAATGTGGGGGTTTTTTTACAGTGGAAACAGCTGAAATAAGTGTAATTATTGTGCATCATATGCTGTCTGCAGAACTGTTATTGACAAAGCCCTAGTGTTTTCCAATGACCATCCTCCACCTAAGTCATATTTCTTGGAAAGCTCTTGAAAAAATCTTGAGATTGCTTTAAAAGTTCAGGATTCCAAATGGGGGATTAATTTGTCAACTTCCAAATTATTCTGCATGTGACAAGCTTTTCTCCAAAACTACAAACACAGGAAATGTACATAGAATAAAATGTAATCTAATTATGTCCCAGCTCTTGATATCAGGGAACAGCACCGAAACATTTCAAGAATCATTACAGAACTGGGAGGTAACAATGCTAATCTAACTCTTTTTCCCATCTCTACAACCATAGAAAGCCTAAATGCAGTGAAAATACTTGCATGTGTTCTGGGTTGGTAACTGTGATTTTCAGGTAGGTTATCCTTCAAGTTTTGATTGCACGGCTGCTGAATGTGCTAGATAATTTTCAATTCTAAATATGTTGCATCTATTACAAATAAAGCTTTCCTGCTAACTATCTTGCAGGTATTTTTAGCTTTCCTATCAGTGCTTTTCAGAATAAATCAAGAATAAATTTTCAGAAAGAAACACAACAAGCAAAGTCCTCTGTGACAATCCCTGTGACAAAGGAATTTACATAAACTAGGCTAGAAAAATAAATTTAACATCTTGACAATTTGTGGAAGTAATTAAAGCAAACAAAGCACGTCCTCTAAGAAGTAACAAGCTAGATCACATGAACTAAGAGCACATTAAGACATGCTGTGGGAAATTGTGAGCGGCTTCTGCAGAATGGTTTGCAGTTCTTGTCCTTGTACGTTTCTCAATTAGGCTCTCCTGGGTAGGAAGCATTAATTGAATTATACATGTACACACCCCCCTCAGTGGATGTTTTACTACAAGATAAGGTTTGTGCTTTTTTTATAAAGAACAATTTTGTGTTTCTGTCCACACACCTGTTATCTCTAAGTTCCCAACCACTACTATGTCTTGTTTTCTCCATCTTACTCTGTCCAGTTAACAGGATCCCACCACTGCAGTAACACTCAGTTCCTTTAGGGCTGTGGTGAGTGGCCTGGTAGGGTTACACGAAGCAACAAATCCTTTTTTGTGTTAGCAGGAGTACACCACTCAGCCTCAGTGCAGTACTCCTGTTGATGAAACCTCTCTCAAATAGACACAATAACTGATAGAAAAAGCTTTATCTTCCCTTTCACGAGAACCTTTAAACCTCCCTTTTAAATAAAAGCTTATCTGCTAATTGGTTTGACCCTGATTCACCTGTTCATTAAAGGAGTTCATCACTTTGCCCAGTCTGATGGCTAAAAGGTAATGGTAACTCTCACCTGGGAGTGTGAATGAGGTTCTGGGTTTTATTTCTGGGCAACATGCTGTCATATTGTTTGTCAACCCCCTACAATACCATTAATAAAGAGATTTTTAATCCTCAAATCAAACAGTGCCTTTATTTGATACTTAAGGGCAAGTCAAGGTTATTGAAGTATCACTAAAGATAGTAATAAAAAAAAAAAAGAAAACAGCTGTTCTTGATAATCCATTTAAAGACTTGCAGAAAGGACTGATAATTATCCTGGCATTATAATAGCTTGATTTCTACAGGTTTTGCATCTCTTAACTTTATATTACCCTGGCATTATAATAGCTTTATTTCTACAGGTTTGCTTAACTTTACATTACTTTCACATCTATGACTTTTGTGGTATTATTTTTAGGTTAATTTTTTACAAGATTTCAAAGTCTCGTACTTGATGACAAGTCTCTACAAGTCTAAATGGGGTTCCAGTTCCCAAGGGGAAACTTGCTAGAAAAGAATTTATGTGGTACTATCTTAACTGGAATATTCACCTCATCTGCATCTCACAGAAACCTCTGGAGTCTGCCATGCACAAGCCTCCCTCTTACAAACTCATGAGAATGATACATGATAGAATTAACTCTTTGATGTTGATCTTTTCAAAACAAGAGGCAATTTAGGCTGGCTATGATGGCAGATCAACAAAGACAGTAAACCTGCAACAGCAGACCTTGAATGCAATCAAAGGTCAGTGTCTTGCAACACTGGATTGTGACAGTTGGATAAAAGAGACAGACAGTGTGTATGCATGTGTGTGAGGGTACGTAGGCTCATAAATGGAATCAAAATGAAAAATGGGTTAAGCAGCCTGGAAAAAAAACAAAACAAAACAAAACAAGCTTTTTTTTTCATTTTCCATTGCCCTGTAGCAGTCTGGCTCTGTAGAGAAAAGTATAGACCTATTTCATGCAGGGATAAATAGTGATGTTCACCTTACCTTACCCAAGTCAGAACTGGAGACTAACAGAGCTGGAGATTTATTTGTCTGTAATCAGAGAAGAAACAACCTGCAATATCAAAGTTTCAACAAGTCTGGAGGAAATCAGTTGAGATTCAGAGTGTGGAACTGATAGTTTTATACAGATCTTCAGATTACCTTTCATCTTGTTTGACCTTTGATACAGCTAAAAGTTCTCAAGGCCCCAGCTACTGTTCTTTAGTACTCAGAGATTTCCAGCCACTCTGAAATATATTTGGCCGCTTACTTAGAGTTGGTCCTAATTCTTTACCCTGTATTACATCCACAGGGAATGGTCAGTCTAGAAGACTGATAAATGAAGCAAGCCCTTCCATGATAAATCTTCAAATTAATCCTGAAAAATCTTGCCCATGAGAAATCCTAGCAGTTAACCATGTTGGGAACCTATTGTGTGAGGTGATACAGAAACACAGAGTAGGGCTGGCCCTACAGAGTAGTATAGAAAAGCTTATTTCTTCACCTGTTATGTTAAATATCAAATAAAAGTATTCATTAACATAGCTGTATGTCCAGCTCCCAGAGCAGTAAGAGCTCATGCTAACGGCAGAGATATCATGTTCTTTAAAGCACAGCCATAAACACACAATGCTGTGTAAGAAAGTACAATTACTACATTTACAGCAGCAACATTCCAGATCCTAATGTCATTTATGTCCTTTATGATATCTTTCTGTTGTATCAACTGCTGCCAAAGCTGATGTAAGAAAAGCAAATTTCCCGTTCAGGAATTTGGAGGCAACAGATCACGCGTAAGATGCCTCCTCGTTCTTACATACTTCTGTCTTCATTTTTCTGCTTTGAGAATGAGAGGATTTGTTCCCCAAGTTCTCCAAGCAAGTACTCAACTCCAAAGCAGGCATAAGGCTGAGCAAGTGACCCTCCTGAGCCTTGCAACTAGAAACATAGGGGCAACACAAGCCCATTCTGCATCAAGATGTGAGTGAGAACTCCAGAGATAGTCTCCCATGTGCTTCCTCTGAGACAGAACGTGGTTCAGATAGAGGAACCACCCAAAGGGTGTGATTTGGTGTGACAGGCATTATCAGCTGCTGGGCAACTGAGGAAGAAGATAGAATCATAGAACAGTTTGGGTTGGAAGAGACCTTAAAGATCCTCCAGTCCCACCCCCCTGCCACGGGCAGGGACACCTTCCACTAGCCCAGGTTGCCCAAAGCCCAGTCCAACCTGGCCTTGAACCCTGCCAGGGAGGGGGCAGCCACAGCTGCTCTGGGCAACCTGTGCCAGGGCCTCACCACCCTCACAGGGAAGAATTTCTTCCTTACAGTTAATCTAAATCTGCCCTCTGTCAGTTTAAAACTGTTACCCCTCATCCTATCCCTACACCCCTGATCAAGAGTCCCTCCCCACCTTTCCTGAGCAGAGTCATCTGATTTCCTCATGAGAGCAGAACAATGAACTGTTTCCTCAGTCAAAAAATGGCAGGACTAGCAATGTATGGAGGAGCCATGGTGGGGGAATGTGGGACTCGGATTACTGTCAGGGCAGCACACTGAAGCTGTGTGTGCTGTGCTGCCGGCACGGGCGGGACTCGCTGTGGCACTGAGGGAGCCCTTGCCGCTGAGGGACCCCTCACCACTGAGGGACCCCTCACCACTGAGGGAGCCCTCGCCGCTGAGGGACCCCTCACCACTGAGGGAGCCCTCACCACTGAGGGACCCCTTGCTGCTGAGGGAGCCCTTCCCGCAGGGCAGCTGTTGCAGTGTGGAAGGAGCTACTTTTTGTGCAGTTCCCTGTACAGCTCTAGCACGTTCCAGGACTTTTGGCTTGCTGAACGAGCTAGTCCTGGTCGTTCCTATAGTTCCTCTCTTGCCAGGTAAAAAAAAAAATCAGGAAGAGCAGAGCCCTGGGACCCTTCCAGGGGTGCGTGCCGGTGTCTTTACAGGCCAGTTACCGAGGTGAGACTTTTTTCTCAGATCATTTTAAGATGGTTTCTCCTAGTCTCTTTAAACTCCGATCGCACCTAGCCCTCCCCGCCCGCCCCGAGAAGCCGAAGCGCGGGCGGGGTTGCTGGCGGCGGGGCCTGCGGGGCCGGCGCGGGCCGGGGGCTCTGCTGCCACCTGTCGGCGCGCCGCGGCCGCGCCCCCCCCGGCTGTGGGAAAGGCCGAGAGTCCCGGAGAGAGCCGGCGGGCACCGACCGGGCCGGGCCGCCCGCACCCCGCCCGGCGCCGAGCCGGACCGCGACCCTCTCGTGACCCGGCCCGCGCCGTGCGGGAGCGGTGAGTGCCGCCCGCCCGCGGGGCCTGGGGAGCAGCACCGGGAGCTGCTGCCGGGGGGCGCAGGAGCTGCCGCGGCCCCGGCCCGGAGCCTGCCCTGCCTGTGGCCGCCCCGGCTCGGGGGCGCGGGCAAACGCGGGCAGCCGGTCCGAAGCGGGGCACACACAGGACAGGCACGCTGAAAGATGGAAGGAAACAGCCAGAGGACTTCTCCAAGGATACTGCAAGAATACAGCAGGATTATGTCAACATACAATATAAATATTTTGTTATCGTATTTACCCAGATTACCCAGTAATATCCGAAGTGTAACTCTGTAAACGGTGTTTATTTACACTCGCATGCTGAACTACCGGCAGAGGCTTGCAGCGTTACTGTAGGTACTGAAGGAGGATATTACGTTTCCTGTGTTATTAGGAAAGAAGCCAGAATCACTTCCCTCCCTGCTCCCCTCCGCAGAGTTCCCAGAGATTTGAGTCCTCTGTACTGCTAACATTGACTAAATCAGTTGTATTCAGGGAAAGTTTTGGGGTTCCAACTTTAGGAGAAAAACTTTTTTACTATCAGACTTCTCTGCAAAGCAGAGGTAGGCAGCTGAAGTGGAAAACAGAAAAGCAACAGCAAAAGACTGCTCTGAGGAAAAAAGTTAACAGGAAGGAATGAGGAATGTCAAACAGCACGAGAACCATGAAATAAAATGTGTGTGAGTATCCAGCAGCAGTGGAACAAGCAGCAGTTATGGACAGAGAGACTAGGAGAAATTATCAGATAGACAGTCTACCTGAGAAGATAAGCTTGCCCTTGATTCCTTCTCCCCTCACTGAAAGTGTGCGAAGAATTGGGATGAATTTCAGTATGTTGGTTTAAAAAAGCTACTGTTCTTGTTTCATAGCTGAGGCTTATCTTGAAAATAGGAATTAGTTGGCTAAAATGGAGCAAGCAGGGCTAGTACAAAGGACCTGTGACAGCAGTGTTTATCCTTCTAGCATGGCGTATAGGATATTTTATCAGTATAGGCAACTTCTAGTCTTGTTAGACATTTGGGAGTCCTATCTAGCATAGCTGTGAGGGAGTTCACCTAACCCATAAAAATCATACTTGTGAGTTTTACTGTACTTGAACACGTATTTTGCTTCCTGTGTGCAGTTACTTTGTGACACTTGCCACCAAAAGGGTTCTGGGCATAAGCATGATTTGATAAGCATAATCAAAGCATAACTTTGTAACTTTAGTCAAGTGGTTTGTGACATGACAGTTTTAAATCTCAATTACAGTGGACAATTGTACCAAAGTACTCTTTCTAAAGGCCTTCCGTTATGGCTTATGCTCTTAGTGTTAAGCTGGGGACATGGAAATCATAGGAGGTGAAATAACTGCAATGTAATGCAGGAATACAAAAACAGTCGGGGAAGGGGCAAACAGACTCTTGGGAATTAAAACATATTTCTTGCCTGTTTCTCTGCTAAGGGAGAAGAATGAAGAGGCTGAAATAGCAGAAGTTCTCCCCAGTATGGTGGTTTTCAGTGCACTTTTGAAAATTGGAAGTGTCTTTAACCTTAGGCATGGATTAGTTCAGCAGTATAGTCCTTGTTCAGCGTAGAAGACAGCACTGACCCTGACCCTGGCAGATCTCCAGCATGGAAGCTGCTAATGGATGGCATGTCTGGACCTTACTGAGGATACTTGCATCCTAAATTCATTGATAAACAAAACAGTAACTCAGTCTAAACTAGTA
Source organism: Athene noctua (assembly GCF_965140245.1). Classification (NCBI taxonomy): domain Eukaryota; kingdom Metazoa; phylum Chordata; class Aves; order Strigiformes; family Strigidae; genus Athene; species Athene noctua. The sequence goes on along the minus strand of NC_134044.1, from coordinate 4,438,861 downwards.
AATAAAGATAATGAACAACTGAGACCCTGTGAAAGTTGATGTAATCTGGAGCGGCTTTTGTGTGTGTGTGTGTGATGTGGAGGCTATCAAACCTAGTGGCTTGCATTTCTATTATAAAGGTCTGAGCTTTTTGGAATTATCCATGTCCTAAGAATGTGGGGGTTTTATGGTGTAAAATCATAGAAGAGCATCAAATCTATTCTGGAGAAGGATCTAGAGAACAAGTCCTTTGAGGAGCGCTGAGGGCACTGGGGTTCTTTAGCCTGGAGAAAAGGAGACTCAGGAGAGACCTTATTGCTCTCTACAACTACCTGAAAGGAGGTTGTTGGTCTCTTCTCCCAAGCAACAAGTGAGAGGATGAGAGGAGATGGCCTCAAGTTGCACCAGTGGAGGTTTAGATTGGATATTAGGAACAATTTCTTCACCAAAAGGGTTATCAAGCATTGGAACAGGCTTCCCAGGGGAGTGGTGGAGTCACCATCCCTAGAGGAATTTAAAAACCTTGTGCTCAGGGTCATGGTTTGGTGGTGGGCTTGGCAGTGTTAAGTTTATGGTTGGACCTGATGATCTTAAGGGTCTTTTCCAACCTAAAGGATTCTGTGATTCTATTCAACAGCAATTGAACAGTTTCAAGTGAGTAAAGTTACTCTGAAATTTTCATAAGAAAATAGGACAGAGAATGTTGTATCTGGGAGAGGTACAGCTAACTGTAACAGTGCAAAGACTACAAAGGAATACCCTGGTGTCATACTCTGAGATTAGTTTCAGGTTCTCCAAAATTGTTGTGTTTTGGCAAAGCAAGAAGAAAGGTCAGTAGCATGAGAATTGAAGGGGATTTGTATTTTCTCTGTTTTTCTCTTGCTGTACCTAATTGCTGGGCAGAGTTGAGCTTTTCAACAGCACGTGGGAACCTAACTTTGCATCTGAAGTTCAAGCAAATTTTGCCCAGCTAGTAATTAAGTTTAAAACTACGCTCTGTAGGCATATGACCTGAAGGGGCTATTAGAAACTGATGTACCAGAAAATCTTCCAAACATGTTGTTCCAAATATTTTCTTAGTCAGTAAAGCTAACAGTGCTAACTGGATTATATTCATATTAGATTTAAACAATTGCATTTTGTTTGTGCTTTCTGATCATTGCCATCGGAAGTTTTTAATCCTGAAGATAGGCTAGACAATCTAGTTTATTCAAGCACTGAATCTGGGAGTTTGGTAGTCACTGGATTACAACGAATCATCCCTAAGAGGGATGTGCCATTCCAGTGTGCTGCACTGCCTCACAGAACCTTAAATGAAAATGTGGTTGTACAGTAAGGTTTGCTGATGCAGATGATAAGCTTTGATGATCAAGTCCTACTAGTTGCATTCATTCTCTTCTGACCTTCTTCCTCAATCTTTGTGATACTGACTTTGAATTTAAAGTTTTATTTGTAGCAAGCCATATCCTGTATATGGAAAATGCAACAATTTTCCCCCTATCAGCTGTAATTTTCTCTCCCTTTTTACTTTCTCTTTCCTTCTTATTTCTTTTTGTTGCCTTTCCTTTCTTGTTGGCACATAAAATTTCTCCAGTGACTTAATAAAAGGATGCTATCTCACTAGGACAACCAAACACCCCTGCCACAACACCACTAACTGGCATGCTGTAAGTCAGCCAGCCTTTCAAGCTCCAGACAGATGTTTTCAAAATCAAGTGAAAATTTGTTTCCAAAAAAAGAGGCACAGTGTTGGTAGAAATGTAGTAGTAGATACAATTTAATATCTCAGACCTTTAACAGAGCTGACAGTCAGTGGCTGCAGTAATGGACTTACAAATGGAAATGAGATTCATGATGATTTATTGATTGAAAAAGTGGTGAAATAAAGGAAAAGCTGGCAAGAGCCTCGGGAAATACACTGTTGTGAAGTATAAAATGGATGCAGTCAGAAGGATATTTTCATTGTATCGCAAAAAAAAAAAAAAAAAAGAAAAGAAAACAAACTCACTCCTCTGACATGTTCAGCCACTCTACTGGGAGCAAGTAAAAAGTTTTACCAGGAGGCATTGTGGCACCTGATTTTAGTAAAGTTGTTTTTTCTGCAGTTTTCATCTCTTACTGCATCTGCTCACTCTCAGCATGAGGACTTCACTTCAAGTTGGGCACAAACCTACAGTCAGCATATTGTGTATAAAGTGTTGCACAAATTAAAGTAAATTGCCACCTTGCTGAAAAAAAAAAAAAGAAGTTGCTGCCCAATTTGCCTTACCCTAGCAAGAAGCACAGTTGTGATGCACTCCTGGTCCTACCTGTCCAAGCTGGCACCTATGTTTCTTTTATTATTACCCTGAGAGTTGCCTTGCCTTCAGGCAAGGATCATCATCCTTTTACAAATTTGTGTTTTTCCCTTTTCCTCACTTCAGCGGGGTGCAATCTGGTAATGCTACTCTTGCTGGAATCCCGCTTAAACGTGGTACATTTTGCGTTAGAGCACAGCCATGAAAGGGCTGGTGTAGCAGCTGAGGCTGTAGCTTCCCCCTGGGAAGAGGACTTGGCAGTCCCCAGGCAGGGAGAGCTTTCCTCCCCGGGAGCCACCCAAGGCAGCAGGGCCACTCAGCTCTCACTGGGGGAGAACAGCAGCTGGGCTGGACTTAGGGCCAAGCAATCCTGCTTTTCCCAAAGCTTCCTCTCCTCCCTGCAAAGTAGGGCTGTCAGAAAATGATTGACTGGTTTGACGGCCAACAGCTACCTTAGCCTTGCTGGCAACAGGGTTCCATCGCCTTTTTTGACACTTTGTAATTCCGGTGAGGATGAAAGTGCCTGCCAAGGCCAGAACTCGGGATGGGCAGAGTACACATGTCTCTATTTTGGGCCTTTAGTACCATCTTCTTAAAATGATAGAAAGTCTTTTACTTCAGTGGAGGGTTTAGTCAACTCAGCAGAGAGTGGTTTGGAGCCTGAACTGAGTAAGGGGGGAACAGGCAGAAGCACCAGCAGGCTGCATTGCTGGAGAAAGTAAATAAGGAACACCTGACTTTCCTTCCACAGGCTCTTAGTTTCCCCCCTTGAACAAAGAAAAGGGATGACTGAAAACGGGTCCTTTTAAAAGGAGCTGCATAGCTTGAAGTCCCTTTCTTTTTCTCCATTCTGTTAAATTAACACTTGAAGAAATGCTGATGGTGACTTGCTGTCTCCCTTCTCTCAAGAAGTAAGATTTCAGGAAACTACTCCCTTACTGAGGCAGCAGTAAATGCAGAAATGCCAAGTGGGATTATGAAACCTGGCTATATAAAAAAATAGTACGGAAGAGATAAAGTTATAGGAAAGGTCTGAAGAAAAAAAAAAGACCACTACTTTTCCTCACCTTAGCAGTTTCACTGTGTTCCACCAGTTCTTTCTATGTCCACTGTTCAGTGTCTCGGATGTTTTGTGAAGCTGTTGTAAATGCGGTGTTTGTTTTGCTTTGCCCTCACAAGGTTTCCAGCATCCCCTGCCCCACAACAGATAAAGTATGTCCCTCAGAAGACCTCTCCAGACTTGCTGTGAAATCTTGCTTTACTCTGCTGAATAGAACAGCATGTTTCTCCGAGTATTTTACAGACCCTAGTCTTTTCCACACTCCTAAATACTTAATTTGGAATGCATTTTCTCCACATCCTCATGGAAATTCAGCATACCCCTGTGATGGCATGAAAGACCTTATTTCTCTGCTGAGTAGAGTGCTAAAGTGTGTAATACCAGCAGAACTTATGGCAATTTGTCAGAAATGTCAAGAGCTGAGATGATGTTGCTCTCAGTGAGCAAAAACAGAGCTTTCACACAACCTCCACACTGTCTGCAACTATTGGCCAGTGCTACAACCTCCCTTTTCCATTTTGAAGGGATTTGGTTGGAATAACTGTCCCCAGCTTTGATTAGCTGACACGTTTCGATTCACATAGGTGGTGCAGAGAGCCATGCAGGTGGAGAAGGAGATAATGCAAAACTACAAGTCAAGCTTGTTAAGGAGAATCTATTTATCATTAATACAGCATCACAGTAAAGACGCCCGTCTGTCTTTCTTGTTTACCTCACCTCATTCCTTTTCACCTTTATTTTATTTCTCTACCTGGTCTTAATGAAGCAATAAGGGTGAGTGCAGGCCCCAGCATCCTTAGCGGACTGTTGAAGTAAGCATCTTTAAACTGAAGGGATTGCTTCTTTGTAGTGGTGCAATGCCAACAGTTTCGGCAGTTACAGTAACATGCCCTATGAAATAATTCATCTTGGTCATTTCCCTAGTAGGCAAGGAAGAGGAAATATGAAGTAGTGCAGTTTCCCTTGACTGCACAGATGTTACTGTACCAGGTACGAAGACTAGGTTGGCTCCCACCATACATACTGTCATATGGATTTGCTACTAATGCACATCTTCTCTCTCCTCAGTAATGGGATAAGACATTTGCAAGCATGGCATGTTGAGTTAATTTGAATATGTTTAAATTAATGTAAAGAAAACATTTCCCCCTCTCATAAACTTACAACCACGCTCTAAGGTCACTTCTATGAGAATTGGATGGCATCAGTTCCTAACAAATTCAGATGCCGGGTTACAGACAGGCCAAGGCAAAAGTGGATGGTGATCTTGGGTTATTTGTACTGCAGATGAGGCTGCCAGCAGTTTCAAATCGGAACAATTTCTAAATTTGCCATGAAATACACTAAGAGTCATCATCTCTAAGAGGTTTTTTATTGCTAATTGCAACATTCCCCTGTGCAAGGTCCCCTTCAGCCTCAGACACCTGGGATTGCAAGCCAGTGAGTGGGGCTGCGCTGAGCAATCCTTCATGGTCTGTGCTGGGAGTTAGAATCCCATGGGGAAGGTGGGGGATGCTCTTTAAATTTTGACCACTAAAGCCATTAGCCTGGATGAAGGGTTTGTTTTTGTTGTTTAGCTGCCAAATGTGGTAGCCAAGAGAAGTCAAAGGACGCTAAGTTTGGAAATATCTTTAACCACACATCCATCACTGGTCTTTTTAATTGGATTATTGTTTTTTCATAGGAAAACCTCTCATAAATCACCTACCTCTTCCATTCAGTAGCAGTTTCACTTTTGCACTGCAGCAGCATGAGGCTGAATGTCTGGCAGAAAATATGCTCTTTGCAGAGGTGGAAAGGATGATTTTTGCATAGGAAAAATGTGTGGGGACAGTGCGGTCACTTCATTGCTGCCGAATTTTCTGGCTGCCTGCAGTGGAAGGATATTCTGTCAGCAGACCTCTCAAATATATTCATTGCCATGGTGGAGGAGCCTGCCCTGTACTTTCAGTCATTTGAAAATGGAAGGGTATATTGTTAGTGCAGAGGGTACCTTCCAGCACAGCCTCTTGATATTCCTTGGGCAGCACAACATCCAAGAGTGTGGTAGTATTTTCATTTCCCTCCTTCAAGATTTTGCAAAAAACATGCCACAAGTGAGAGATCAGGCTGGCTGGTCCTATTCAGTGTGTAGCATCACAGGTTAAGGAAAGAGACTGCCACGGTGAACTGCATGTGTCTGTGCTGAATGAGATTTGACAAGTTGTGGTGGAATGCGTGTGGATATATGAGGTTTTACAAGTCTTTGTCTTGAGCACCTCGTTTGCTAGGCTGAGGCTACAGTCAGAAGTGTCAGGTGAAGGGGCAGCTCAGGTGTTTGAGATACTGTCCGGAAAAGGTTGTGGAGAGTACGTGTGATTACGTTCTCCTCAGAGCACCATGTAGACGTTAAAAGCAAGTTGTGTCGTGCTCTACTTCCTTTTCACCACCGGGAGGAGCTGGTAGAATAGGGTCTCTAAATGCCCCCCATGCCTTCACTCCACACTTTTTTAGATCCAGTAGAAGCAGAGATGCCTGGGAACCGTGCTGGGGTGGTTGTGTGCGTTCAGGATAAAGAGCAGTTCCCTGCATGTACATTTCCCACTCGCACTGCTCTCCTGGTATGGAGAGAGCAGATATTCCTTTCAGCTCAAGGTCATACATTTAAATAGAATACTGCATTGGACTAGATGCCGTAGAACAGCCAGAAACCAATCTACGTGGAGTTATTTGTAAATATCAGAGACATGTCAAAGCCATCCAAAAGCAAAATTCTGCCTTCAGCCAAGAGGGAAATAAATGAACAGGCCTCCAGGCTGTTGAGATGCTTCAGGCAGTCTTCCTGCTTCAGGTAGCAGGCCCCATCACTCCCCCACAGAGCATGACCAACCAGTACTTGTCTGAGTGGTCAAGAGTACTGGGGAGAAGGGAGCCAGAATTTTTAGACCTTTTCCAAAGGGTCATGGCTCAGTTGTCCCATGTTTCTCAGCTAAGATGAGGGTAGTGAAGAGTTTCTGAGAACACAAATTTAAAAAGCAAAGATAAGGTTGGAAGAGTGTGATAAATGTGGACTCTTCCCTCTCAAGACAACACCTGACACTAATCATGGGCATGTCTGTGGCAGCATTAAGTCAGTCCAGTGATTCTTTCTAGCTTGCTTCTTTGTAAGTGTGTAAGCAGAATTACCTTCAGTGCAATATGAATGAAATACCTACTTAGTATCTTTGATCTTTGGCTCAGAGCAGAGATGGCAAACATGGTGTGCACCCTCACAAGGTCACTCTGGGGAAGTCAGTCTTAAAAAAGATGTCTGGGGATGGGGTAGTCAGCTGTACTGCACAGCAATGTATCACGGAACAGCAAAGGAACTTGGATACCTTGAGCTGTGGGAAAGAAAAGGGAAGAGTGCCAAGTGCATTTCCCTGACCTAGAGTTTGCTTATGATATTATAGCATCTCTTGATTACTTTATGGTAATTTCAAGAACCACAAATGGTCACAGTGGTTCATAAAAGGGAGACAGCAGAGGTCCATTACTGAATGAAGAGAGGGAGAGCATTGTACCAAATACCAATACCACCTCCTGTAGGCTTCATCAAGCACTTTGCTGTCGCCCACAGCTGTTTGCCCTCAAGATTTTCAGACTGCACAGACTAGCTACTCTCTGGGTAACAGCTAGAGTAAGCAGATTTATTCAAGTTTTGTTAACCTATACTACAACTCTCAAAGGCTAGAATAGTTTGTGAACTTCCACCTCTACTTAGATACTGAGAGAATAGTTGCAGAAGTCAATTTAAAGAGACCACATAAGCCACACAGTCTGGCAGTTAGTAGGGTGTTTCAAATGTGTATGTGTCATGTACAATATGATTTGGTGAGCACCACTTGGGGTCTACAGCAAATACAAGAGCTATTTGAGCGAGGAAAAAGCATGTGAGCTACTTGAGTGATGAAAGAGCATGTAAACAATTTGAATATTTTCCCCCTCAGATGCTGGATTTGGGACTTTTAGCTAATCGCTTACACTGCAGAGCATCCAAAGTCCCTGAAAGTCTTTAAGATAAGGAGGAGGGAAAGAATAGGTGTCTATGAAACATTTATTTTCTTGGCTCCTTAGACATTGCCTGCTGCCAATTTTCACTGCTCTGCACACACAAAGCTATTTGTCTCTTAATGCTAAATCCCGTACTGGGATTCACAAATCCTTCTTCCATGTGTCTGTATGGATCAGGCAGACATGCAGAATTGCCATCAAAGAAGCTATGTGCTTTGGAGGGAGAGAGAATGGGACCAAATGCTTAATGTTGGTATTCTGCATTCAACTATGGAAGGCAATCCCAGTATTAGGACAGAAGTAGATCTGCATACGTAGTCTGCAGTTCAGTGTTATGCCTACCCCAAAAAGCCTCAAAAGTAAGCAGCAAGGCAATCTCATGGATGGAAATACACTGAAGAGCTTAAAAGCCCAGATCGACCCCATGAGAAAACATGTACTGCTCCATCAAGGCTGCCACTGGAGGTTCAAGGCTGCAGAACTAGGTCAAGATCATTTTTTCTATATACTTATCTAGTTTTTGCAAGTTGGTACCTTACAACAGCCCTTTGAGGTAAAGCTCATACCACATCTCATAAAACGGAACCCTTTGGCAAACCAAAGGCATTTTCCCAAGAATAACGTAAGCAAACATCATGCAGGAATTCCTTGGCTCCTGTAGTCCTACAGTTTACTGTCCCTGTGAGGATTTGGGATAATGACTTTCAGTTCTATTTCCATTAGCTGCTGTGTTTTCTATTTGGGTTTTGTTGTTAATTTCTTTTTCCATAAAGGAGCTGAATATTTCTCTGCTACACACATGAAATTTGAACATGTCAGCAGTCAAGACTTACTTGAATGCTCACAAAGTGAAGGGAGGTGTAGATAAACCAAAATGATCCTCAGTTTCTGATATTTTGAGAAAATTCACATTTGAATTCCTCTCTAAGGATTGTTAGTAAATAAAACTTAGGAAGCCAGCAGAATTTAGCAGAAAATTTAGCAGAATTGCAGGACACATCTCACACACCCAAACATTTGAAGGCAGGGACATCAGTTACTGGAGTTTATGCCTTCCCTTGTTCTTTCACATGCTTACAAAAGTATTACCACTTCTGTATTCTGCTGTTGCTCTTACATTTCCAATAAATATCCAAGGAAGTAATGCTACTCTTGTTTTAACCTGGAAATCTAACAGGAAATACTTCATAGTGATGATGTGCTTTAAAACCAATATATGAGAGCATTACAAGTTCTGTATGTTCAATTAAGTCTTTACTGTTAGGCCTCTCAAGCCTCTCCAGAAGTGGCTGAATTTATACAGCAGCAAATTTAGCATGATCAAATATTTAGTGTGTTCTCGTCAGGCTACATTTTCAGTTCTGGTTAAAATACTTTCAACACCACCTCTTACATTCTGGAAACCAGGATGAGAACAGCATAGCCTGACCAAGGGATATTTTCAAATACACATGATATCATTCTAAGAGGTGAATCAAAAGGAAAAAATATTTACGCTTAGAAATAATTAAAGCTTGAGTTTTTGTCTAACTGGCTTTAAAAAGGTATCCCAGAAGTGTTTTCATTCTTCTTTGCCTCTTTCCATTTCAGTGACATTTTTGCAAAAACTAAATTCTGGAAGAGTACTGGAACCACAGCAGGACCTGCACCATAATTACCTGAGTCTGAAAAATGGTGTCTGCCTGCCTGAGCTCCCCTTATAGAAATAACAGTTAAGATAGCAAGGTTCTTTCATTCAAGAAAACTGTTCTTATTTAGAAAGGAAGGAATGTGTCATCTGTTGCCTTTAAATTTGGACAACCTAAAAGGCCGAGAGAAGTTTTTCATGCCAATGTTCTGTGTCAGCACTTTCTGACTGTATTATGTTGATTAGGGTTTTTAGGTTACATACACACTTTAAATCTAGGTCCAGGTTAGATAAGGACAAGCAATTTTTTTGTGTCTACTTTTTATTCTGTGTTTGGTGGGAAGAGGAATGAAATGTCTTTGTTTAACTGAAGAATACTTTATGGAACACACATCGTGGTACTACCATTATCCTTAAGTAGCAATTTATTATGTGACTGTGTTTTCTTTTAGTCAAAATAGCTTCTATTTTTCTCCATGATCAGTGGAAAATTAAAATCTTCAAGGTAAATGTTTAATTCACCTAAATCACAAAAATGTTAATGTTTCCTGTCTTTCCTTTTCCCCACTGTGCTCCTTCTCCTTCATTTTCTGTGAGCTACCATCCTAAGTTATTTGCAACAGCCAGGAGTGCTGTTTTTTCTTGGCCACGTTCTTTCCCCTTTTTCGGGGCTGCATGCCCTGCGAGAATTAAAGAAACATTGGTCCAAAGAATATGTGTCAGTAGTGGCTTGGAGTACTGTAACTTCAAGAAATCTTGGCCTCTGATCTCTAAATACTCTGAAGTATATTTTTAATTCAATGCTGTCTCACTTTTCTTCCACTTAAAAAAAGCAGTGATAAAGAAAATTGTAGTGTGACTTAACTTTGCTCTGTGAGTGACTCTCAATAGTGATCAAGAATGTGGTTTGGAGATGTTTGTTCTAGAAAATCAAAATTAAAAGGAAAAAAAAACCAGTGGCATACACAGAGAGATGATCTAGAAAGCCTAAATCGGTAGTTTTAGGGATACATTACATGGAGGCAGAATGAATAAATGCTAGTCAAAAGGGGTAAAGGGAGTAAGGACCATTGTCTATAATGACAAGCTAATACTTTTCCTTGAGAATTTTTCAAGGTTGGTAAGTGACAGTTCCATCATTCACAAAACCTAGGAACATAAAAGTAAAGAAACAACCAAGGACATCACAAATCTAAGCTTCTCATGCAACAAATGGTTCTTCAATCTAATAGGAAGAAAGGTCTTTCATCACAGCATAAGCATTACTGGAACAAAGTAGTAATTACGAAATATTTTTAATCTAAAAATACTTACATTGTCAAATGTGAAACTTGAACCCCTCTTCTTTCATTGCTTAGGAGAATGTGTGACATGTGGAGGCCGTATCCTGGTTTACTGCAGCTGAGCACGTGAGCCCAGCTTTTTGAGGGAACCGGTTTATAGTGTTAGCTGTGCAAAAACTACGAGCTTTTCATAACATCTGAATGATGATCTTATCAATTTACAGATAAAATACAGGGTAAAAAGCTAATTCATAACAAGTAGAGAGCCATAAATTATAAAATGGGGGATTTTACTCCCATAATCAAGTTACGAAGTAGTGGACTCTTTGAGATTTTTAGATTTTTGTGTCTCCTGAAGAAGAGCCCTCCTAGCATGCCAAAAAAAGGAATTTTTTTAAATTCCTCTGGATTAGAGAGACAGGATTACCCCTTTTATTGGCCTTCTGAAGTCACCCTTCAGTCCTTGACATCATGGGAACCACCAAGCCTTTCTTTCAAGACACCTCTAAACAAATTAAGTCTAAATACTGACTAGCAAAGGAAGGAAAAGGATTGAGAGCTGGTAGCTCCTTCATGTAGCAGCCAAAGGATTTCATTTGCCTCTCCTTATCTGTTGTAGCAGGATAACTTAGTGGTTCTTCAAGGTAAAGGAAATACTGGTGCCAAATATCCAGGTAATGGCATATAGCATTCATGGCCTAGTGATAAAATAGCAGTTGCAACATCATCTAGTAACAGAGTAGTTTGGGTTTGTGTCTGGTTTGAGCCATAACAGCAGAAGAAGCCAGGTATGTTAGATGCGTGTCTAAAGCATGTTTTTTAACATTAGGCTGTTTCTTTTTGCTTCTGTTGCCTTCTTTTCAATTTCAGTTAACTTCTACAGATGAGCGGTATTTCCAAGGACATGAAGTTCCTACAGGTTTGTGAAAAATCTGTAGCTGTATATAGGAAAGAGATAAGCTACCAACTTCTGTGAGAAAGCTAGGTAGGTTAAATTCTACCATTCTGATATATGCAGATTCTTAAATAGAACGTTAAATATTCTGATATATACAGTTATATATAGATATACGCACACATATTCTTATCTATTCTGATATATATAGTAGTTAGAGATGATGAGTCATCCCTCGTATAGCTTGAGTGTTGTACAACTGCAGATACGGGATGTGAGGGAGGCACTTAGAACCGGTATAAACACAGGAGTTAGTTATGTGGAGCAGGGGGTGAATCCAGGAACATAGTGTACAAATCTGTACAAATCCAGACTTCGTTAGTTTTGCTGTCAACAGAACAAAAAAGTGTTATTTGTCCAGAGAAATTGTTCACGTAGCATGGGAGTACATACAAACTGATGGAATAGCACTAAGCATTAGTCCCTGGTGATAAAATTTAAAAGCCAATCTTTTTTAGTATTCATCATTATTAGACTCTTTTTCAGATCAGGCAGTTATTGCAAATCCCCAGCAACTTTTTCCATTAGACTGTTAGGTTAGTATTTAAGCGAGCAATTAAAAGGACAAACAAGAGACTGCATTAAGCAGTCCAGCTTCAGCGAGACTTCACAAAGGTCAGATGTAATAAGGGAGTATTTTCTTAAGAAGCCATACCTAGGTTTTTCTTATTCCTTTGTAAGGCAACTAAAGATGGCAGAGGTTTTCATGCTCGAGAAACAGAGTGAATAAAGACTTTTATTTTCACAGTTCATAGCTGAATCAGTAACAACTTACGGGTTTTTTGCCTGCTTTTGCAAGTCAGTGGCAAAGTAACAGTCAAATTAATTCATGCCACATCAAGTTAACAGGCCAAGAAGAAAAAAGAGAAAAAATAAACCCTTTCATATAGATTTACTCCTAATTGGTTTCTTATCAGTTTAGGATCCATTTGTAATCAGAGAAGCCAAATCAATATTCAGCTAGGGAAATGTACTATGGAGGCAATCTTTCCTCATGCCAAACACGAAAATAATGCCAGCTTGCAGTGTTATGACCTTTCTAACCTCACTGTATTATCAATGCTGAATCTTCAATCTCCTGATTGCCAGGCTGTCACAGCGCCGCTCGCTGTGGGGATGTTTTACTATGTACTGACAGGAACTTACCTACCTCAATAACTGTGATAAAATTTCTTCTTGATAATGCTTGCAACATGTTTTTGAAGTAAGCTATTCCTATTTTACCAATAGGAAAAGTAAGAATCAAAGGAGGTTAAATTACTTTCTCAAGGCAAAAACGTAACCAAGTTTCCGAATTCCAATGTCTTTTTTTGTACTCAGAATTACAAGTATAACTCCTCTTTTTTTGTTACATTAATTCACTGATTGTTTCAAGGACAGTGGGAATATTTTCTGCACACATGCTTTTCTATAAATGTGCTCATCTGAAGAAAAGCACTTAAAAATTTGTGTCAATATTATGGTTTTGATAGTATTTAAATCTTTAATAATAAATCTAAAACCAAAAAACTAATATTCACAGTTCTGATATATTTGATTTGTATTTCTTTAAGATTCATGATGTATTAAAATATCCAAACCCTCTAAAGTTTTCCTGATAATCCAAATAATACTAAAGTCTTTCTGGCATCCCAGAGTTGATGAGCTCCAGGTGCAAAAATCTGCATTCTTCATTTGCATTTTTTATTTAACAAATTTCTGTGATAGATTTTTGGGCCTGGAATCTGTATTATTTCAAGCAGTTTTGAGCAGGAGTGCAATATTTGTAAGTGCTAGACCAAGTAGAAGTAAAACTTTTATGGGTCACATTTGCAACAAATACTATGGGGTTTTTTGGCTTGTGAGATAAACAAACTTTTGTCTTATTTTGTTGCTGAATTGATACTAATTCTCTAATATCAAGTGTTCAGAAAAAGGAAATACGACCCTCTGAATTTGTAGCCTTAGAGGGATTTGGCATGCCAGCCTCATCTTATATTCTCTTAGTGTTTAAAACCTGTTGGAAGCATTTTTCTGTAGTACTCAAAGTGTGAGGGACCCCAGATTTAGTGAGACCGCTGACCTGTACCCATCCTGAAGGCAGAACGTTACATCTGGGTTCTGATTTGGATTCATATCTTGTATACTGATAGACAGCTGATTCATAATCTGTGGTAACAGTACAGAGAATTTTTTCCTGTGGCCCTTGCATCTGGATGTCATTAATCTAGTACTTTGCTCGAGCATATTCATTTTCACCTTCTGAGGTAGCTGTTGACCTGGAGTCTCATTTATAAGGAAGCTAAGGCAAGTGATTTTAAGGAGCATTCTTATGAAGTTCTCACAGGAGGAAGGAAATTCATACAGGTCAGACTCAAGAGGTAATAGATGGCCAACATTATTGTTGCTCTTTTATTGATGATGCTGTTGTTATTGATACTCTTAACCACTGCTAATCAGGACCTGGGCCATGAAGTCCGCCAACCCATGGAAGACATTAGGGTCAGGAGGCTGTCAGTTGTGAACAACTCCATGAATCTGCTCAGCCATTGAGTAATTTAATTAAATTTTTTTACCTAGACCCTTGAGGCTAGGTTTTCTCTTCAGGCAGCAACGCCTGAGGCCTGACCAACAAACAGGGGTGTGCTAAGGACCCCAGGATGCAGAGTCACTGAAGGTAGTCAGTAATTCAGCCAGGACCTCACCTTGGAACCGGATTGTGGCAGTCAGAATGATGGCCAGACAAGGATAAGTGGACTGTGCATCAGAAATAAATTGCGTGATTATTCCCAGAGCACTCTTTAATGCTTATATAAACATAGACATAAGTTGCACAGGACATTTTGAGAGCTATTTTCTTATTGACGAATATTGTAGGAAGCCTTTGCATAGTACTTCAAGAGTCACAGATCCATCTTCATAGCTTCTGCAGTTTCCTAAAAGAGATGCACTCTAATCCTGATGAAAAGTTTGAATGAGAACACCACAAACTTTTTGCACTGAGATCTCTGGATATTATTTTAAAATTTTTCTGGAAAGTGGATGTTTGGTAGCATTATGTAATTGGTCAGCAATAGATCTTCTGTGATGGTACGCACATGCCTGATCAAAAATATTAGTAAGGTTGAGAAGTCGAACACTTCAGTGTGAGAAACTGTACAAATCACTGCTTGACCTAATCCTTTAGGTAATAACTAAATGTATGTTCCACTCTTTCTAGGTGACTAGCTGAGATTTTGAGGCATAATTACAAATTATTAAGCCTTAGCAACTATACTAATATTACTAGTAAATGTATTTGGAACACAAAAATATTCCTAAAGATAGGTTTTTGTCATAACAAACTGGACATTTAATTTTAGGTGATGTGGTTTTTACTTTAATCTGGATGTTTCTTAGATCCTTTCTCTCTAATGTAGGTAATGTCCCCAGTCATCTCGGATGGGCATGTGAAGCTGTATTTTGGTCATGTATACAAATGCTTTTTATTATTTGAAAAGAAGAAATAACAGAGATTTCAAAAGAGCATTTTTTTTTTCTTTTCAGGTCGAAATGAAAGTAATTTTGGTAAATAAGGTCTTTCACCATAATAACGAAGATTGAAACCATTAAAGAGATATGTGTTCCTAAGCACTGTCCTTTCTGTGTACTGGATAAAATGTGGCTCTGTGGTAAAAAGTACTTGTGTAATGATGTAACCCAATATTGTATCCTTCACAGCAAAAAAGGGACAAATTGCAATCGCACAAGCAACCTTTATTTCTGGTATTTTTCAAGTTTCAAATGTTCAACTTTGTAAACATAAGGTCCTTTTCTTTCCTAAATGCAGTTTTAAATAAGGAAATTTAGAAAATAGTGAAGTGACTCCGTGTCCTCTCCCTCCTCAAATTGCATCCTCCGAGTATTGACATAACCAACAAGCACCATTAGAAAGTTTATTGCTTGAGCCAGTACTTTACAGGAGCATTTCCTATATAGCCAGACAGTATAGCAGAGGAAGGGGTTTTGTCTTACCTTTAGAAATTTTTGCTGTCAAAAAAGAAACGTTGGTTTAAGAAAATATCAGGTGTTGTTTGAGACTCTGGAAAAGCTCTGGAAAGCTCTGCTTTTGTGAGCACAGACACCTCCTAAGCAACTTTTCCTTCATCTTCTCAAACCTGTTGTCCAGTCTCCAGCCTGGGTTTGTGTGTGTGGCGGGGTTTTGGTAGCAGGGGAGGGGGCTACAGCAGTGGCCCCTGTGAGAAGCTTCTTGAAGCTCCCCCGGCTCCAGGTCATCAACGGTGGCTGCACCTCTGTCATAACGTATTTCAGAAGGGGAACCTGAGAGAAGGAGGAGTTGTGAGGAGGAGACCTGCAAACACCGAGGTCAGTGGATGAAAGGAGAAGGATGGGGAGGTGCACCGGAGCAGAGCCCCCCCTGCAGCCCGCGCTGAGAGGACAGGCTGTGCCCTGCACCCATGGGGGTCACCGGGGAGCAGATGCCGACCTGCAGCCCGTGGGGGACCCCACACCGGAGCAGGGGCTGCGCCCGAAGGAGGTCGGGACTCTGAGGGCAGCCCCCGCTGGAGCAGTCTGGTGCTGGGAGGGACCCACCCTGGAGCAGTGCAGGCAGAGCTGCAGCCCCTGGGAAGGACCCACGGCACAGAAGTTCATGGAGGACTGTCTCCTGTGAGGGGACCCCACGCTGCAGCAGGAGAAGAGTGTGAGGAGTCCTCCCCTGAGGAGGAAGGAGCAGCAGAAACAAGGAGTGGTGAACTGACCACAGCCCCCATCCCCTGCCCCCATGCACCACTGGGGGGGAGGAGGGAGAGAAACCAGGAGCAAATCTGAGCCCAGGAAGAAGGGAGGGGTGGGGGGAAGGTTTTTTAAAGATGTGGTTTTATTTGTCACTGGCCTGCTCTGACTGGAAAATTAAGTGGTGGTGGTGGTTAAATTAAATAGATTTTCTTTTCCTTCTCCTAGCACGTCTGTCTTTTGCCTCTGACCATAATGGGTGACTCATCCCTCTCTGTTCTTGTCTCAGTCCCTGAGACTTTTGTTGTATTTTTCTCCTCCCCATCCCTGAGGGTGAAGGAGTGAGTGAGTGGCTGCTGGTTCTCAGCTGCCCTCTGGGCTCAAACCATGACACTCACTGTTGTCACTAGGCTCCAAGCCTGTGCTGTTCTGCTGCCTTGCTCCTCCTCAGTCTGTCTTTTTCTGTGAGGATGGCCCTTAAATCAACTCAATACAGGGAGTTGAGAGTGGTTTGAGCATGATCAGGGAGGAAGGAATCATCAAGAACTGTATCTTCTAAAATCTGATGCCACTGACACCTGAATGTGTGACTTTCACTCATTTCTGTTTTCCTCTCCAGCAACAGCGTGGTAATTTTAGGGGACAGACAAGTGGGTTATTCTTCATAAACTACTGAGCATAAGTATGTAATGGTCACAGTTAAGAAATGAACTTGACAAATTGTAGTGCCTTTGAATAAGGGCAGTTAGCACAGAGGTAGAGACTGTTTTCTAAAGCGATTTACAAAAGCACAATCCAGTGTAAACTCTGATAAATTAAAAGGTAACCTAGTTTTTAAGCTGTCCCCTTCCTATAAAGATCCAGTTATAAGTCAAAAGTATTTCCTTCTTAACTGAGGCATTTTCCATGCAGTAGGAAAGACACTTCCTAAAACTCCAGGGCACTCTTATTCAAAATTCATTAAATGAACATGATAAAAATAGTGTGTTTTTCCTTGCACCATAGCAAGTTATTCACATGTAAAGAATGCTGTACTGGCTTTCTTTCTTGTCTTCCACCAAACTTCCAGTTACAGTCTTTTTAATTGTCTTCCAGTATTAGCACTCAATAGGATAACTCCAAATCCCAAGTGCTAAAATGCAGTGTAACAAACCACTGTGCTGTGAGCTGGTCCAAATTATGCAAACATACCAGCTGTTGCCAAACAGTTATCTTGGCACTGGAGTCCAATTAAGTATTTATGCCCATGTAAAACACTTCCCAGAGCTCTGGCTTATATGTACAAAAAAGCCTTTGATTTAAACCAAAAATAAGCTTGTGAGACAGTGGTGGGGGTGAGGAAGAAACCTTGCATGCAAGCCATGGTTTAAGCATAAGGAAATTCTATGCTTTTAAAACTGATATTAAATCAACAAAAGTCCCATGAATGAAGAATTTTACCACCTTCTTTATGGCAGCAATATTTAATATTAAAGACTGTGCCAGGTATGAAGGAGAGATTTCTGTCTCAAAAGAAAACATTCTGTGTTATCATTTTCATTTTTCAACAGGAGTGTCTTTTGGAAATAGGAAACCAGAAAAAGGCATTGCAGAAAGTAGGAGGGAACCAAAAATGGGATGATAACAGCAGCGCGTCTTTACTAGGAGGAGCACATCTCTGGGCCTTGGTTCCTCAGTTAGAGAGTACAACTAGCACATTCTTGGTGCTTTTATTCTAGAAAATCCACGTTTGTGTTGTTTTCTAGACAGTCTGCAAGCACACTGCACCAGTACCCATCCCTAGGTATCCATCTGTTGTCTAGTGCACTGCGGTACTCCCCATAGGCTTTACCTCTAAACAGTACTATTACGGTAACACTAAGTGGGGTAGATTGATAACAAAACATATTCAAGAGCAGTTAGAGGCATAAGGTGAGTTAGAGGAGGAGAAGCAGAGAAGAAGGGAATTTCAACAAATGAAATGAGTGTGGATTTACTAACAGAGAAGTGTTTCAGTGTTGTGTGAACTACTCCTTAGAGATAAAGGCAGTCCACAGAAGTGGATTATTACAGTCAAAGACTATGCTGCTTTGCATTGACTCTTTTATCTGTGGAAATGTAATAAAAAGGGAGAACAAGAATTTTATTTTGCTTACTACTTAGGAACATCATGGCTATGCCTTTAAGTATCCAGTGTCTCCTGAAGGGCCTTTTCTGTGTTCCATGTAAGGGGGCTTGGCTATAGGTGTACTTCAGGCTGTTATAATGTCAGGTACCATTTCAAATTGATGTTGTTAAAGATATAGTCTGAAATATGACACTTTGTTATGAAGGAAAGGTGGAGTATTTTTCGCATCTGCTTTAGGCTGTTAATGTATCTCAGCAGCACTTGGCAGCATCTATGTTCAGACACCTAAGTTTATGATATAGTCAAAAGAGAAACTCCAGAGGTTGATGCAGCATGCCTTAACTAGGTGTCTAATCAGAGACACTAAATCTTTCCTACTTCAGTATATTTTACTTGAAAAAAGTTCTAAAAGACAGGCAAATAGGAAAAAAAATCATATAACTGTCTTCATGGTGGGTTTATACTATTTTAACAGTAGAATCGTATAATCTAGGCTGGAAGGGACCTCTGGAGGTCATCCAGTTCAACCTCCTGCCCAAAGCAGGATCAACCTCAAAGTTAGATCTGTTTGTTCAGGGTCAGTCCAGTCAAGTTTTGTGTAGCTTCAAGGATGGAGATCCCACAACCATCAGCCTGTTCTAGTATTTCACCATGGACTTTTCAATTTTTTATAATATCCAATTGGAATTTCCTTTCCTGCAACTTTCTTTCATCAACAGATACACCTCAGCTTCATTCATAGCTGTAGTGCCACGGTATACCTACAGTATAGCTGCATCAGAGTTTGCTTTAAATGAGCTGGATTTAGCAGTTGGTTACAGCAGTGTGGAGCTGCAAAATCCACCTGAGAACCATGGAGTGGAAAGGCAAGGAAAGGACTGCATAATCTATTTATCAAGGGGGCATAATAGGACTAAACGGATACAATTCAATAATAGGGAATAGTAGGAGAATATTGGGTATTTCAAACACTGTGTTAATACACTGTGTTAAGTCACAGCTAATTGGCATTTTATTGCCAAGTTTTCTAGTATCTCAAACTGCTGCCTCCTAAATTGCATTAAGTGTGAAATGCAAGTCATATTCCATTCATCAAAACACTGCTAAAAGGCCAGCCTCAGACTGATTCCCTTTCAAAGTGAGCAAGGAATGACTGAGGCTGAACTAACACAGTCAGATGTAAGAATGGAGGGAATGTAACATGAGGGATGGAGTTTGGTAAATTGGCCATATCCAAGCAAGGCTGATGTGTTATCTGGGTATTGTAACCATAAAGAACTGGAAACAAAAGAATCACATATACAGGAAGCCTGTGCAGAGGAGAGGGATGTAGGAGTTAGGAGTTCGTGGTGAAGAAGTACTGTTTTGTTGGCAAAAGCTCAAAAAAACTGGTGGCAAAGGGCCCTGACTCTTCAAAGCCAGGAATACTGAAGAGCAGGAGGGAGGTAGCTGCATATAAATGAAAGCAAGCCACTAGTGACAGGTTAGGTATACAGTCTAAAATAAGTGAATGTGGTGGTATTTTGGAGCCCTCTCAAATCTTGGGTGCCCTTTTGCTTTGGTGACCACATGTTCCTGAAGAGGTTAAGAGAAAACCCGAAGTACTCCCAGGGTTAGAGTCCTGGGAAATGCAGTTAAGCTATTTGAGAGTAGCAGAGTTTCGCCTAGGCAGCAGGGTCCTACCACTGCGAAGGTAAGGGAAAGAGTTGTGCCCAGGGTGCTAGACAGGGTTTGAGGAAGAGGCTAGTAACACAACCTATAGCAACTGAGGAAAGCTTAAGTGCCCATGGATTCAACGTGATGAGTCCTTGACACAATCACCTGTTAAGTGTTCAGCTTTCCCAACAACACATCATATTTTGAAACAATGAAATGCATTTACTTACAGTATCAGCATGACATCTTTATTTGAGGTCCATAGCAAGAGCGCTTATAATTTTAATGAAATACAAAACATATTAAAAATAAGCAAGATACAAAATCTTGGTATCAGTGACTTAGATGAGTGTCTGAACTTATATGAGCTGCTAAAAAAATGCTAAGAATATTCAGATAGATAACTGACTGCTTCATGATCTCAGCTTAATATATCAGCAGGATGTACTATTAAAAATGAGTAGTGATACAAAATTCCAGATAACAAAAGAGAACTCTGTTATTTTCAGAGGTAGAGTTGAAGATAATTTAGAACAAGATCAAAAGATGATGAGGTTTTAAGGAGTGAAGAATTACTACTTACAAAGCAAGAATAATAACAAATTTGCTAAACTTGTATGATTGCCAAGCTGCTTAACATAAACATGGTTTTGGCTGTATTCACACAGATCTGTTAATTTGGGATAGCTTCATTTTCTTTTTCAGGAAAAAAGATGGTTGATATGACAATATTAAGAGCTGAAAGGGGAAACAAGCTTGCTGCATCTCAATTAGACACAGGAAAAATAAATTTATCTTCAGGAACACCAGACCAGAGAGCATTTGCCTCTAATGGTTTAGTTCACCATACTGTAAAGATCAGGGCAATTTATAGAACTCTAATCTGTCTTGTTATAGCCTAAATTTCATGTGTGCTCAGTTTAGGCTTTGGCACAGAACCCTGTTTTCACTGGAATTAATTTTTCTCTTCAAGTAACATCTCAGAATCTTCCACTGTCTCTTTCTTCAGTGAGTTACATTAGTTGCCAACTCAAAAGATGGGATGAGCTCAAAGTTGAGTGGTCTGGCTTGCCTTATATTTTTTGACTACAGTAACAGCTTTTGTCTGTTTAGAGGTAGCTGTTTACAGAAAATCATTAAATACTAACTAACCTTCCCTTCCTTCACATGGGTTGAGGCAATCCCATGCACAAATCCAGGCTGGGTGATGAGCGGATGGCAAGCAGCCCTGTGAAGGAGGACCTGGGGGTAGTAGTGGATAAAAACTGACTGTGAGCCAGCAATGTGTGCTCACAGCCCAGAAAGCCAACCGTGTCCTGGGCTGCATCCAGAGCAGTGTGGGCAGCAGGGCAAGGGGGGGATTCTCCCCCTCTGCTCTGCTCTCATGAGACCCCCCTGCAGTGCTGTGTCCAGCTCTGGGGACACCAACAGCAGAAAGACACGGACCTGCTCGAGTGGGGCCAGAGGAGGCCACGATGATCAGGGGCTGGAGCACCCCCTGTGAGGGCAGGCTGAGAGAGTTGGGAAGGTTCAGCCTGGAGAAGAGAAGGCTTTGGGGAGACCCTAGAGCAACCTTCCAGTACTTAAAGGGGGCTACAGGAAAGATGGGAGGGACTTTGAGCTGGAGAGAGACTATTGGGCATGTGGTGATAGGACAAGGGGTAATGGCTTTAAACTAAAACAGGGTTGACTTAGATTAGATATAAGGAAGAAATTCTTCCCTGTGAGGGTGGTGAGGCCCTGGCACAGGTTGCCCAGAGCAGCTGTGGCTGCCCCCTCCCTGGCAGGGTTCAAGGCCAGGTTGGACGGGGCTTTGGGCAACCTGGGCTAGTGGAAGGTGTCCCTGCTCATGGCAGGGGGGTGGGACTCTCTTCCATCCCAAACCATTCTGTGATTCTATGATTATTCTCTTCCTTTATAGTCTCTGTAAGAAGAAAAAAAGAAATTTGAGTAAAGTATGATCAAAACTGGATATTCAAGTGCTTAAAGCTAAGCCACATCTGTGTATATGTGTCTTCATTTTTCCATCCACACAGCTGCTACAGAGCAGGGAGCAAGGGCTTGTGCTTTGTGTAGGACTAGGGCAAGATGTCACAAATTCTGGGACTTAAGCAGTTGCTTGAACTAAACATTGTTGGTAAAGATCATGCCTCATGTCCAGAAGTTCATAAAATTTACCCTGAGTTATTAAACTTAAGAGCACGATGTCCAGTGATTATCAAACATACCACAGTGAGAAAAAGGGAGTCATCAAAGGGATATGGCAGTACACTGTGGTATGGCTTTAGTTCAAATATTTTTCTGAATATGATACTTTCTTGAAATTTCTCTGTCTGTTACTGTGATTATCATTCTTTAGCCAAGGTCATAAGGCACTGATAATAGATTTCTGTTCTCAGGAACAAATATTTTTCCAAACCCATTTCAGAAAACAGGCTTTTTGATCACTTATTAGTGGTTGTACACTCTCATATCAACATATTTAAAATGTTCTTATATGTGCATTACCCAAGTTGTATGTTTTAAAAAGCATATGGTGAAGTTTACTGCTGAGAACTGTTAGTATGTGGATGTACAGACAGATCTTTTTATAGTTTAACGTGTAGCTATCTGCCTCAGAAGTACTGTGAGAATGGAAATATGTTGCAGAGCATCAATATCCTCATCTTGGTCTGAGGACAGAGTGGCACAGAACAGGCAGAAGTGTCCAGGACCAAGATACTGTTTCTTTGTCTCCACAGATCACCTGAAGTGGGAGGAAGGTGCTCATTTTCCTTCCCATCTCTTTTCTCCAACATGCCCCCAAAAGGGCGTCTGAAATCTTTTTCCCTAGAGACAAATGACTGTACTTTTTAGACTTGTCTTTTGGGCCTACCTGGGGAGAGGTCTGATAATTTCTACTCTCAGCTTCCCCTCATTATCTTTTCCACAGAGGTTCCTGCTCCACCCCAGTGTGGGAAGGCTCAGTTATGTGAAGAGCTCCCAAACCATTGCAAATTATAGCTGAAATAATAGGGAGAGCTAAAATCAATGCCAGTTTACCATTCTGTAAGTTATTACAGTTCAGCTCATATCTCTTAAAAAATCTAAGAGAACAGTGAGCCAGGCAGCTGCGTATGGAAGCCATAACAGCTATTCCTACTGGTCAGTTATGTGTGTTTCTTGCACCAGGCTCTTTCCCAGAATGACAGTCATTTCTAGAAAATAGTCCTGAGGAACCTAAGAGGGGAGATAATGAAAGAGTATTTTGCTTTTCCCATTTTGACCTTCCCCTCCACAGCATCTTGCAGTTCAACAGTGCAGGAGTACCAGAAAACAGTACATCTTCCTCCTGTGGCTACTGCCAGAGAACGCTGCTGGTCAGTATGCACATATGCTGCCCTCTGACTGCTGCTGGGCCAATCTGTGCCTGAGAGCTAGCCTTCCACAGCTGTTTTCAGTACAATTGCTATAAAAACTACTCTGAGTGTTGCTGTCAAGCCAGAGACGCTCATCTACTCAGGCTCCCACTGTGCCTACATGACTGCTAGTAAAGGTGGAATTTTTGTGGGATAACCAATATTGTTAGCAAAGAGACCACATCTGTTTTGCTGATTTCCAGTTGCTGTTGTTGGTCTGTTGCTGGAATATGTGTACTTTTAGCTACTTTTTCTAAAGCTGAACATCTTTGTCAGGGGTTGTGTTGGCAAAAGACATCAGGCACTGTCAGTCCAGGGCTTACAGCTGCTGACACGGCTGTGCTGCTGGAGTGCATCCACTTTGGCACTTCCTTGGTATCTCTGTGTCAGCTGTGACCTTGCGTGCTTCGTGCAGACAATGGGAGGCTGGACCGTACCAAGTTACTTCACCCGTTTTTTTGCATGTCTGTATAAAAAGCTGTGGTAACAAAACAGCGCACACTTTTCATTCTCCGCTGATCAGAATTTGTTGTATATGCAAACCAAAGCGGTTTACAGTCAAGCTTGATGCAGATCCACTGCTCGTATGGTTTCTAGAATTCCACATATGGAATTGTTGACTCTCTTGAAGTTATCTAAGGGAATTCTTGCCAGTTCAGTGGCAACAAACATTATACAGAGACTTGACCTTATCAGCAGGCAATTGTCTGTTCCTTGCAGCTATGAAGAGTAAAGTGCTAACCACAATTTACTTCATTTTCTGCAAAACCAATACAAAACCTTCTCTGGGATTTATCTCCAAGAATGCTGTGGAATTTTTTCTGGTAGGTTTTGCTGGATTATCTGAAGAACAATAATGAAGTACTTACAACCTCTTTTGGTTTCTGCTTCATTGAGGACATTCAGATTCTTTTCATAGGTGGCAGCAGTAGTTATCAGCAAGATTCACTTATTTCTCCAAGGGATGCTGTGGTAAAGGGCATTTGTACTGCCTCGTTATAGCTTTTGCTTCAATACAACACACATTTTTCCAATTTCCATTTCTCTGTCATGGATAAAGTTAAAACCCCTTCCTTCCTATCCCCTCTTCCCTCAAGAAAAAGCCAACTGTTAAACTGGCAAGCCAGCAGCAGGAGCAGAGGAAGCTCTACTCTGCTCCAATGCATTACAATTACCCAACTTGGCTTTTGCTTTCCAACAGCCCTAATTTTGCCTGTTGTTTTGCATTTCAATGTTTAGTAATGCAAATATCTAGCCAACTGCCAGTCTCTTTTCTGAACTGATGCAATAGTTTAAAATTGATACAAAGCCCCAAACTGTGGGCTATACTTCTTTAAACAGAAGACATGTGTCACTCATGAAGTGGTACTCCCTCAAAATGGAGCACTTTTACAATCTCTTCCAATTCCTAAATAAGCTAACAGCATGTCTATGTAAGTGGTAAATGACCACAGTAAGAATTCCAGAACAGTTCTCTGTATGGACATGGCTCTAGAAAAATAGCCTAGGGAGGGGAGGTTGTACCAAAACAGACTACTATGCATTTGAAGTAAACCGATTATTCCAAAATAAATCACTTTTATTATAGAAGTGTCCACACTAGGAACTATTATAATACATTTCACGATACTGCCAAGCAGAAACTAGAAAGAACAATACTTTTATTTTAAACAATACCTAGCCTGTGTGAACTCCTTTTATTTAATGCTATTTCCATTGTAAGAATAGTATTAGACAGCCTGCTTCTGTTCAGAGATTCTTAATCTCAGTGTTCTCAAAAGCTGTTTTCCAAGAGGTTACCAAAATGGCAGATATGTGGAAAGCTTTACTATTCTGGCTGAAAAGAGAAATCTTTCTTCTTCCATTTCTTAGACAGCATACTTGTCCCTCAAGTTTGTTTGGTCCACAGCAGAATCTTACGTACTGCTAGGAAGCGCTTAAACCATACCTTGTCCAGCTCCTATGGAAAACACAACCGTGTTTCTGCAAAACACAGAAAGTGCTACAATAAAGAAGGTAACTAGCACTGCATCCTCTCAGGGAATGACGTGGAATTTATTCCAGTAATTCTGGCTGTGAGCAGTTGTTGACCATAATCTTTCTTCCACCTGACAAAGGAGAACAAGGCAGGAAATTTTTTAATGGAGGTATGGAGCTGGATGAATTGTAGTGACAGAGGGAGGAATCAGTTAACTGAAACTGTCAGCGTCTAAGTCAAATCTAGGACAAAATTCAACACAAGTTCAGTGTGGCTCTGTTTGGCTTTTTTTCAACCACAGAGAGTTTTATGCTTACCTGCCTTGTGAGACTCGGTGAAAGGGTAGTTGGGACTTCTATGTTTCCACTAAAATTAAATAATACATTTTTATGGTGTTTTAAAGTTTATTTCTGTATTTCTGCTATGTATAGACTAGTAGGCTCAAATTTATTTTGCTTTTCCTCTTACTGTTCTTGTAAGCTCTTCATCCCAACCAACTGTAATACAAGTGTACTACATTTGTATGTATCAGGTTTATTTCTAGGACTTTTTATTTATATAAAAATTGAAGAGGCAGAAAATTCTGTGCTACCACGTATCATTGATGCTCAGTGTACAAATCAAAAAAAGAATTAAGAGATTGATATACTGTGGATAATGCCTTAAGTAGATCAAGCTTGAAATACGTAAGCCCTCACTCCAGAGACTCTGCTGGGTCTACAGTTATTTCCCCTATGTGCCTGTATCAGGCTTAACTGATGATCCACACTGGAGTGTTATCTGATGCAACTTTAAGTCACCACTATGGGTATGGTTTGGGTAAATCACTGGACTTATCTCTCTGGTAAGATACCCTGGGGCAAGGTTCAAAAAGGGATTGAAGTGCCACCTAGGACTGAACAGCCCAGAAAAGTAAATTTGAAATTCAGTCCAGGAAAGCAGTCACACACTACAGCCCTAGTAGGCTACACTGGCCCTACTGTTTTCATTTTAACCCAAAACCTGTTTGCCTGCTGGCATTTTAGCCTTTTCTTCCAATTTTCTTGTTGCTGTGTTCTAAAAATGTTTAACACTGAAGGGCTCCTTTTACGGCAGCTTTTCTCTAACTATAAATGTTGTGGACCTAATTTTGGTCTTGCAGTCTTCATGAAATCCCTTTTCGTTGCGCTCTCAAGTGTTGACTTGGTATCTTTTATAAAGACCGTTTCGATAAGGTGCTGACTATCGCAACGGCTGCAATAAAACCAACTGTGGAAAATGCCTTTGGTTTGCAGCACCAAGAGGTCTGGGAGCGGCTGGAGCCACGGTGGAGCACACTGCCCGGCACCGGGCACCCCGCGGCACGGGCGTGCGGCAGCGGGCAGTGCGGGGAAGCCCTTGATGTCTCCGTGCTCAGACATGCAGTTCCTGCCACACAGAGGCACCCAGAATGAAAACCTCTTCCCAATGCCTTTATCACTGAGCTAATTTTATGGTGCTCCAAATATTGTGAAATGGAGGAATTTTTTTTCTTTCTGAACTTTTTTTTCGCATTAGGGGATTTTTAAACCAGCAGCTTTTATTTGCTCAGAAAGTATTCAGACTTTTGTTGGTCGTGACTACAGCTCTTCTGCTACATTGCTTGTAGAAGCAGCATAATTGAAAGAGCTGATCCTGTGGACACAAGACAGAGGCTGTGATTATCCACAGCTTGGCTTTGCCAGTCAATTTCTTTTTTAAAAAATCCCATTAAGCAGTACACTTCAAATTCCTTGCACTTTTCAGGTGGTTGACTTCTGTCTAAAAGCCTTCAAAGAACGGAATGGTGCACATTTCCAGTTTAGCTGTGCATCTCTAAGCGTATGATTGCTATATAGCCAGTGTATTTTATAGTTTTCAGCTTATTCACTTCATTACATAGCTTCTTAATTTGGGGCTTAAAGGGGAAAGTGATTAGTTACTTTTGTGTGTATATCTCAGCTCCCATGAACTTTAGCATCCCTGCTTTGTCTGTTCACCATTTATGTTACAATACCAGCAAGGAAGGATGAATGCCTGTTCTAATTAGTTCTTTCCCTGGAGGATCACACAGAGATCTCAAGTCAAAATCCTGTAAGCACATTTGCTTTAGAATGTAATTTCCAAACCGAGTTGTCATTTTTTTGATCAAGATCAAGGAAACAATGGTACAAAACATTAAGAAACAGTGCATATGTTAACAGGACATTTATATGTTTATGTAAGTCCCAGTGGCAGAGAGACAAGGATCTTCCTCATGCATTGTAGCATTTACTGAAGAGCATAAAAATAAAACAAAACTGTATTTCCAATAATTTTAAGATTAATATACATGGCACAAAAAAATCCATGCCAGCAAGCTTGGCCGTAAGCCAATCTTAAACTTCAGGTCACTGCAGAAAGTTACTGAGCTGTTCATACAGAAATTATTCCAGCACTATTTTCTGTCTGTCTAGATACCTGTTACGGTGTGGATAGTGTCAACGTGCAGAAACTTTGCTGGCGGCACTGACTTCCTTCCACAATGAGACCACCATCTTGGTGTTCCTAGATACATGCCATGCTAATGTCCCTACCAGCAGCCAAATGTTTGTGTCCTGTTTGTGTTCTGAGGGATTTTACAGAGCAAGGCTGAATGGGCTACACTTGCTCCCTGCTAACAGGCATATCACAGTGGACAGCTGCTGCATGAGAAAGCATGGCAGGAAGTGAAATCTTGTAGAACCCAAGCTCCTCTTACGTTTATTTAATCCCCGTGTACGACTGGGTAATGATATGCCACCAACAAATAGGCCTGTCCTTTCTATCGACCCCAGATAGCATTATTTTGCAGCTGTTGCAGCGCAAGTAGGAAAAAAAGAGCTTGAATAAGGAGCAGCTGGCACCTCGTGCCTTCTTTGTGGACCTACAAACTCCTCCCTTAGGTGGATTAATACCATAGAAACTATATATGCTTCAGCTGCAGTCCCTGTTTAAACTGGTAGGCATTTGTATATTTTGAGAGATCAGCTAAGGTCTTTCCAATGTTTCAAGGTCCTGACAGACATTTGGGTCTGCCATCTGCAGTTGTTATACGGCAGCACATACATGCAGCTTTGGTAAGTTCAACTTCTGCTTATGTCTGTCCGTGGGAGTCTCAAAGTAGTGAGCTGCAAGCGGAGGTTCACGGGGCGGATTTACTTCAACCATCTTCCCTCTGCAGGAGAGAAAAGACAATCATTAGGTAACTAGCTCTGTCTTACCAGTCATACGCTGACCTTCTGCTAAGACACAGATGTTCCACATGAGAAGAGGGAGTGAGATGATACCATAACCACGTGGTCTGTGAAGGTAGTTCTAAAACTCGCATTGGATCTCTGCAGCTGCTGAAGTTAGCCTTCGTTTAGGACAGCTGTTGGTGGCTTCACTGTTTTGATTCCTGCCAAGGTCTCTGTCTTTGGTACCTGTCAAACAGCAGACCTTTCCAGTGGCCCTAAAAAAGGAGTGCAAGAGCCTGAAATCAGAACCAGCCTTTGCCAGGTCTGATACATTTTGGCATCTTCAATACCTGCTTCCCTGACTGAAATGGAACTGTGTTGTACTTGAGAAGCGGTGATCACGTCAGTGGCTGTGAAAGCTCTGTGGTGTTGTGGCCAACCTACAGCGTTAGTACTGAAGTGATAGAGTCTTTACACCAGTGCTTCCAAATGGCTGTGGGTTTCCAACTTGGAGTACAAGTATCACAGGAAAATGGTGCATGATGTGCAAATGTGTGTGGCTGGGAACTGCTACTGATGCTGCAACAGCAGTAGATGAACAAAGTAAGTTTCAAAACCCCTGTTCTACACTTTGCTACTGGTCTGAGCATTGACATTACAGGTCAACTGCTAAATGCTATCATTTGCGACTCCTC
The DNA here is from genome assembly GCF_965140245.1 of Athene noctua. Taxonomy (NCBI): domain Eukaryota; kingdom Metazoa; phylum Chordata; class Aves; order Strigiformes; family Strigidae; genus Athene; species Athene noctua. The sequence goes on along the minus strand of NC_134044.1, from coordinate 4,409,887 downwards.
ACCGTTCACTCGGTTTGTGGTGCACAGATACACATATCACCAAAGCAAATGAGAGTATTGCATGCCCATTCTTCCTAAAGCAGCAGAAAAAAAGTAAACAAGGTAAATGGTTTGTTCCACCCTATTTGTGGGAAAAAGTAGCTTATCCTTAGCAAACAAAGTAAATGCACTCTTTTTTCTTAATTGTGAGTCATAGAACTTTATTTAAGGTGCCTTTATTAAGATATTTCTTAGGGTCTGCAAGTGTTTAAGAGGGCTTTTTTACTGCTTTGGTTAACTAAGTTATACTAGTTCACAGCAAGCTAGTGTAACTTCTGTGCTGGGAAGCCTTCAGACTTCCCCTGCCTAATAAAGCTACTATTTATTTATTAGGCTTTGAGATAAGTATTTCATTGAGGTTTTGGTGGCAGAGGTGGTATGTGGTTTACATGTTTCCTGCTGCTGTTCTCTCATGGGAGCCTTTCTGTAATAAACTGTACTCTCACTACATCTGAGTTTGTCCTCACTTCAGTATTAACTCAGATGTTGCTCTTCATCCGAGTTCTAACCGCAAATACATAAACCTTGAGCTCAGGCATGTCTTGGTAATTTACACCCAAACTAGTGGACCCATCCCATCATACAGGTCTAAGAGCTAAGCTTAAGTGCTGTTTGCTCTCACTGTTGGTAAGCGTATGGGTGCAGGCTGAACTGTCTGAAGCTCTTAGTCCCTTAGTGCCTGCATTCTGCAATTACTTGGAAAGAGAGGGAAAGGGACGGGCTGCCGTGCTGGGAACCAGAGCAAGGCCCTTGGAAGTCCCAGTTGAACACGGAGCACTGCACCTTGCCGTAAGCCAGTATGACTTCTTAACGGGACGCCTTGCTCCAAGTCAGACCAAAGCCACTACTCTCAGCTTCTCTGCAGGGAAGACATAGCCCCTGTGGGATATAAAGCAGAAAATTTTGTTAGATCTTAACTTAGGTATCCAATGGCCAGAAGCAAGCAATGACAAAATACTTTTCAACTGCGTTTGCAAAATTTGTGTTTATTTCTCGTTATCTGTGAGAGGATCTCTAATCTTTGTATGTCACTCCTAGCGATGTTGTACCAATGAATACATCATGAGCGCTGGCTTAGCTGTCTAGGTGTCTCTTGACTAGGAAAGTGGTTGAGTGTAGATCAAGCTTAGGTAACTTGGCGAGCATAAGCCTGACCTCAGTCTAATTTGTTTTGTAGTGAGAATTCAAAATGAATGCATCCACAAATACAGGCTAGTGTGAGGGAATGTACAAAAACAATAAACCTTTCAAATGTACCTGAAGTGACTTAGTCATGTGAAAACCAATAGAACTCATACTCCTAGATCAACTGGATTCCTGTGAAAATGCCAAACATAATCTTTTAATTTGCTTGTATTAGGAGAGGTTCTGCTCAGTCTGACATAGATCTGGAGTGGAAAGTCACTAGTTATTTCACTTTTACATTAGTATAAACGCATAGAATTTGAGCCACTGCTAGAACTGGTCTTCTGTCTAGTGTCGAGCACAGAATAAAGGAAATGATATTGAAAAAATAAAACACGTGGAGCCCATGTTAAGGTTTAATCTCCTAGCACCTATGATGTGGTTTATTTTTCCCACCACTTTTTTAAGCCCAAGCTTGCATCAATGCAGATTTCAATAGAGCATGACCTTCAATCAGTTGATTTTGGAGTTCCTGCAGTTTTTGGTATGATTTTTAAATGGATACCCAAACTGCTTGTGATTGTTAACTGTGTGGCTTTGTAACCTCCTTTGCTCTGGACATGTTACGAGTTCAGAGACGGGAGTATTGCAGTCTGAGGCTCGGTAGTGGAACAAGGGACATTTGGCCGAGTGCAGTACGAGAGTTTCCGTGTGACTTACTGGGGGCTGTACAAACAGGAGAGACAGCAGATCCCAGCATACACTTGTATGACCACAAGTTAAGCCATTAGACAACTGAGGGTAGGATTTATGCCAGGAATGGATTGCAAAATTTATTTTTCCAAACTAGGATGCAAAGGATCAGATAGACACCAAAATGTCAAAGAACTTTTTCAGCGGGCTAAGGGGGGGATCTTCTGTTTGCATGTGCCTAGAAGAATGCAGAGAGGAAATGTGAAATGCATCTTCCCCAGTCCACAGGTTAGAGATAAAAATACAAATTTTTTTGTGTTCTCAGTAAACATTTAGTTTTTAGGCAAGTTGGCGATTGCAGATTGTCACTTTCACTGCCTCACAGGAAACGGGGTTTTGCTCCTGGAGCTAGTCAGACCTACTGTGATGAATCCCAGATGAGACGTAGGAAAGCCTAGGGAGGTCTGCCCTGAGAGTGGAAGATTCAACTTGGAAAGACGGATAACAGCTACATGAATGGTCTAGGTGAACCCAGAGAATAAGTGGGCAGTAGCAGTAGGTAACAGGAGGAAGCAGTAACAACTTGTATTTTTCATATTTCTCATCTCTTTCCACTGTCATTTCCAATGGAAAGGCCAGGGAAAGTGTGGATCTTGTTATTTTAACTCTACTCAGATCTTCTCTGATCTAAGAAACATGCTGGTCTAAACTAGCACTGATGCAGTGCTTGATGTTTAACTCCCTGTGCAGCAAAGAACTACTCTATCATTGTCCTCAGTGGAATTTTACCTTGAGTATAAACAGGAATTGATTTGCTTAAGTGGTCATCTTAGGTGAGTCATACCTGTGAGCACCTCTGAAATACCAGCATTTCAGAGCAGCGTATAGAATTACAGTAAAAATAAAAGTGTTGACGCCAGAGCTTTGGTTTTGTGTGTCTCCTAGGAAAGCTGTCCTGTACTTGCATGGGTGGGTGTAGATCAGAGGGCACAGGCCTTCCCTACACTTCCAGCGTGTTCGCCATCCCCCACTTCTAGGTGGAAGGCGCTGCAGTAAGGAAACCAGCAGATATTCAGCCATAACTCTGTCTTTTCCTTTGCAGTCTGTTTATCCTTCATGGATTGTATTTTAGTACGGTCTTTTACAAACTAACAGGCACTATACTTACCACAAATATAAATCAGTAACAAAATCCACTGGAATATTTCCATCTGTATAACTAAATAAAAAGGCCAACATATTTTATATCTTACAGTTAAAACAATTCATTAACAATAAATAGCTCATGTAACTGGAATTAACTTATTGGCCGATTTCTTCATAGTTCTGCCATTTCTAAATATTTATATGTTTATAACCACAAGCAAACACATTGCAGTCCTAAAATCTGCTCTGCTTTTTTAATGCTGTGGTGTATAGTCCAACCACGTATGTAAACATCACGTATATGCCTGTATTTCCCAAATCATAAATTTCAAACCTTTAAATTGGGTTTGTACTATGCTTCTGGATGTAGCTGAACTTTGTCTATAAGAATGACATCATTGTTTCTGGAGTTACTAGCCTACATGAAAAGAGGAAAATCAGAAGCAGACTTTTAAGAGGAAAGTATCAAACAAAATAAATGGTTTGAACGCAATATATGATGCTTTTGGGTGCTATAAACATTTTATTGTTACTTGTTTGGGAAGAACTGCATAACTCACTGGGGCTCAACAACTTGTGAGTAATGCAGCCATCTCAAAATCTAGCAGATTTATCAGTCGTGGTGTTCAAATGAAAATCCGGGATCTCATTTCCTCCTAAGCCTTTATAAATTTGAGCCAGTGTTTAACAATGGTTCATCTGCATGTGTTTACTTACAGTTGTTCTAAGACATAACTTGGATTAAAAACTGTAATCTGATGGGAAATTTTTTACTGCTGGAGCATTAAAATCTAGTCATAACCTTTATTTTTAAAGAGCACTGAAAACTTAAGAAAACGGTCACCAACAGCAGTAATTACAGGAGGTACGGTATTTGGGTTAGAGAATTTTTGCTAGAAATTTAACAATGGCTCAGCTCTGCATAGGGAGTAACTCGTGTCTAGATGATGCCACGACAATGAGCCTCGCCCCGCTCCTCGACACGAGGCCACGCTTCACCCTCCATCCGCGGGCAGCGCAGGGAGGCTCCAGACGGGGACTCTCGGGGGCTGCCCGGACCCTCCGCGGGAGCCAGAGCAGCCGCGGGACGCTCCGCGCACCTCCGGGGCAGGGCTCGGCGTGGGGAGGCGGTGACGAAGCCCAGCTGTAAGGGGCTCCTGAGGGTCCTCCGGGGGGTCCCCTTCGTGCTGTCGCTGGCGGCAGCAGTGTCCCTCCCGCTCTCCGCTGCCGCGGAGGCCGCCGCCAGGCGCCCGCGCTCCCGCCCGCTCACTCCGGTGGTGCCGCGGAGCGGAGCGCTGCGGCGGCCCCGCTGCCCGCCGAGCGGCAGGAACCATTTCGCCGGGAAAGTTTTCCGTGGAGCACACCTCTTGTTGATTGTTGCCTCAGTTTCACCCGCTGTTATTTCCAAGCGGTGCGGCTGACGGTGCGCAAGGCTCCTTCCTGCTCGCAGCCGTCCTCCCCCTCCGGGTGACCGGAGCATTTATTTTCCTGTTGCATCCAGTTGCGACGCCGCAACTAAAGGCTTGCGGTGTCCCACGCGGCGGCCGCGGGAAGGCCCGCTCCCATCGCCACGCGCGTTTTCCTGTTCCTGGGAACTGTCAAGACGGGAGTCGCGATTTAACCCCCGCGGAGCGCTCAGGCGGGCTCGGGGGGGGGATTCCCTTGAAGGCGGCACGTAAGGGCTGCCCCTGGGCGCGGCGGGAGCCGCCGGCTTCGCGGGGAGCCGCCGCCCCCCCCCCCCAGCCCCGGGAGCCCCGCGGGGGCCGGGCCGGGCCGGCGGCGCGTGGCGGCGGGCGCGTGGCGGCGCGGGCGCGGCGGCGCTGTGCATGCCGGGCGCGGCGCGCGCGGGGCGGCGCGGGCAGGAAGCGCTGGCGGGCGGCCGGGCCGAGCCCCGGGGCAGGCGGGGAGCGGAGCGCGGCGGGGGAGCGGAGCGCGGCGGGGGAGCGGAGCGCGGCGGGGGGGCGGGCGCTGCCGCGGCGCCGCCGCTGGGGCACGGCGGAGGCAGCGGCGGGATGGGGGTGGCTTCCTGAAGCGGGGAGGAGGAGGGCGGAGGAGGGCGGAGGGAGGAGGAGGAGGAGGGCGGGAGGGGGCTGGTTTTGCATTTCGGTCCCTCTCCGCCCCCCTCCTGCCCCCTCTCTCCCAAGTTCGCGGCGCTGCCGCGGCCCCTCCGGAGCGGCTGGCTGCGGGGCTGCTCGGCGGCGGGGAACCGCGGGGCGCCGAGGCGAGCCGGGGAGCGGCCCGCCGCCCCCCGGGAGGCTCTGCTCCGGGGAGCAGCGGCGGAGGAAGGGGGGGGTGGGGGGGGAGGCGGCTGGCACAGGCGCCGGGCTCCGCCGCCCGCCCCCCGGCACCGCCGCCGTCTGCCCAGCGCTGGCAGCCCCGGGAGATGGTGACACATGAAGCGTGCGGGAAGGACCATGGTTGAGAGGACCAGCAAGTTCTTGCTGATCGTGGCCGTCTCGGTGTGCTTCATGCTTATCCTGTACCAGTACGTGGGGCCGGGGCTGAGCCTGGGTTCCCCCAGCGGCCGCTCCTACTCGGAGGAGCTGGACCTATTTCCCACGCCGGACCCGCACTACGTGAAGAAGTACTACTTCCCCGTGCGGGAGCTGGAGCGGGAGCTCGCCTTCGACATGAAGGGCGAGGACGTGATCGTCTTCCTGCACATCCAGAAGACGGGCGGCACCACCTTCGGCCGCCACCTGGTGCAAAACGTGCGGCTGGAGGTGCCCTGCGACTGCCGGCCCGGGCAGAAGAAGTGCACCTGCTACCGCCCCAACCGCCGGGAGACCTGGCTCTTCTCCCGCTTCTCCACCGGCTGGAGCTGCGGGCTGCACGCCGACTGGACCGAGCTCACCAACTGCGTGCCCGGGGTGCTGGACCGCCGGGAGAGCGCCGCCGCCAAGACGCCCAGGTACCAGCCTCCCCCCCTCCTTCCTTCCCCGCTGCCCCCGGGCTCCGCCGGCCCGAGCCCCCTCCCCGTGCGGTGCTGACGCGCTGTGCCGCGGCCCCCCCCGGCCCGCCCGGGCTCCGCGCCCCCCGCCCTGCTCGGCCGCGCTGCCGGCTCCGCGGACCGCGCAGCACGCCCGTGGGTTTGCGCCGTTGACTATCAGTTCTAAACACTCGGTCGTTATCTCGGACCTGGCCTGCCCCCTCTCAGCACCCCTCACGCCGTGCCCAGCCTCGCGCTTGCCTTTCCAAGCGGCGTTGCCCCAACCTGTGCGCCCCTTTTCCTCCAGCTGAAGTCGTTCCCGGGGCAGCTGAAGCTCTCCTCACGCCAGCCCGCCCTTCCTCACGCTTGCCTCCTTGTTTCACCCCCCTAGTCCGCCTGACAGTTTTGTGCCCGTTGCACAAGACATCCCTTAAGCACCCTTTCCCATGTCCCTTGGTGTTTATCTCGATGGGAGACCTGGGGTGAAATCTTCCGGGGAAAGGCGCTCCCCTGTACCTCTTCCTTGTGTCCCCCTCATCTGTGCACCGGGAGCGAGGAAAAGTCGCCCTAACGCACCCTCAGTCCGTCCCCGTTCGACACTCGGGGTATTTCTACCCTCTTATCCCATTGTTTCTCTGCCTTGGTCTCTATAAATTACAAGCTTCAGAGGAATTTTCTGTTTGAAGTGCTCCAGTAAAGACAGCGGCTTATATTAAGATCTCCAAAGATTATGTTCTTTTACCTCAATATACCTTTGTGTCTTTCATTTCAGGAGACAGGTTTCTTTTAATTGATCGCTATTTTTTAACATCACGAACACCTTCTTTAACATGTCAGTATTTTTATTATGACACTTTGTAATCTGTCTTAAAGTTTCATTCTTAAAGGTGTCCAAGATCTTATGCTATTAACATTCGCTTATGCCATATGATTTATATGCATGTTGTTAATACCACACATAATCCCTTTAGTGAAAAGTGGCCTGTAAGAAAGTATGTTTTAGCATCATAGCTGGTTTTTCTCTGTATTTTTTAAAAATGATTTTAAATCATTTTTCTTTCATCGGAGCTGTGTGCGGTTACTGGGGTTCTTTATTGTCTCTGTCATGATTGCTGCTGTTTTCAACCCGATTCAGTGTTAGTCATCCAAGTACCATGCTCAGATTGCTGTCATGCTGCCTGACCCAGGAGCAGCAAACTGAAGTCTCTATCTAAAGGGCTGAGTATTCAGGCTTTCCTGTGGTCTCATTTTATTAATAAGGGGCTTGAAAACACCTGTAAGTAAAATATCCTCAGCCCATCTGGTTGCTCTTGAGATTTTAGTGAAGTGTCATAAGGAAAAATGCACCAAGTTCAAATCTGATTTAAAAAAGAAACAAAAAATTACCCGTTTTGTGAACCTTGGCACTTGTCTAGCAAACCATTAACCTTATATAAAGACCTGTGTGATTTTATTACTTGTCTCAGAGCGTTGTGTGCTTCCGTTGGCAATCTGCTATGTGTTCAGTATTTAATTGTCTCTTCCTATTTAGGAGTTGATTTTTTTGTATAGACACCTGAGAAAGGGCACTTCAGGTTGTGAAGTAGCAATTAAATTCCTTACTGCAACTCATAGGAAGTTGAGAACCAGAAGCCTATTGCTCAAATACTTGGAAATAAGATTTTCTTTGCCATTTGTTTTGGAACATCAGTAACTAGATGCTTCTATAACTGTCTTGATTTTTGGTGTGCAGGAAAAATAATTAATCTTGTCCCATTCCATCATGTCTTTGCATATCCAGAAATAATTCTGCTTAATGTGGTCTCTCTGCGTCCCTTAAATGTGAATTAGGACTTTGCTTTCAGCAGTCTAAGAACTATGATGTGGAAGTTTTAGATCATCTAAGGTTTATTGCCTTGGTCTGTTAAACAAAAAACAAAATTTACTGTTCCTTGTATCTTGGGGATGGTTTTGGTGCAATGAACGACTGCTGGTTATCTTGATAAAACTGTCCTAGTGTGCTGCTCTGTTGTAAGATAGTCCAGTTTAGTAGGCACCTTCTCCAAGCTATTATTTGTTTCACGTCTAAGAAAACTGGGAATCAGAGACAGGCAATGCTTCTTTAAAATAAAAATTTGATGGATTTTCTTTGTTAGAAAAAAGGATGGTCTTGTATTATGTCCGTTACACTAAGATCAATGTAACTTTATTTGCCCATTGTGAGAGTTGGATCTCTTATGTTGAAACAGGACATATTTTTTTTACATAAGGCATATGCTAAAGAGGCTACTGTTTTATAATGGAACTGAACTACAAAAACATCTCTCTTTCAAAAGAAAAAAAAAAGGAAAAGGAGCAGCAAACAACCATTCCGGCAGGGTTCACTCAGATTCTAATATTCTCCAGTCTGGGTTTTGGAGTACAATCTTCAAATTCGGCTTGTAAAGCTAATGTACTGGCCTCTGCATTTGCTACTTAATGAGAAGTTTAAACCTTTGTTCTTCCACCTCTATGTTTATCCCCCAAAACAAAACAGCTGACTTGTGATTACAAATAAATCTGCCTTCTAGTGAATGTTGGAAAGCATGAAGGTCATTCGGTATTGCCCATATATACAAATCATGAGCTTAAAGCTGTTAACTTTGTGAGGAATGCAGTTTTGTCGCTGCACAGTGCCCTCTTGCACTACATTCCATAACCTGTGCATGGTACATAAATTTACAATGCAATTGCTCTTTTTATTGTTCTGCTCTTCTGTGTTAGGCTTAAGGATTAGGAGCCCTAGATTGCCAAAGATTGCAGGTTTTTTTTCTTCTTTCTCTGTCTTTCTTTTGCATTGATACAGTAAGCAGTTGGAGATGGGTGTTTCAGCTCTAATGGGTCAGCCCTCTTAAAAAACCCAGCGAACCACCGGTTCTCATCCCCCTACTACCCCACTAGTGACTTTCCCTGTTTTATATTCAAAAGACTTCTGGACAAGCACTTCTTGAAGCAAATGTTATGTTTTATACACAGCCGGCAAAAGAAAGAGGTTGATTTGTTCAGAGGCTGTAAAACTTGGGACTCCAAGGAACTCTGAAGCTGGCTCTGTTTATCAGTGAAGTCACTTAGCTGCAGTTCTCTTCATGGCTTTAGTAGAGGGCAAATTCCAAGTTTTTGGGAATGGAGGCCTCTTCATTCCTTGTATTGTTAGGCGTAAGTAACTGCTGGAAGAGACTTTTTTTTAAAAAGCAGTAATACTAGGATGCGTGCTTTGAGTCATCGTGATGATATTTCAGAAAGCAGAGGCTAAGCTGTTTCTGTGAGCTGCTCCCTTAAATTTGTCTCACATAAAACTGCAAGAGATCTAATCTCTTCAGTTGAGTCTGGAAAAAAGGCCAAGCTCAGTTCTTTCGGTTGACTTCCAGAATTAGAAAAATCTATTAAGTGATCCCCTAGTAACTGGTCCATCTCCTCTGCTGAAGGACTGAATGAAAGCCCTTAGAGGTGTTGGAAAGGTTCCCTTGTTAGTCCTGGGTGGATTCAGTGCCCTTCTGGCTGCCGCCTCCTTCCGTGCTTCCAACCCAAGAACAGAGCTGGCTGTTCTCAAATTGTCCTTGAAGGACACTTCATGCGTGAGCTTGACTGTCGTGTAGTGTGCTGCAGGAACAATACAACAAATAAACTGTGCCGAGGGAATTTGTGCTTCCTCTCCTACCTCTTCTCAGAAAAACCCCAAAACCCCAAGCAAACCCAGCCTTTGTTGCTATCCTGCTGGTTTCTTCTGCCTCATGAAAACAAGACCATCTAAGCTGGCGTTTTCCTGAAGACACATTATTCATGTGGAAAGGATTTTAAGGCTTACAGCTCCTTTAAAACTACGCTGCGTGCAAGCTGCCTGTTGCTGTGGAGAACCCATGTACTTGGTAGAGCGTTGGAAGGGCATTGCTGGCTCTGTGCTCCCTAGCTCACACGCATGCTCTGCCTTCTGTTACACTGTTTCAAGCACCAGGTAGATCTTTTTTTTTTTAAATGAACCACCTTAAGACACTAGCTTAGTCTTGGCTTTGTGTATGTGTTTGCGTCTTCTGTCCATCATAGAAGTTTGGTTTCTGAGTTCATCTGTGGACAAAAAGATCGAATGAAGTATTTCTTAGTGATTTTAGGAGCACGTGCATGCTTCCAATTTCAGTTTGGTTTTTTTTTTTTCCTCAAGATTTCATATGCTTTAGAAATAAAATCCACACACTTTTATGTAAGAAATCTATGGCAGGTTAGTAAAACCTGCTGTTAAACAGATCAGTCCAAGTTTTAGAATCTCTCTGATAAGCTATTTACAGCTTACGTTTTGGGTTGTGTTTTTTTTTTTTTGAAAAGAAACAATTAACAGGGCTCAGCAGTTTGTTAGTTTGATTTTTCTGAAGTGTGAACTTTCACAGCTTCCAACCACATATCTGTCCCTTTGCAGGGATCTGTTCTTGATGAGGTTTTTATTATATGTGTGCTTAGGAGCTGCAGAGACACATTGTCAAGAGACCAACTGTTTGAGAATGAAAGGCTTTACCAAATCATCTTTATAATATTAGCACTTTTTAAAAGCTTAGGCTTACCGTTCTTTGTGGATCTGTGTGTGCTGGGGGTTGTGAAATACCTGTCTGCAGGGAGCAGGGGGCACTTTTTCCACTCACCAGTTCGACTCAGACTAGTTTCTCTGAAAAGACTGGTGGGAAAATATCAATATAAAGCTATTTTCAGTAATCTGATTCTTCTCTCAAATCCTTAGCATGTGGAGTATTTTAAAGCCTGCTAGCCTGATATGAAACCTTTTGCACCTGTAAAGCCAGGTTGGTCTTTCAATCAATTCAGAAGGGCTGGATAGTTTTATGGGGAAAATCTTAAAATTTAACATAGTAACTAAAAATAGCTGAAAGCTGGAACTCTTCAAATAGCTGCCTTAAGTTTGAGTAGTGTATTTATCTAAGCTTAAGACTTTTGGCTAGTATACCAGGTTTAATTACTCTTACTGTTTTTTTCCTTTGTTGGCAAAGCAAAAGGATGTGTCCTCAGATATGTTCCTGCTTGAGTGTATACTTACATTAACCTGATTTTGCAAAACTATACATTTGGCTGTTTTTCATTAATCTTTAAACAAAAGTTGCGTCACGACATGCTAATTTTGTTTTTCTGCTTAGAAGTTCGCAAACACTCTTTACCTAGACCCCAGATTTTGCCTTTTTGCCTTTATCATTTCTCACTCTACAAATAAAAATGTATGCTATTCTCAGTAAAACCTTTGATAAAGACCTTTTGGTTGTGGTTTGGTTTTTTTAAACAACAGTTCAGAAATAATTACTTTTAAGAGAGCTGGCTTGAATTTTATTAATAACTGAACTGAATGCTTTGATAACTTAGTATAAGGACAGTCTTTCAGGAATGGTCCACCGTAAATGCACAGTTCATATATTCCACCACATGCATGCAAATTTGTTGAGGTTAATTAAGTATTACAGTTTGTAACACTGTGTGAAGCATCTTGGCCAAAGCAATGCCATGCCCTGGCTTCAAGGTTCTGTTGAATGGTCCTGTTTTGTCAGTTTGAAATGCCAAACAGAGGGCCTGTTCTCCATCACTCACTGAGCAATTTTAGTGTGCATATGTCTCTTCCAAACGAATGTGATCCTGAGCGACGCCACCTTCTGAACTTTGTCGCATGTTGTAAGAAAACTGTGATTTAAGAAAATTGGAGTTGGTTAGTGCTGTAGGGGCTTTAGGTGAAAAATAATGTGTGATCTGCAAGTATTTGAATTTGCTGTAGCCCAAAAGAACAGCCGGAGCCTTAGCTGGTGTGGCTGGGTGGGACGTGCCTGGGGATGTGTGGTGAGGCCTCTTCCCTGCAGGAGGCTGGTGAAGGTCTGTAGTTGGGTATTACGATGTGAACTGGAGGAGGTCATATTACCTCTTAAGAAGGCACTGCTAGAGGAGATTATGTTATAATTTGGAGATTATTACAATACTGCCTTCCCTCTGGGCCATCTGTTTGTTCTAGGAAGGAGGAGGAGATTAGCTTTCTCTTGTGGCCTCTTCCTTCATTGATTTGCAGGGTCAGACTTAATGGGTTTGTTCAGCATTCAGCAGAAGCTTTTGGCTGCCTGTTGGAGAAATTGGAGGAGTGTAACCTGGGACGTGTTCTCTAGAAAGTAATTCAGGATGTGCAGGCCCAGAGTTATTTAAGAAAACTTCTTTGTGAGTTGGTTTTACAGGTGAAATTGATGTGCCTTATCTGAGTCATATTTGTACGCAGTGCCCACGCTTCTGGCTCTCCTCAGAGACCTAGATGACTCCTTGCCAGCATTCCGAACCCAAATGTTAGTCACAACAGCAGCAAGTAGAGCCACAGAAGAATCATGATAGAGATTAGTCAAAGGGGTTGTGGTTGTGGCTGTGGTATTCTAGTTACTTTGACCTTGAAGCAAAGAGTGACTGTACAGATGGAACACACCTGATTTTAAATTCACTTAGGAATATCTGACTTAGCGAATGTATCGCACATGTTCTGAGTCTCCCTACTGTACATCCTGCTGTCTTTTACAGGTTATGGCTTTGGTACATCTCAAAAAGAGGAAAAGCAGCATGGACAATTGCCTTCAGTCAGTCATAGAACCAAGGTCACTGCTTTGTGTTTCTTTATTTTAAACTTCTGATTATTTGGCAGCAGCTTTACCAAATTTTTGGTAGTAATGCTTTAAATAGGTAATATAGGTCAGTGAATGCTTGGGCTTGTGGTTGCTTTAGAAAGCCAAAGTGGCATAGTCTAAGTCCACAAAGCTCATCTTTGTTTATACTCTTATTTCCAGAAAGTATTACAGCAGAGAGAAATTTTCCATTATTGACTGAAATTGTGCTTTGTCAAGAAAAGATGAAGCATGATCTTTAATTCCTAATAATTACAATTGTGATAGTTGCCAAGATTTTTTGATGGAGTCTTGCTTGATGTGGGTGAAGGGAATGATACTTAAACATCAGAAGCAAACGTCTTCCTAAACAAAGGTGTTAGTGATAGTGTGTTTAAAGAGTATGTGAAGCACAAGAGGAACACAGAGCTGAAGTAGTCCATTATGAATTCTCTTGTTTCTAAAATGGTGGTTGACCTTAAAAACCAAACAAAAAAATCTCTACTTTTTCTAAAGGAATTACAGTAGAATTGGTGAAGGGAAAAAAACCCACCACCCCAGCATAGATTTAAGGCGACACAGTTTCTGTAATCAACTGTTTGATGTATTTTTGTTCACTCTTCTATTTCTGTAACAGAGTACGCTGCTAAAAATCCAGTCTGAGAATCTCTCTGAAGAGTCCTTTGGAGATTATTGCCACAAAGACACAAAGAACCTTAAACACCTCTGTACTGTAGCATGTCAAGTTTCAGATCTGAAGAGGATGCTTCAGATAGTCTTGTGTGTTACTGCCAAAGGAGGAGCTATTTACCAGTGCATGGCTGTTGGAGCCTGAGAGATCTCATGACTGGAAAAAGTGTTTTCAGAAAAGGTTCATGCAAAGAGAGGTCATCAGATGAAAAACACATTGTATACTTAATAGGGTTTAGTTGTTTATACTCGTATTAAATGGCATACATCCATTCCCATTTCTGTGCTTAGCCTCAGAACTATGATATACTGTATTGAATGCTGCCTAATCCCTACAAACTGCTGAGTAGGGCTAAGGATGGGAAATATTCTCAGGCATCTCTGTTCTAATGATGCATCCAGAAAGGACAAAGAAACTCCTGTTGTCCCCCTCTAACACCCGACTTTCTTAGCAGTACTAATTACATAGCTCTTTCACCTGTATATCTCAAAGCTTCTTACAAAGTGTATAGTAAATAGCACCTGGTGTTATATTCATTCACAACCTAAACCAACTTTTAAGTGGGCTGTCTTAAAGCTGTCTTTGACCGTAAATCTCAGACTTATATGTTAATGTACAGAACTTTCTTGCCCAGTGACTTCGTCTCTTTCAGAAGCAACTAGTTTCTTAGCATGTTATTACTGCTTTGCTTGCTACTTCCCTTCCACCCTATTAATGGCAAATTCTACATAATAGCTCACCTATGGTTTTATAGAGGAAATATTTCACAATTTCCTGCCAATTTAAACTAGAAAACAGTGATTTGCAATTAACTTTTTATGGTCTGACTCTGTGTTTTGCTTCATAACTAATCTCCAGCCTATTAAGCAGAGATTCTTTGATTATACCTCACTGCAGATTGAAGTATTATCATTCCTTTTTATGGAGCTCTTCTGTTTGAGGGGGGAGACCTCTTAGCTTCCTGAGCTGCCTTTGCATTTTTGTTTTTAAAATAGACCAAATTTCCTTTTTCATTAATGTTACTCTTGAAGTACTAACAAGGCCATTTAAGATTTTTCTGGACAAATAGCATTGCTTAGAGTCTCAAAATGCCTGATGACTTCTCATTCTCTAATTTTAGGTACGTTGAAAGCGGCCTGTTTTCTGGACAAGTGCTAAAGAAGTAAAAATACTGCCTTCTAAAACGTCTTTCCACGTATTGGAGTTACTCTACATTTTAGCCTTAGTTCTTTTGTTAGACATATACGTGTATGAGATAACCGATTACAGGGAAATATTCAGTGGCTTTTGAAAGAAGATTTTGTGAAGAGCATGCATTGTTCTTTCCTTTTTTATCATAAACAGCTTAAAGAAAAAAGTTTTTTATATTTTTTCCTCTCAGGTCTCTCAGAAAATTTAAATGTCCAAACAAATACTGTAAAAATAGAATTGACTCTTTTCTTTAAACTTAACAGCTCTTGCTGCCGTGACCCCCTTGCTCTCAGTAAAGATTTTAGTTAGGATACCTGTGACCCTATATCAAAGTGTTGGGAAAAAAAAATCAATGGCTCATAGCTAAGACAAACAGCAGCAGCATGCTGACTCACCAGTTTCCTGACAGGTTTTGCTTTCCTAGTGGAGATGGGGAAAGAACAAGGAGCACAAGAATCTCGGAGTATAATCATAATCAGTCAACCATCCCTTCTGTTAACATGGCTTAAATCATAAAAGGCAGGATTACCCTCTTCTGTTCTTTGCCTCATTCTCTTCTCCTCTTTTTCTTGCCACCTGTACCTTTTTTTAGATCTTTGAAAGAGAAAAGACAGATGTGACTGGAGTAGTTCTGCAAGGAGGAAGATTGAGCAGATTTATCCTGGCTGCTGAAGCAAGTACAGTAGGGGTCATTTAGATGAAAAGCCCCATTAAGGGAAATACTTCATCCATTGTGTACTGTGCAGGAAAGCTGGAACATATGCATAGGAGCCCTTTCAGATAAGGAAATGCTTTAGCCTCTTTTCTAGGGGAACAAAACTGGAACTTCTTCCAGGCATCTGAATGGAGTTGCCATTACTAATTATACTGTTGTGGTTGGTGCTATTATTTGCAGCACATCCAAAATAAATCATATTTAGCCTTTTTTTACCCTGAAGTTTTGCTTTACTTGACCAGATTCCCATATATGTTTAAAAATTACAGTGTCTTTCTTGTGTGTACATAGCCTGACTCCAGTAGAGCCTTAGACCTGGCCAAAGACTTCACCATTAATTTAAACATTGTTGAAGTGAGGTCCTGTATTTTTAACAACCATATTGTGTTACATCTATCAGGATTCCTACTGTTGCTTCCAGTAGCTTTGATTTTAAAATGTAATGTTACACTAAAAACTAATGACTCAGTATTGCCCTGCTTTATTCAAGCCATTATTTGGGCACAGCATTTAATCCTGCTCTTTCTCTCATGCTTTGCAAACAGGCTTTGTATGAGCAGTGTTGTTTCTTCATAATATCTGAACAACCCTTATTTTCCATTCCCTGAGCTAACACTTCCCTCCAGGCTGCCATCTTCTTGCGCCTTGATTACTTCAATACTATCTTCCTAAACTTGATAAATTAAATCTTCCTCTTTCACTTTAGAGATCTCTTACTGCCTAACCCTTCTCACTCTCGTAAATTACTAGAAGTAGGACTTGAACTCCGAGTCAGCCAGTAGTCTCTGCTTCTGTTACATCTTGAATTTTCAGCCAAATTCTGTCATGTTTTCTAATATGCCCAATCTGCTTATCAAAGGAAAAGTTTTCTGTGTTGAAATGCAAAGTTCCTTAGTTGTTATGACTGAGAGCTCACAGACCTGCACTGTTATACACATGATGAATGCTACTGTCAGGGGAAAGGTTTAGCGTTGGTATTTTGATTAGGCATCCTCAGAAGTGTTTGGTGCTGAAGCAGGAGTTGAAATGCTAGGGTTCTTTCCTGTCATGTGCTTCATTTGCTTGAAGGCTGTGTCATCTTTGCTTAGATGGCCTGTGACTTGACTCTTCATCCTGTGTGGTATGCAAGCCATGGTCAAAGCAGTTGCCTATGCCCAGAAGTTCCTATGGTGTGCTCCAAACCATCTGATCACCATTTGCGTGCTTCTAAAGTAATCACTTAATAAAGAAGTGAAATCAGCCACATTTTCTTGGAAAATGTGTTTAATAGGATGTTTTACTCTTGGAATGCTTTATACTCTTGCAAGACATCATGTGCTTTGTTAAATTAGGGTAAGTCAGAAGAAGGTGAAATTGTTTACTTAAACCTGTGCTTGGTTTTGGGTTGGTTTTGTTTTTGTTTTTTTTCTTTTAACTAAGGTTTCTCCCCATAATGCTGTGTGATCACCTTGTTCCATCTTTCTTAGTCATGATGTGAATGTAGTCCATTTACATTCATATGCATTTAAGAGTTTCTGAAGCTGAGTACACTAGCAGCTTGAGGCCTAACATGGCAGGAAATAACTATAAAAATACCCTGTATTTTTTATATTTCATTTGCAACTTCTTATGATGGAGAGGATGGTCATACTCCAGGACTGTGAACCCCATGTATTCCAGAATATGAAAAGAAAATCCATGTGTCTGTCTTGAAATGCTGGTTTTGATTCTTGAAAAGACCCTTTTTAATTGGTCAGAAAGTTTTAGGCTTACAAAATATAACTATGCCAATATCAGGAACAACTGCTGATCTCAACAGTCAAATTTAATACAGTCAGTACTTTTAAATCTTTTGAGTGAGGTATTGTTGTTTTAGGATGAGCCTCTTAACACTACTCAGAAAGAGTTGTTTTCATGACTTTTGCTTAATTGGATGAAGTTGACACCTGCTTATGCAGCCAGTCATAAATAGCAAACATGTATTTCAGAAACTCAAAATTAGCCAAAAACTATTTTCAGCAGTTACACTGTAATAGCCAGTTACCAGGCTTCAACCCCAAGTGTTCAAAAGTCAGGCTCCAGGCAGACAAGTGTGCTAGCAGTTTATACAAGAGAGTCATTCTCTTAAGAAAATAACAGCTCTAAATATTGAAATGAGAAAACAAAAATCACTGAATGATACGTGAGTTTTGATTTAGACAAATAAGCCTGTTCTCTTTTTCTAATAAGAGGGGGATAGCTGTAGGTGATCTCTTACTTGTGACTTGGGCATGTCAAGAAGGGTCTGAAAAACAGCTGCCACAGTTCTCTTAGTATGAACTCGGATTTAGTTGTGTGTCATGAGGATGATGTGACTTGCACCAAAAAGGGAGTTTCAGAAAGTTGTTTAGTGGCAGGAGTTGTACTTAACTTCTGCTTTTAAAAGAAGCATCTGGGGTTGGGGATAGAAGAAAACCGAGATAATCAGTCTATAAGTGAGGATAAGGAAAAAAGAAGAAACCATGCATACCTTGTGTTGACTAGGATTTTCAGGTATTAGATGGTTTATTAGTTACCAGTAAAGTTTTTTGTTAAATAAAGTCTTCGACCTTAGTGGAGAACATAGTTTGAATTTCTTGCCTTTCTTTCCACCAAATTTCTTAGCTTGGGAGTTCTGTAGGATTTGATGCTGAAACTGTGTGTAATTGTTTAAAGGAATAATGCTGGACTACAACATGCAAGAAAAATACTTGACAATACTTGACAAGTCTAGAGTGAATAAATATGCTATGTGAGACAACTAGCTGAGTAAATTTTAAAGGCATTTGTCCCTGGCTTCTGAAACATATTTAGATTTTTAACTGGCAACTGCTAGGACTATATTTTTATCACATGATTTATGCAGCTCCTTGGAAGAATAATTTGGCAAGTTCTGTGTAACTTCTTAACTTTTTCCTCAGTGTATTAGCTGCCTTGAGACAACTGAAAAGGTCGTGGATTTGCCTTCAGCTAGTGTGAAGGTTTTCCATGCTGTGACATGCTGCTTTATAGCAGCTTCTGTGATGTAGTGATGCATTAAAGAAGAAAGGTGTCTTTCCCTGAAAGGCTAATCAAAGCTCAAAGGAGGTCTCAAAACTCAGGATTAATGCTTTGAAATGGATTAACTTGTGGTGGCTGTGATATAGAAGTTTTACACAGTCCTTTCAGTTTTCTCAGTTTTGGAAACAGGTTCCTGTGTGATAAGCTAGCAGCGTGGTAGTGATTGAATTGGTGTGGCCAAACATGGTGTTGCATGAGGGAAGAGAAGCCGTGTATCCTTGCTGCCTGGAGGTGGCTGGCTTTGCATGTCCTGGAGTATCCTGCTTGCGCAAGCACTGGCTGAAGCCGTATCACTTTCATGGGCCTGTTGGTCCGGTGTTTGTATCTGTCAGGTCTTCCTTGAACTTTCTTTTCTCGGAAACATTACTGAAGATTTCTCTGGATTATGCTTATGCCAGCGGTTTTTATCAAGGCGTTGATCTGCCTGTGACAGCAGTTCCTGGTAAGAAATATTCCTGTAGTTAGCTGAAATGTTTCCACGGTGCTTATAACAGTAACTGTCAGTAGGAGAAATACACTTGTTTTGTCTGAACATTTGAAATTGGTTGATGAAAACAGTTTTGTTTAATAGGATTTCACCAGCTAGAAGGCAGTAGGAAATTGTCCATCCGATGTCCATCCCATTTCCATCCCAGCAAAAGGCCCAGCCAGGGGTGTGGAAGTTGTGTATTACAAAAGCTGGATTGTTGCCCCTATTATTCAGTACTTCAGGGAAGCTGGTAGAAACTGTTCTTAACCCAGCTGTCTGTCCCAGCTTGCTCAGGCAAGTTTTTATGTTTGCTTGACAATGCTAAGACTGAGTTATGCACAGCCGGCTTCATGTTGCTAAACTGGAAGGGGAAACGTGTGTGGGGAGGTGCTTGGTTTTGTAACTGTTCGGCACAGGTTTTATGTTCCTTTCAAACAGTTGAGCTCTCAGGTGCAGGGGCTGCTTCTATCGTGATGCTTAGGGGAACCACGGATTGTTTCTTGCCCCTGTCACCAAAGCTGTTACAAGAGCTTCTCCTTTGTGACTGGCCCAGGACAGCAGCACATGAAGGCAGCAGAACTGGCAGCAAACTCTTTGGTGCGTAAAAAGGGAATATTCTTGCTCTACCTGGATGTCAGTTTGTATTTGTGAATAGCCTGAGCATCATCTCTAAAAGATAGCAGAGAACTTTGTTTTACTTTTCATATTCAGGGAGAGTGCTACTTGACACCTGACCTGAAGTATTTTAACAATAGGGCTTTTTTATTTTATTACCTGTTGCATGTATCACCTTGGAGCTCTTTTGAAATAGGCTGCCTGCACAAAAATGGAGAAGTGTTTGTATCCCTTTAGTTTCCTTGAAACCACAGATGACAAAGCTGTTACCTAGCAAAGGTATGTGAGGGCTGTTGTTCTTGAGGAGCATATAGATGGGATGTGCCTGTGTGCATACTCTGTTTCTTGAAATTCCTCTACAGTGTAACTGTTAATCCCTATGCCATGCTGAGCTGGAATATTATGTGTTCTTTTTATAAACACAGAAATGGAGGCAGAGGCTAAACTGCTTGCCATGGAATATGCCGGGATACCAAATCTAGGATTACAGTATGTGCCTGTTGAGTGCTCATCCACGTGCTTACACCGGTAGGTTTGGCCTCACCACAAAGAGGGTTGTACGGTACAGTCTCCCCTTGTCACAGGGTCTGCCAAAGGAGCGAGCTTGGATTGGGCTGAGTAACAAGGTCACAAGTAACACGAGAAGATTTCGTGTCACTCAATCGGATGCTATAAGTCAAGATCTTCTAAATCATTTTTTAAAATATCCCGAAACAAATGCAGAAGTAAATCTTCTTGCAGACTGTACACAGCATGGCTACTTCCATTTGGAAACAGCTTCCCACTGAGGCTTTATTTCAAAAGGCCTGCTTGGTGAGAGTGTTTTCTTGTGCTCTAGCGAGTGTTGGAGAGAGAGGTGTTGATGCTTGAGTTGTAGTTGGACTACAGTGACAATATATAAATCACAGTCAGAAGGGTGCAACTGCAATTTATAAAACTTGCTGGATGATCAATAGTTTATCCTGTGTGGATAGCAGTTGGCGATGATAAAGAACTGGTTGTCAGTGTAACACCCAGCTGGAAATTTTGCAGAAATTGAAAGATAGATTCTTTGAACATTTGGGAAATGTGGGATGCTTGGTCTGCCAAATACTTCAGGCAGGATGAATCCACCCCTTTCCTAACTAGGATATTTCCTGACTTCTGAAGTTATTTGGGGATTGTCATGAAAAGTCTGTTTTCTGGATTGAAGCCTGGCCAATCCCAAATCTGGAAATAACTGCTCATGAGAACAAAAACCAGTTATATTTATCAACCATACTACTGTGGGTGAGATTTAGAGACTCTTGCCTAGTGCAGAGGGGATCTGAGAACAGCTTTCTCTTATGGAAGTCAGTAGGATTACTTACGTACTGAGGAATTTATATGGCTCATTACTCCTTCTTTTCATGGGCTTATGTGTTTGTGTTGGGATGTTTGTGAAAGTTTAAACCAAATCAAGTTAAAATAGATGCATTAAACTCAAGCAGAATGCTCTGTCAGTATGAACCATGACATCTTGAACTGTTCTGAAAATAATTTTGTAATTTGTGCAAAAAAACCCTAGTACAGATCAGAACCAGAGCTAGTGAATTCCAAAGGTGTCAGCTATTAAGTTCTTGGATATTTTAGGATTTACTGTATAGTACATACTGTTGTAATATCCCTGTCTCAAAAAGAAAAATTCTTTCATGTGAAGTGGTCTCTCCGGGGTCAGTGAGGAGAGAATATGAGGGGGAAATGACTGGGCGTTAACAACTTCCCACAGGATAAAGCACAAACAGTCCTCCCTTCAAACAAATCCAGTTACTGGGTCTGAGGAGGAACTCTGAATCTTAGTGGATTTCTGCAATTAAGAATACAGGCCTCATGTTCCAGAAAATAATTAAGCAAGTGTTTATAGTGGTGAGGGAACTCAGAGTAGGATCTGGTTATACCAATTCATTCTGGTTATTGGCCTTTCTTCCCCCTTCCTATTCATAACTAATTTAAACGTGACTAATGCCTAAACCTAGAACTACACAACATGTCACATAATCTCTTTTTTTCCCCACCCTGCTTGATGATGCAAGTTGAAACAAAGGCCTAGTTGTTTAAGCTCCCTTTAAACTTCATAAAAGTTCACATGCTTCTAAGCCATGCTTTTAAATCACACCTCTGAGCCTGTATGGGAAAGCTACAGGCAAATTTTGAGAAATTTATTCTTTGTTCTGTTCAGCACACAGCTGATGGTCTCACAAGAGAGGGAGGAGGAGTGGTACTTGTATGTGCTCTACTTGGTTAGAGATGGAGGTGGGACCAGTCCCTTGAGGGCATGTAAGGAGATATCTGGAGCTTTTTGACCCCAGGTCACTAGATCAATTGAGAACATGCTCAATGTGCTAAAAGCTCATATCCATCTGGTCCTACTTTCAAAGCTGCTCTTAGGTGACAGATGTCCTCTCTACAAATCTATCTGTATGGCACTAAATGGACCCCTGTTTCTTTTGCAGTCTTAGTTGAGCATGTAAGATTGAATTAAATGGAGGAACGGAGCTATGTGAATGACCAAGTCATTCATGATGTCATAAGGCTTCTTCTGATGATTTCTGATTTCATCAGCTAGCCTCCCTGTCGTACTGGAGTGCTCCTCTGCTCTTTGTAAATAAATCAGTGATGGTAGAATGGGACACAGGTACAGCGTATGTCACTGCTATTGGAGCATATTTAGAGCAGTGTCAGAGCTGCAGTCCTGACCTGCATGAATCGTCTCACTTCAATTCTGTTATGTGAGGAGTATCCAAACTTGTATCCAAGTGATCCTTGGACATAAGGACCAAAAATATTTAACTTCAACTTAGTTGTATTAGAAGAGGTGCCTCAAGTCATGCAAAATGTGGACTAGGAGAAACCCAGCCTTTGAAATAAGGTTTTGGGGCATAGCCACAGTGGGAGTCACTTCAGGAGCTGGGGGATGGACTAGATGCTCTTATTTTTCCTTTCCTTTGTTGTGGCACCATACAACTCTGAAGAAAGACGGTGAATTGTAAGCTAGCCCAGGAGAAAGGAGCAGCTTTCTGATATAAGTTAGCAGGAAGACAGAGACTGCATTAGTACCAGGAATAAACATGGATCTAGGCTTAAATATGGAGTTTAGCTTTCTCAACATTCCTGTAGTTTTGGTTCCTGTTTATATCTGATTAGAGTTCCCCATGTTTGGGAGAAGGAGGTGTCTCCTGAAGTCGGATGTGTTAGGGGTACGGCTCCGTCAACAAGTTGGTGCCTGGGGAGGGCGTGGGTCGCCGACGGGTCGTGGCACTGCTGGGCCAGGCTGGTGCGTGCTCTTTGCCCAGCGTAAGTGTGGTGCTGCAGCCTCAGTGGAAATGGGGAAGCTGCTCCATGCCTGCTGGGCAACAAAAACGTGCCCACAGCTTTCGTGACCTAAGTGGCATGCTATAAATTTACATGATAACATTCAAATGTTATGATGCAAAACTTGTTGTGTTTGACTTGAGAGGAACTACAGTACTACAGCTGGTTGCCTGCCTCAGAGGGGAAGGTTAGTGAGCATCTCTGCCATGTTCTTGTGTCAAAAGCATTTGCTGTTTCTTTTGCTTGCTGCAGTAGTCTCTACCAAAGGTAGGAGCTGTGCCATCATAGCGTCAGGAGGTTGTGTACAAATGTACAGAGGCTTCATGCATTAACTCTCCCACACTGGAGCAAACATGCTTTTGCAATTTTTGTTTTTCTTTTAACCATTTGGTATCACCACCCCCTTCATCTTCACCTCTATTTCTCTATATCAGTAAAAAAAAAAAAAAAATGTAAATGCAGGCACTTGGCTAACTCAACCTGAGAAAATGGAATTGGTTTATTTGGCTGGAAGCCACAGAACTAAGTGAACCTGTCATAGGATTCTTAGCCACTTATGAGAAAAGTCTGGATTTAGTTTCAACAACTTAGTAATGAAATTCAAGCATGGCTAACTGTTGCGGTTCAGAGTCTCAGGAGAGGTACACTTCATTCCCAGCGCTCTCCTCGAAGCTCTTGTGGCAGTGGGAGAGCTCGGAGCGGGGCTGTGGCTCATCCAGCTGTCGGGAGATCAGGTGTCGTGCTGAAGAGGCTGTTATGGTACTGATCTAGTCTGGAGTGGACAAAAGAGAACTCATGTCTGTGACAGAAAAACGGGTTGGGCTGTTCATGCAAACTTGTAGCTCGAGCAGTTGGTTTCAGTGGCAACCCGATGGAGGCTCTGGTGCAATTAATCTTTGTCTGGTCTTGTGTGGCAACACTACTTGGCTTTATGTGCTGCATCCTGGTAGAAAAGGGAGGCAGCAAGGGGACACTGGAAGATACCTTAGTTCACTGGCCAAGAATCTCCATTCTGGCTTAATTTTGCATGGCTTCAGTGAGGTTGTGCTGTTACTCAATTAATTTGTAGGGTGCAGTCTCAGGTTGTTTCCTGGGTTTGACTAAGGCACATCCAACTTTGTTTCTATGATCAGAGAGATGTGGAAGATTTAGATTGTGGGAAGCTTTGAAAGGCACAATGCATGTGCGAAAGGTTCTGAAAAAGCAGATTTGGAACAATGGTTTTGAGGAAAAATCTTCTAGCAATTGCTTGATCTTCTTTATGAGAATTGCTGTACATGAACAGACCGCTGCCCAATTTCTAAGCTTTTTAGCCCTGTCATTTAATGGTATATAGGCATAAAGCTTAGCATGATCAGGTTTAGCAGCTCTGATGCCTGTTTACCCTGTGCAAACAACAAAAGTGTACTTCAGACTTCAGCAGTTTGGTTTTCTGTATGTTGTTCTTTTGAGTAAAGGAAGAGATAGCAATGCTCTCAGCTGTGAGAAAGATTCCTGTATTTTTATTTGAGGAATTTGAAGGAGTGGAGTAAAAGAGCACAGTTTATTCTTCTGTTTCATTTTGCTCTCCTTCAGAGAACAGATGTTAGAGTTATGTTTGTCATTTCAGTGCTAAATACTTGCCTTGACTTCAGTAGCATTACTGCAAGAAAAGAAAAAGAATGAAAAGTTTTGTGCCATGCTACAAAGCACATATGAGTTACTGCAGAATGTTGACTTGCATTTCTGAATTTTGGCAGGAAATGAGGCAGGAAATGCTTTATTAGAAACCTTGTCCAAAGAATCTATAATGCACCATTTTAATTATGTTGGCAAGGGACTCTGGAAAGGTGCTTGAGCTTCCATCAAGTAGTGACAGCATATCTGTATGTTTTGACATTGGTTGCCTCTTGCCCCGCACACTGACATTTCAAGAGAACAGTCAATGTTTGCTGAATGGGAGAATGGATGTGGAAACAAAATAGAGCAACATTTTCAACTCCAGCGTAGTCTACTTTGGCGTGCAGCACACTGCCTTTTCCCCAGGGATTTGTGTGCTCTGTGGAGTGTACTGGACTGAAATTAAGCATTTGCAACATTAATTGTAGCGTCCGTTGTATAAGTCCATTTATCTGTATAGATATGCATGTAATGACTCATATTGTTCTGAAGCTTTTCTGCATGCTCTCCTCTATGAACAGTTCAGACTATGTACAGAAGGCGTCAGCAGTGCTGTGATAACATTCACGTTCTTCTGCTGAGCTCTCTCCTGGTATCAGTTGTCCTTTCAGAACCAAGGACACAAACTGCTTCAAAGGTACCTCAAATGAAATTGGCAGGAATCTCATAAATTTGAGTCTGGTCCTGACTTCTCCTCAGTTATAAACATTTATCTCTGTTGTTGCTAGGCTGTTAACAAGAAATGCAGACCAGGGATTTAGTTTAAGTGCCATTTGAACGTTACAAATAAACCTACCAGGCTAAAGAGAAATCAGACATGTAATTTCTTCCAAGGTATCTAGATGCATTGGTATCTTTTCAGCAGGTAACCTTCCACTTGAGTATTAAGAGTTGTTGCTCCCTGTCTTCTCTAGAATGTTGTTTCTCTCCTTAACTGTATTACACAGTTTCATTTTTCAGTGCTACTCTCCTACTTTTAAATGTTTCTCTTGCTACAGGTTGTAACTTCACCCTCAAAAAGGCATCATTCTACAAGACTCGCTGTAGAGCAGACCTGATCCCTATGCTGCTTTTCCTATTAGACATCAGTTAAGGTCCTCAGAGCTGACCTAAACTAGTCATGGTCTAGAGATGGAGACTTGGTAAGACTATTAACTATAAGTATCTAACAGTGAATTACAAGTTCCCAGATCTTTCTTTTGCACTATAGTAAATTGACATAAACCAGCCCAAGTCTGTAATGTTCAAGTCTTGCCACCCTTCAGAATAGAGTCACTGCATGCAAACTGACTGTTGGCAGTAGTTGCAGGCCCTTGCTAATTCCTGAGCTATGCCCGAAATTTCTTTGTGAGATCGCTGACTGGCCCGGACCAAAATCACACCAAGGACCAGCAATTAACAAGGAATGTTCTTTGGGTAGCATAATCGAAGTGTGTAGGTTTTTTTCCCTCCTTCTAGCTTTATAGTGTCCATCATCTGCAGTGCATGTTTAAGGAATTTAGAAGGGAAGTGCCCTATTATTTTCTCTGTATCCCACACTACCATGTGGCTGTCCCTCACCTAACTGGGAATCTGCAGAGAGGCTAGTCAATGAAGGAAGCAACCATCTGTTGGAAACTGGAGAAGAGGAACTGAAGTGGAAGCTGGCATTAGTATTGCCTCTCTTTTTCTGGCTACACCTTTCCTTAGAAGGAAAATTAAAAGATTGTAGCAATTCTGGAAAACTCAGAGAGTGGTATTTGCAGTTTGATTGTAGAGGAAGTAAATGCTGCACAAAGGGGCAAAGTTAGCCTTAGGTTTTGCAGTCCAGCACCATTTCTGAGGTTTGGGAATGGGTGTATTTTCCCTGACTTTAAATGACCCCTTGCTGCTCTTCCTCATCCAGGTAAAGAAGGGGCAGACAAGGCCTTCTCCACATCCAAATCACAAGTGAATTGAGCTGTCTTGATCTTACTGAAAAACAATACAGTGATACAGTCTTCAAGTAAAATGATAATAGGGCATAAACCCAGGACGATAACAGGGTTGCTTGATCACCACTTTTTACCTCTTAACTCTTCAGCAGGCATGCCTGCTTCTTCCTTTGCTGAAATGCTTTTGATTTTGAAACATGGAAAGAGGAACTGGGAGGTTGTTTGCAAGCATTCAAATTGTTTGCAACACTCAAGGGTAGGAGGCTGGCCTGTAGTTTCCTTGGTTTTTGTTTGTTCTCCCATTTTGAGTAGGAAGAGGAACACTTTATGTTCAGCTTTCTGGGCAACATCTGTATGGTGGGTATCCGTGGGTACACAGAGCCCTCAGCAGAGAGTAGACCCATAAGGCACCTCACAAGTACCAAGTAACCCCGTACCACATGCAAGGCAGTGGAATGCCCCTTCCTGCTCCATCCTTTGGCCTCTCAGAAGGCAGAAACAAATTATCACATCATTATCCCAGAATGAGGACTCCAGCACCAGGAAGAATAATGTTACCCCTGCCTCTTTCTCACCATTTTAATACCTGTATTTTGGTATTTGTTTTGGAAATAACTTTTATTTTATGGCAGCCTGTCCAAGCAGCATTGGTGCATTGGTAAGTGAAGAGCTGCTTCTCTCACAAGTGTTTTAATAAGATACAGTGCAGCATGATCCTGCACATGGGTGGAGGCATTCCCATGCACAAATCCAGGCTGGGTGAAGAGTTGATGGTGAGCAGCCCTGCAGAGAAGGATTTGGGGGGTGTTAGTGAATGGAAAACTGACTGTGAGCCAGCAATGTGTGCTCACAGCCCAGAAAGCCAACCGTGTCCTGGGCTGCATCCAGAGCAGTGTGGGAGTGTGGGCAGCAGGGTGAGGGGGGTGGGATTCTCCCCCTCTACTCTGCTCTCCGGAGACCCCCTCTGCAGTGCTGTGTCCAGCTCTGGGGGCACCAACAGCAGAAGGACACAGACCTGCTCGAGTGGGGCCAGAGGAGGCCACGAAGATGATCAGGGGCTGGAGCCCCCCCTGTGAGGGCAGGCTGAGAGAGTTGGGAAGGTTCAGCCTAGAGAAGAGAAGACTTTGGGGAGACCCTAGAGCAGCCTCCCAGTACTGAAAGGGGCTACAGGAAAGATGGGGAGGGACTCTTGATCAGGGGGTGTAGGGATAGGATGAGGGGTAACAGTTTTAAACTGAGAGAGGGGAGATTTAGATTAGGTATCAGGAAGAAATTCTTCCCTGTGAGGGTGGTGAGGCCTGGCACAGGTTGCCCAGAGCAGCTGCGGCTGCCCCCTCCCTGGCAGGGTTCAAGGCCAGGTTGGACGGGGCTTTGGGCAAACTGGGCTAGTGGAAGGTGTCCCTGCCCGTGGCAGGGGGTTGGTACTGGAGGATCTTTAAGGTTCCTTCTGACTCAAACCATTCTGTGATTCTATGTTTGTGAGGATTGCAGACCATTTGGCATGGGTTCTGTGTCTGTTTGGACTTCCTTGAGACACTAGTATTTACAGAATAGGTTTGATTCAATTTCACCTTTAACTAGCCCAAACTGAATATATTTTAGCTGAAGCCAGTGATGTAACCTTGCAGCAAATAAAGAAAGGAGTTGATATAAAAGGAGTAAATTTTTCTAGGACTCTTGATTGCACTTAATTCCATTTGTCCTAGTGTAAAATTCATGGAGTTCAATTCTGGAGCCATCCTTTTCTGCCCCTCTAGTTTAGGAGGCAATAAGGAGCATGACTGCCTGGCACCATGGAGCTGCACAGCTGGCACCTGCTTAGTTATTGATTTTTTCCAAAGCTGTGCCTAACAAAATATTTTATGACATCCAATGATCAGTGCAAGTACACAGTAAAAATCCCCTACATTTATTTTTATTTCTAAGTCATAAAAAGAAAAATAGGCACATTATATGCTATGCATACATATAACATATATAAAATTGTGTTTAAATGGGAAACAAGCAGCTTTCCTCATCTTTCCTAGTGTGTTATGGGTTGTTCACTCTTTACTTGCAAAAGACCGAAGGTCCTGAAACAAGCAAGGAGGGGGCAGGAGGAAAAGCCTTACTAATAGAAGCAGCAGCAGCATTTGGTGCCTGCAGCCATGTCTTATTTTAAATGTAATCTACTCATTTGTTGTCAGTGGAACAAAATTATCATATCACCCTTGGCTAATACTTCGATAACCAAATGAGTGAATATACGCAGGCTATGAAGTGAGTTAAAACATCTACAAGTTCCTTCTGGAGAGAATAGAAGCAGGAAGCCTAATTCAGAGTCTTGAACAGACTATACAGGACCTGATACAAACCCTGAGTGCTTTGGTGGGATTCAGCTGAGAGTGGTAAGCTGCATCCACAAGACAGAATTATTTCTTCTCTTGTGGATGTTGTCACCTCCTGTATGGTCTAGTGGGGAGTTTTTCATAATACTTTTAGGCAGAAACTGCTGTCTGTCTGTCTGGGGGTAAGTATTTTCCAAGCCTATGTCAGTGGCAACCTTTTAAACGGTGCATCTTCCTCAGTTTATTAAAAATTGAGTGCTTCCTTTCTCCATCTATCAAGACAAGGTGATGGTGAGCAGAATGAAAGTAATTGTGTATTTCCTACCTCAATTTGAAAGTCTGAGTCAAGATCTGTTGCTCTCAAAGTATACCAAGACTGCACACTGGGTCCTACTCTGTAGCTCTGTGCTGCAGTGTTCCATTTGTCCGCTTTCAGAAGTGGCAAAACAAGGCTCCTGAAGGCTTGGGTATTAATTTGTGACATTGTAAGCAATGGCATTTTGTTCCTGAAGATGAACAGAAGACATACTGCCTATCAGAAATGGAACTGATGTCTCAAAGAGTTTATGACAATTTATAGATTGTTAAATGAGGTCTCTGTTGTGTGAGACAACAAATAAGGTATTGCAGAGAATAATAGTCACAGAGGCTCAGACAGATCTTTAATATTAAAGAGATTAAGTCTGGGTCTATTTCACTTTTTTAAGCTTTGCATACAATATTAAAAATTAATGTGTTCCATCTTGGTTTCTTAAGAAGTACATATGTCTAATGTAGAAAAATAAATTGGTAGAGCTAAGAAGTCCCATTTTGTAATGGCAATAAAGTGACAATTTCTTGAAAAGAGGCGTAAGAGCATACTGGGCACTTTTTCAAGTTAATAACTTGGAAGTGAGTTAAAATTCTCCTGAACTTCTCCTATCTTTACTTTCCTGTGGATTTCTGGAATATTTGCAGTTTGGAAACAGATACAGTAGTAGTGAGTTGTAAGGAATAATTCAATTTGTATACTTACTACATTTTTCTTTGCTATTCATAGAATATCATAAAATATGCAGTTTAACTTGGTGATATGTTTTTAGGCAGAATTACTGCTGAGAAGAGGCTTGAACTTATGCCACCGAAATCACAGTAAGCTCATGTTTTTTCCTGCCTCGGAAGACTGCTGTATATCTCACAGGGCCAAGCCTTTAATAATTGAAAATCCTGGATACATAGGTCAATTATTTTTTTTTAATTTCCTTTTTCATTTTGCTGTCTGAAGTTGCCTCTTCTTATTGTCTGGTTTATCTTTTGTCAATCAATTTTTACATATGAAAGTGTGAAATACCACTTCTCTTTATGTAGAATAATCAGAAGAGAACAGGACCCATGTCTTCCCTATTCCAATAAAGCCCTGGCTTAACCCTTTGAGGTTTTTGACAGGTGCCCTCCAAGTAGTGAGTAATGCTAATAGGAAAGATTGGGAGCTCTTCTATGAAAGGATAGGATAGATAACTCACAGCTGATTCTTATTTGCCTGCTGCATCTTCCCTACAGGCCTTTGTTCTTAAGACATGTGATTTTTTTACAGCTAAAAGATCAAGGAGAAAGGTGCTTTCTAGCTTTTTCATTTGAGTTCCCAGACTGCTGTGGGGAAGATGGGGGGGAAAAAGGTAGGCATTATTTTCTCGTTTTAATTAGGTCACTGATTTCCCTGTCTTTGTACAAAGTGTTTGAACTGTAGCTGAGTCACCGGCAGATTTGTAAAGGCAATTTTGCTTTATTTTGCTTAAGTTTGCTGATTGGACAGAGGCATCAGCTGCTAGGAGAGGGAAAAGTTGAAGTCTTTTATAAATAAAACTTCTCTTCCATGCAATTTGGTGATCTTGGCCCTAGATGTCCTGTGAAAATCTTTGCACTTGGTACTGTTGAATGGTCCTTTAAAGATCTGGTTTATGGGTTGATAGTTAAAATTCAGCAGTAGTGTAAGGCAGTTGAGTACAGACTGGGAACTGTGAATGTGGTCCGTTTGAAAGAAGAGTTTCAAGAATTAAATACAGAATGAGTTGGGGTAAGAAATGGGAGGAGGTCAAGAGAAAAAGGCTGGCAGAGAAAATAGAGTAATTGAAAGTGGATACCTTGCAGCTCATACCCAAAAGTTGGAATATCTTCATCTGTCATGGCAGCTGCTTCTGCTTGACTTCCCCTCTATACCAATGGTGACTGGGGGACTTGTATTGAAGAGAAGTCTCCCAATAACTCTAAAGCAAAGTGTTTTAAAGAAATGGATAAAGTGTGTGTGAGTGTATATATATAGAGAGAGAGAGAGAGACGTGTATATATAGTCAGAACACTTTCATCCGTGGTTATTTTTAAGGGAGTTGGGGAGGGACAGTGAAGTGAGAGAGGGAAGGGGAGCATTTAAGGGAGATGTTCTTTATTCCCCACTGATTCACTACCCAGAAAAACTGCAAAATGTGAATATGCCATACAGCTGCATTAGGAAAGAAAGCTTCAGTGATTCATTTTGTTTGTTTTATTTGAACAGTAATAGGAGAAGCAACTTATTATCTTAATAAGCTAGTTCAGTGTTGTACAGTAAACCCTTTACAGCTGCCGTTGCTTCCTCACCTCAGAGTTACAAAACCTGATTTTTACATCTGAAACGTTGCCAGTTGTTGTTTCAAGGATTTTCACATTGGTATATGAAAAATCAGAAGCGTTTAACAAATTCTTGCAAGTATGTTTTTGATAATATGTTGAAAATGTCGCGTCTGAAGTTTTATTTGAGTTGCATTAGCAGTTGTATATCCAAGGGCCACACTCTCAGACATGACTGCTGCCACCTCTCAGATGTGCAGGGAGAAGGCAGAGAAGGGAGGATGTGATCAGGTCTTTGAGGTCTGTTTTATTTCATTAGAGCTTGTTTCACAAGCAGAAGGTACCTAGAGCGTGTTATTTTGTTGACCGTGTCCTTTTCTATGCTGAAACCACGTGTAGAAAAAGTGAAAATTTCATGTTTGGTTTTGGTCAGTACTTGGCTGTTTGTCAGCTTCCTTTCAAAGTAGTTGTTTGCATGGAAAGCTGTGTGATGTAATTGCCACCGTTTGTGTTGTTGCTTTAAAGGGATTCAACTCTAGGTTATTGCACCACCACTGTTGTGTGTTTCATATAGTTAACTATGTTATATTTTTAAAGGTTGTTTGTTTTTTTTTTAATGGACTTTTAAATCATTGCATGTAAGGTCATTGGGCAGAAGTGACTGACCAGATATTTGGTGTTAGAATGAAGTCAGGGATAGAGCCTTGTTTTGCTCTGTATTAGGTGTAGGTTCTCTAATGAAAAAGATGGTCTAAAATTAAATCATATAACAACAAAATACATAGTTGAAATATGCATTTACTGATTGTTAAAAAAAACACCATAATCTTCTCTTTCTGGCAGTTGTTCTGAAATGAAATGTAAAAGGTGTCAGGTCAACATAGAAAATAGTGTTATTACAGTTGTCAGTACCTTTTCAAAGGTGTTGGTGTTTGTCACAAATCCTGCTTGTGAAGAGTTGTTTTTTTGGTAGTGGTATTAGACTGCCATGAGGTTTGTTACTACAGCACAACACACTTTAGCAACAACAGACCTTCCATATGAAGTTTTCAGATTTAAAGTAGTGGGGGGAAAAATAGACATATAGCTACAGAAATATACTCTGTTTCTACAGAATAAAATAACTATAGTGGAGACTCATAAATCAAGACAAAAGGAAGCATGCCCTGTGTACGTTAAGTCAGTTATTGTGGCCTGAGCTTGTCAGTCAAACATAATGAAATTTCTGTTTCTGCTGAAATTATTTTATTTCACTTCAGAAAGGCACACAGAAGACTTCCAAGTTCATGAAATGCCATGAACTGTAAATACATGGGAGTTCTGTGACTGTACAAAAAATGTCTAGTATGGTATGAGCTAAAGTCATATTCTTCTAATGCAAGGGAAATAAGATCATGGAACTTGGCAGACACTAACTATGGCATTTTTCTAACACTTGATGTGCCACCTGTTAATAATCCAGTTGTAGGAGAGAAAAACAATGGTCATGGGAGGAGATGTGTTGTTATTTTGGCATGTCATGATGATAGCAAAGGATTCTTGTCACTTTTGTTTTTGAACAAAAAACGTCAAAGAAAGGGAAAATTCTTTGTAGTGTCTTACTCAACTTGGGGGGGAGGAAATTCAAAGCAAAACTGGGTGGGATGATACATCGATAAAGCACAGTAAAAATGACTGAGACTTCTTATGAAGAAAACACCTCTATGCAAAGTTACTTATACAGCCACTTTTCTAAACAAAGGAAGACTTCTGTGGTTCCAGAGATTGTGTGAGAGAAGATACTTAGTTGGTTTAGCTGAACTATTAGCAAAAACCAATCAATGTGTTTCCTTGATACCTTCAGCAGATTATATTAAGCCAGTTTGTAGAATGTCTGAACAAGAAAGTATGCATTTTTACTGTGTTATTCAGCATTATAGAAGTTTGTCAAGACTCAGTCAGATTGATATTCATTTTTCATGCATGGTAATTCCTTTCTGACTGTCCAGAAATGGGTGCACTTTGCAAGGCTGTAAAGACACTTACAATATTATTGTATACAAATATTTGTAACGAATTTGGCACTAAACCTAGATGAGCCAAGGCACTCATTCTGGACCCACAAGCTACCTGTCCGGAGAACGCCCTTGGCTCTGGGGGAGCTGCATCCTGCATGGAAGCACTGGCATTTTCCAGCAGTGCAGTAACAGATGTACACTCATGGTGCTACAAAGATGATCATAACAAAACAGCAGCCAGCCAGTAGCAAATTTACAGTGTTCTTTTAGCCTCCCAGGAAGTGTGGTTCGTCTTCAATAAGATATAGCTGCAAAAGATGTGGCAGAGTGGGCAGAAAAGACAGGAATCTAACCACCCATTTGGGCTTAACATTTTCTGCATGGTAAGTATTTTCCTAAATGCAATAAAAACTTTGAGCAGCTGCTGAAGAAACTGTAATCTCCGCTGTCCAACGTATTCTTTTGCTCTGTCCTGTATGTGTCAAACTGAAATGAGTCCTGGCTAAGTTTTCGGTTGCTAGAATGTTGAGTAAAACTGAATGTGATATGCCTAATTTTATAGCGCTTTTTTGAGAAAACAAACAAAACCCAAACAACAACCAAAACCAGTTTCAGTAACAAAGTAATGTCTTGTTTCAGAGACTTTCTTGCAAAATGCTTTGGTTTTTGAAGAGAAGTTCAGCAGGTTTGCCAGTAAAAGCTTATAGAAAGTGTGTATGTGTAACTGTGGAGGCAAGACGTGTCTCTTGACTTGAATTCTTCAACTGCTGTAGTCTAATATAGCTTTAACCTGCTTCCATGACTGCTTGTTTATGAGCACTGGAAGGTAAGCGAGAGACAAGAATCTTGTAGTCACAAATTTTCAGAATATAGCAACAGACCATTTGCAAAATGGCTTTAAATACCAGGCTAGAGTGTATTGGTGCATTGAGAGCTGAAGTGTTGTTTACAGAGTTAAAAGTTGTACGTTCCACAACTGAAGCATCCCTTTGAGCCAAAAATCTCAACCATTCTGCTGGACCCAGCTAACCAGGAGGGAACAGATGCTGGCTGAGCAGTGGGCCGACTTTTCCAGGGGTTTCTGCCTAGGCCAAGAAAGAAATGAGGGGAGAAACGCATGCTATAGTGAACTGAGGTGCTGATCTTGGTCATGACATCTAGCTCCCTGGTTTGGGTTTTCACAGCAGTAAATACATTGTGTTGCTTGTAGGGATGCACATTAATTTCTTAGCTGTCTCTTAGATAATATGAATAATGTTCTTAAGGCTGAACTTTCCTGTTGTTATTGTGACTGTTCTCCTTTGCAAATAAATCATGGGACCTCATTTCCATTAAACTGTAGTTGCTCTTCTTCTACCGATGTGGTATTAAGTAACTTTCTGACCAGCAAGTTACTCCTCTGCCCCGTGGGAGTTGCCAGCATGACTGGGAGGCAGTCTTTTAAAAAAGTACCTAGCGGCTACTTTGTCAGTTGGGCAAAACCCATGACTGTTTTCAGGTTGAAATTTATAGGGACCTGAATCTAAAAATGTCTTTGATTTTAGCTTAACTATTATTTCTGGAGACTTTATATTTTTGCATCTAGACAGAGAAGAAATTGAATCCAGCTTGTGGTTACAGTAAAACCCAGTGACCAGTGCTGAAACTCTCAAGACAGTTAGAGAGTGCTTGTTCTCTCAGCTCTGTAGTGTGGTGGAAATGGAGTGGGTGACACACTCTTACTGCAGGGCAGCTTCCTGTTCATGGTACATATCTTTCTGAAATGAGTATTGGTTCCTTAGACTTGTCATCTGCAGGGTTTTGTCTGAAGCTGGAGGAAGGGCAAAAACTAATCAGCCTGAGGAGAAATGCAAACAAACGGTCATGCTTTTAATCACAGAGGCAGTGCAGGAACCATAAATCAGGGGGACGGCTAACAGAGCGGTTACAGGATGCACAGGTGAGTAGGAAAGTTTAGACTTTTCTTTGAAGATACTTTAGCTTTTCACTGACCCTGCATGTGCTCAATTTTTGCATAGTGAGTATGAGAAGTAGAAAACAAGATAATACAGACAGAAGTCAGCAATATGTGCACTTTCTCATGCAGCCTTCTAACTGCATTTTCCATGCTCTGAAATATGTGTGCATCTTTTAACCACCTAGAGTAATGAAACACTACACCCTTCTGATTGCACATACAATATACATGTGCACAGGGAGCTCCCCTGTTTCAGTTTCTTTCCTTGTGTGTTTCTTTCCCTTCCTGCCTCTCAGGAATGGAAAAAAAGGTTATAATATGATGGAGTTCTTTTTCCAGAAAAGAAACCGATGAAGTTTAAAGAGACAGAAGAACATTCTAAAGCAGCTTTTTTGTTCATGTAGATACGGTTGAGATACCTCTTCATTTCTTACTTTGGCATGCAAGGACAAAATTGGAAAGCTCACTGTTGTATTTCTAGATCTGTTGCCTAAGACACAGCTTTGAGCCTGGAACCACAGCCATGAGAATTTAGTAGTAAAGGAATATATCACAAACATTTTTATATTTCAGAGAACTTATGTGCTCAGGAACTTGTATTTTTCTATGTCTAGCAGTTATTTTAATCATAGATATTTAATTTCCTTAAAAATCTTTCCTCCCTTTCTTTGACGCTTTAAGGCTTACAGTGATCTTTACCTTTCCTTCTTGTAGAGTAATCCAGAACTGGCCTACTGCTATAATAGCACCCAGAGATTAAAGATTTCTAGGAGCTATTTTCTGTTCTATTTTAGTTTTGCGAAGCCTGGGGCATCTGACACAAGCCTTATATGTTCAGAAAGTCCTTATTTTTAATGTTCTATAATGTAGCACCCAATTTGAGACACCTTTTGGCCTGATTTTGAGAAGTTCCCAAGCTTCCAGCAGGTACATTGCAAGCAGCGCATGTCCAGAGATTATAGTTTTTCGGTTTCATTATATAGAACTTCCTGAAAGCTTCCCTGTCTCACTTCCCAGTTTTGCAGATGGTATCAGTA
This sequence comes from Athene noctua, assembly GCF_965140245.1. NCBI lineage: Eukaryota > Metazoa > Chordata > Aves > Strigiformes > Strigidae > Athene > Athene noctua. The sequence goes on along the minus strand of NC_134044.1, from coordinate 4,373,785 downwards.
ATACCACTGCTGTCCTGCACTTCAAGGTTCTCTGCATAAGCTTTGTGAGCTTTTTTGTAACTGTACACAATGGTAGCAGTTCATTTGGTATGATTTTTGACATGTAAAAATATTGTAGCCAACAGTTTCATTTTCTGCTGATAGCTAGTTTGGTTGTGTCCCTTTTAAAACAGAACCAGGTGTCAGTGCAGGGCTCTGCCTCCAAGTTTATATGTACCTGTTTAGAAACTGCTTTGAGATCAGTCAGTGCCACTGAAGTCTTGTAGATTGAGTGTTCCCTTTCCAGCAAGAGGTGCCTTCTCTGCCTGAAATTTCTCTGGAGAAGTTACAAGTAGATTTTACAGAAGTGACTGTGGGATGAGACACAGGTAATCTCATCTGTCAGCTTCTAGTTTTGCAACACCCCAAATTTCAAGGTGTTTTCCAGAGTCAGAGTAAAAATGCAAAGCTCCTTCAATGTTGTGTAATGTGCCTGGACAGTGCAAGGTGCAGGCCCTCACCCCGTGTATCAAACTTGTGTGTCTCCTTCTTGGTCCAGCACAGCTGAAAAGTTGAGGGAGAGAAGCATGCAAGAGAGATCTGTTTTGCTCATGTGTGCAGAAACAGTGTAGGAGAGGACTTTGATAGGTTTAAGTGAGCATTGTGGACTTGCATCAGCCCCGTAGGGCAAGAGTGAGGAACAGGATCTGTGTGAGTCCCCTGAGAGCTAAAGAGCAAATCGCACCAGGTAACGACAGCATCAGAGAGCGAGACTTCAGACCTGAAAATACATCTGCTTTGTTTTAACAATCTGACTTGTCCTGTGGTACACCGTCGCTTTTCTGCAGACTCGGGATTTAACTTTTGGGGGGCGAACTAGTGCTGTGGAAGTTTGCTCATTAGTAGTTGCAGCACGAGGATTGTAATCTGGTGAGAGCAGAATTGCTGTTGCAAAGTTCCTGCAGTCTTCTCGCTACGTTTGCTGGATTAACAGTCTGTAAGTGATACTTGGATGAAGGGGTTATTTTCTTATTTTCTTTAGAGCTCTTTGATTTGCTCTCTTTCTAGTTTGAGGGCTCTGCCTTATTGCTGGTAGGTGACCTGTTAATGTTCAGGAAACTGGGGTTTTTTAGAAAGGATTGATGCCTTCAATGTTAAAAAAAAAAATTCCTTTGCATTAGTCCATTTTAACAGCCAAGGCAATTTTCCACATGGTGGCTTTATGGAAATGGGTTGCAGCTCTTGCCGACCATGACCAGAACATTACAGGAAATGTATTTTCATGGAAGATTTGCTGCAATTGCCAACTGGAGAAAGGGAGGGGGACAGGGGTTTGTTCTGTTAATGGACAACTGCGTGCCATGATGTGAATCCCTTCTGTTAAATTAAATTGGTTTGCACTTTCCGCTATTGCTTGTTCCATGCTGAAAGAAATGGTCACTGTTACGCCATTTCGCTCTGTAAGGACCAACGTGTGTTGGTGTAGCATGACACCTTATGCTGAAATGGGTTGAACAACAAATGCATTTAGGTACTGCCTGAGATAATTTGTGTGGTACAAACAATTGGAGTATTTCCATGGAGTGGCTTGGTCAGAACCAGAACTAATAGAAATTGGCTTTGCAGCCTCAGTGCTTACCTGGTAGTGTCTTATGTGTTTTAAAGTAGTACTGAATGAGATTTTAAATCTGTAGGTACTACTGCACAGGCATGACTTTTAACTTAGGAGACGATTCACGTGCTTAAACTTTAGCATGAAAGTCTGAAGGTTTGGGCAGGTTTTGATGCACTCTGAGTGTATTTTTTTCCATAGCTACTACAGCTGAAAGTTTGATACTTTCCAAGTAGAAGCAGTAATCGTACGTGGCCTTATTTATATGTGAAAATACTATCTGTGCTGGGAATATACGATTGCTTACAGGAAAAAGCACTGCATGACTGATTCCCCTGTGGTAAATATTTGAATTCCAGTAGGTCCGTTATCAATTCCATATGAGATATTTTTCAGCTCTTACTGCTTACATAGGAGATAAGAACAAAAAGGAAGCAGAAAAGAGCAGGGAATGAGCGGAGAATGTAGGTACCATCCCTAAGCTAAACCCCTTGTTCCTGTCAAAGCAGATTGGAGCTGCAGGGCAGAGATACTTCTTAAATACTCATGTAGGGTCTTACTGGTGTATGTTTTTGCTTATTTTTTCTGCAGCTTGATTTTTCAGTGTTCTCTTTTAAGGAGTTTAAAGCTGATCTCTCTAAGTTTGTGTTGACCCTGACACTAGTTAGGCAACTCTGTTGAAACAGAGTTTAATAGAGATTTACTTGAAATTGGCAAATGTCTTTCTAAAAAAAAGTGTATGAGGTAGGATTTTCTCTATAAGAGTAGAGTTATGCCAAACAGGGGTGGGGGTGGTAAGCCCATCCAGATGGCAAAAATACTGTCTGTAAAAATAGTTTTGGAGTGGTTGAGGTTTTTATAGAGATGTATGGCATTTTCAGTGGTTGTGTTGGTTTTGCTTTGAATTTACTCCAGAAGAAAGTTTTAATGTCTGCTCTGTGATGTTTGTAATTACATGAGTAGGGAAAGAGGAAATGGTGAAGTAAGACTAATTTGATAAAATTACCCTGAACATACAATAGATGTATTTCTTGACAATTTGCCAATTTGTGTGCTAGAAAATTTTTATTGTTAGTCCTTTAATTTCCCATTCCCAGTAAGGAGGAATTGATTTGGCTATGTTTGCTTGCTGAGCAGAAAAACTTGAATGATCAATTGAAGTTCACCCTTTTGAGGAGGTGCTGTTTTATACTGAGAGCATATACTGGATGAATATGGTTGATATACTTGATGTGGCATATGATATATTTAAAGTCTGTTTGTAATTTTGGTCTTGTCAGCAGCATTATAATAATGTTGCACAGCTTATTCTGCTATACCTGTCATGTTTAGCGTTAAGTGTGTTATGCAGAGAGAAATACTGCTGTGAGTTGAAAGAAATTGGGAAAAGGGAGCGTGGAGAGGCAAAGGACCTTAGAGAAGGTGGTGATATCTTGCTGCTTCTTTGTGACTAAACTTAGAAAGCACAAGGTATAGTGTTTATTTCTTTGTAAAGCTTGGTGATGGTAGCGAGAGAACGCTAAGGGTGGATGGTCTCCAAACACTTCTGTACTATCTTGAACATAAGACTTTGAAAAATAATGCATAAAGCTCTTGGCACTGCAGAAGTAACTTAATTCAGAGTGGAGGTTGGGGAATCAGTCATGCAGTGCCTTATCCTACAAGGGAACAAGGCAACCTTTCTGTACTGGCCCTTATTACTGCTTACCTTCTGGACAAAGGTACAGGCAATGAACACCCTCCCCCAAATGTGGCACTTTGAAACAGTGAGGAAGGGAAATAAAGAGGAGTAGTAAGTAAAAATAAAACCTTAAGCCCTGTACTGTGGACTGTATGATTCCTGCTCTTTCTTTGCCTTTCTTTTTATTGATGGGTAGCCATTCCTCTTAGTATAGATAGCTGAAGTCCAGGCTACTTGGTGGGAGACTTGGAGTTCGATAAAGCAGTCAAATGAGACACAGTGAAATAGTGCAATCGTTTTACCAATTAACACTCCCATCAATGACTATTTCCACCTGATTGGAGTGGCTTCTGTGGTAGACCAAGTATGACATGCCATCTTATGTCCCAAAGACAGAGTTACTAAACCAACGTACCATGCACGAGTTCTTAACACAGTGTCATCAGGGGGTTGTTAAATATTCACTGGGACAGGAAAAAACACAGGCTCTATGAAGAAAATCAAGGTCTCCTGTACAAACTGACTATTAAAAATCTGTTGATGAAAAATTACAGTTCAGCACAATTGTGCCACACTGTGCACTTGGAGAACTATATACAGCTTGTTCCCTTTCTGAGTGCTGTGAGCAAGGCAGCTTCTGAAAGAGAAAGGGACCATTTTGTGTAACAGGATGAAACAATCGATTTGTTTGCTTATTGGTATGTGGATATGGTGCTTAGAAAAAAGTGGTTTTAATCATTCGTGTGGTCAATGCTCAGCCTTGAATAACTGAGATAAATGAGCTGCATGCACCTGGTGCTTGGTGCAGAGCAGTAGAAACAATATGCTTCCAGTCAGTCAACAGGTTATTTAGTTGGTGGATGTTAGTAGATACATGTTGGCATGGATGAATATAGTAATGCTTCTTGGGGTAGAAACAATATATTTACAAAGTTTTAGGAATAAGCATTAGATGCTTGCACTGGAAATGACATTAGAAGATTTATGTCAACTCATAGAAGTTGAGAAATGCAGAGTTAAATCTTAAGAGTCCTTAAGATTTTGTTTGCCTTATATTTTTAGATGCTGTAATGTCCAGTATTTTAATTCCGTGTCTCTTACATATCTGTAAGAGTGAATGCACATAATAGAAGCCATACAAGTGGGAGTAAATGACAGAGGGCTCATCTTTGATTTCTCTATTCATTGCAGTACTTCAAGTGATGGAACAGTCTGTCATTTTGCTTATGCAGGAAGTTTTCTCTTCAGCATCTCATTATCCCACTGACCTTTTTGTTTGGGTTTGGGTTTTTGGGTTTTTTTAATGATAAAAAATGGTGATGGACTCTCTTGTCTTGAAATTTTCTGTGTTTTGTTGTCTTGACTTTTTCTTGTTACCCCTTCTTCCCCCTGGTTGGGTGTCTAGCTGTGAATTCTGAATTAACATGTTTTGGTAGTCCACTTGCTGCTGTAGTTCTGCAGTGAATCTTTTTCACTAGACTGGGAATGGTTTGCCCTTGGAAGTGAAAAATAATAGGCTGAAGGCAAAGTTTTAGAGGTTGCTCCCTTTTTTTTATCCTCTTTACAAAGGGACTCGAGTTTATAAGAGACTTGCATTGATTCAGAAAAATCCCAACTGGCTCCTTGCCACTTAAATTATAAGAAATAGTTCAACAAGCGGATGTTTTAGTTACAAAACAGCCAGCCCTTGTGATTAGTAACTATCTGTTTGGAAAGGAAACATGGCCTCAAACACACCTAAAGTGGCTGCAAGAAGGAGCAATGGTACTTGTGACTTGATCACAGAGTCTGTACGGTATTATTAACAGATGTAGCTGGTTTATTTTGAGCATATCCTTTTCATCTTGTTACGCAGCTTTGTTTGTTGATAAGATGTCTTGCTAAGCACCCAGCAAAAGATGTCTCAAGGTGAGAAGATCTGTGATGGTGATCTTTGAAATCATGATCCATAAAAGCCTATTGTTTGTATTACTGCTGTTCATTCTTTATACAGGTTACCAAATATCTATAAAGAAGCAAAGTTTCTATCTTGCAGTCTAAACCAAATACTTCCCCTGTCTTGGATATAGAGAAATGTGTTGTGCTGCTAGAGTTTGATTGGGTGGCTCTGGGAAAATGTATAGTCAGCCTCATCAGATACTAAATAGAATTGAAGGCACAAATGAATTGATACCTTTCATTCCTATCTGATTCATTGCTTGATCGCAGATTGTCCTGTCTGTTGTTAATGTAAAGAGAGAAGCTTGCTTTTCTGAAAGAGCTGAGTGTCTTTGGAAGTTGAGTTTAAATGGGGCTATTTTACAGATTGCTTGGTTTTCTGCTTTCTCTTAAACACTTTGCTTACCAGGTGTTTGTATTTGCAGCTGAACAGCTGATGCTTCAACGAGAAAAAGGATAAGAAAGAAAAGAGAAAAACAGCTATTTCCTCAGTTGTTATAAATTGATGTAGGTATCCCATCATAACCAAAGTTACTCTGGCTTACTGCTGAGCTGAGGGCTTGCAGCCGAAGACTGAGCCTGCAAGCTTCCCTGTAGCAAAAAAGGCTGAGTGCTCCTCTGCCCCGAGCCTGGTGCCTGCATGCTGTCGTGTTGGGTGAAGGCGGATTCAGCATAGTTTAGCTGGCAGGGGTGGTCATTTGTCTGTGTAGTATTCTTAGTGAAGGGGTGAGCAGTCAGGCTCGCTTGAGTCTTGTATCCTCCAAGTTAATAGGAAGTAGTAGCGCTGCAGTGCATAGGATCTGAGACTGTCTCCTGTCTTCTTTGTTTTAAAAGAAAGAAGAAGGAAGATTTTATCATTATCTAACAAATTATTGTGTAACTTCACTGCTTTTTGACTGTTGTATGCTTACAGAAATAAAATAGTGAGAGTGAATGCTTCTTGCAGCTGCATTTCTCGTTTGCAGCAAACACATACAGTGAAACAGTGTTGGTACTTGATATCCTGGAGCCAGGGTCTTACCTGAGTGGAAAAAAAAAATATTCCAGCCTCTATTTCAGTACATAATTAGGGTGTTTAGCCTCCAGCAGCTAGCAGAGGTCTGGTACAAGCAAGGGTTGTGGAGGTGCTGATGAAGGGAAAGACAGATTGACCATATGAACCTATTTCTTTTGCCCTTAACATCACTGTTAACTTCTGGATTTCTGATCAAAGATACCTCTGCTACCCAGGGCAGTGCTGTGACTGTTGAAGTAAAAACTTGACAGTGAGATTTGGTATTTAGGGTTATAAACAAAATCCATTGTAAAATACTTTCAGTGCTAATGAAATAAGGCAGTGTGCACGCTGGAAAGCATGGAGGAGACCTGTGTGTTACATGGGTAAGATCCTGGGCAGTAATGTCCTCAGTGAATAGAGGAATTTCATGGATGGAACTAGAGTTGGGCACCTTTCCTAAATGGAGTGGGAAGATGCAAGTAGATCATTCATCCTTTCTGCAAACAGCAAATGAAATAAAAAGCTTCATTGGGTTTTGTTTTTCTTCCTCCAGGCAGCAGCTGAATTGCAATTATACTTAGACTTTTTTTCATATTATTAGGAGAAAAAAACCCACCCTATTTCTTATTCCAGCATTATCAATTCAGACATGAAAATGAAAATGTTTATTTACTTTTGTTACAGAGGTTGAGTGCATGATCCCACTTGCATTGACATCAGTGGCAAAGCTCCTATTGATTTCAACAAGAACTGGGTTGTCCTCTTGCTGGGGACAGGAGATGCTGCGATCACCTTGATTTGTGACAGTGAAAAGAGTGTTCAGAGCCAAGACACTAAAAAACAACCCACAAAGCCATGGAAATATATTACAAAAATCCAACTATCATATCTGTGGGCCTGGTAATAATTTTAGGGGATGTAAACAATGCCAGTGGACTCTGAAAACATGCAGTGATCAGTTTAAAAAATACCACATTGTTGGAAAATTCTTTCCTGAGGGAAGAAGTCTCTTTTGAAAAGAATTATTTCAAAACAAATATAGCAAACATCTTAAAATTAAACTCCAAAGCATAAAATGAGAGGTGTGGGGATTCGGTATGGTATAGTTTAATTTGTCTTTAGATAAGCTTTGTGGCTGTCCCCTTGGCAAGCACATGTTTGCAGGCTTGCAGCATGATGGGGGAAGAAGGACGTTAGTGCAGCTGGCTCCAGATGTGGAGGAGGCCCAGGTACTGGGGCCCCAATCTCAGCAACCTGCCTATGCTGGTTTGTGCTCAAAGCTCACTGGTTTTAAATGGGGTTAGTTATCTTAAGGCTTGCCTGTGCAGAGTAGGAAACTGAGAGTAACTAATGCATTTTAAATTTGTGCTTGCTTCTCATGCTGGCAGGCAGGAAGTAGAGCTAATTCTGTTCATGTTTTACGGTATCTGAGCCAAAGTTTATGTAGTCCGTGTCTCTTCTGTTTGGTAAGTAATCACCAAAACTAAAGTAGTCAGCCTGTGTCTCTTTTTGTTAAAAAAACAATAAAAAAATCATCATGAGCACCCTTGAAATAAAAGACATGAGAATATGTGTGAAGAAAGAACACTTTTTTTAAATTGTTAAGGCTTTGCTGTAAGTAGAAGGCTTTTAAATTTAAATAACAGTTTTAAAGTGATGAAAAATGACTTAGATGTGTGTTTCATTCTAAAGCTTTTGATGCATTTGCTTTCTCTTGAGAATAAACTTGAGCAGAGCAGTGATAATTCTCCAGTGGAGCTAACTTATTTCTTGTCTGGCATGTGTATTTACAAACCCAAACCTTCAGTACTTACTCGTGATTGGGTTAATGAAACCCTGGCTTCATTTTGTCACTACACTAGCACACCAAGGGACGCTATGGCTTATGGCAAGTCTTTGAGCACCTACCTGACAGCACAAGCTGCACTGGTTTTTGGAGAGCTCGTTGCTCCCAGGAGGAGCTTAATAGTCTCACAGACCAAATTCCCTTTTCAGAGGGCTGGGGCCACCCTGGGACTTGCTTTTCCCTTAGATCTGAAAACTTTCCATTCTTCTGAAAAGAATAGAGAGGGAAATAACTCTGTTAGCCACACACAGATACTGGGCTGTGAAGTGGGAGTTGTTGGTTCTTGGAGAGCTGAGAGGAAACGAATTGGTTCAAGTCCCAGCTCCACGCCCTTGTTCTAGTGCAAGAGTAAGTATCCCCTCGCTTCAGCAGCTGCTCTTCCTTTCCCTTGGATGCAGCCAGGATTCATGTTACTCATTATTAGGAGCAGCTTGATACTTGGTAACTCACTGTCTTCTCCATTCTGGTCCTATGCAGATGGGAATGCAATTGCTCCCTGCTTGTTGTGTGTGTGGAAGTGGTGGAAAAGACCATGAAGTAGATGTTGGAGAAAATTAGCAGAAGAATTGGTTTGGGTTGGTTTGGGGTTTTTTTGTTGTTTTGTTTTGTTTTCAACACTGTGCATGTTCTGAAGTAAAAGCATTTCACAGAGCAGAAATATCATTATTGCTGATTTCAGACTGGGTAGCTTAATTGATTGCTACCCAAATGGCACATCCTGTCTTAAAAAAAAAAAAATTAAAAATTATTTATCCAGCTAAGTTAAACACCATGACATTTAAACTGTTTTTTGCGGGAAAGGAAGAGAGGAGGAATTGCCAGCAAACACTGAAATGATTCTGTTCCTGATCTTCCTTATCTCCAGTTGCTGTAAGAATCCTAGTGCTACAATTTCAGATTCTTGTTCAGCTTCTTGGTCATGGAAGTTTTAAGTAGATCTGTACAGCTGCAGACAACCTACAGGATTGGGCTTTTTGGATCTTAAAGATTTTCTTCTCATGCTTTTTCCTATTTTCGAATTAATTAATGAACTTCTGATGACTTCCCTTTCAATGTTTGTGGGGGTGATCCCAGCCTCGAGAGGTTTCTCCCTGTATTTTATCTACTGTTCTTTTTATTTAGTTTTGGTTATAGCCCTGTCTCTCTCGCTATGAAGTGCTGCCATCTGCAAGTTTTGATTCTTTCCATGACCATTTTTCCCTTCCACAGAGAAGGGTGTGTCTGTAAGACAGGAATGTGTATCATCCTATACAATCTCAGTCTCAATAAAAAAGAGTGCTGCCAGAAGATGAGGCAATGAAATTCTGACCAGCTGAAGGACTTTATATCTCTGTAATGCATCATCATCATGTGATTTCCCTACCCTTGGCCAGATTTCTGCAGGCCTTTCCCTAGACAAGGGCTGACCATGTCTATGTAGACTACAGAGTTTTCAGACTTGAGAAGTCATTCAGAATAAAACATACCAGTTACCATGGTAGAAACCCAAACCTGGGCTGATATGATTTTTTTTTTCCTGTCATCAGCCTGCAAATTTGTGGCATGGTTCTAGAAATCTATTTCTGTTCTGAAGAAAATCTGATTTGAGGAATTTGGAAGTAAAACCCTGTTTGGCAGGGAGTTTCTTTTGGAAGGCTTTTGTCTTGCAGGCCTGTTACTTCCCAACTGCTTGAAAGAGTTGGAAAAAGAGAAGGAGCACTGTGGTCTTTACCTTCATCTTAGAAAACAAGTATTTGCATTACTTTAATTTGCTTTTCACTGGATTTTTCTTAAAAAAAAAAAAAAAAAAAAAATTTCTAAAGATCTCTGTGTTTCTGTGACATCAGGAAAAAAGTCATCCAGGCCTGATGTCCTTAACTGAGTTTACAGAGCTGGGGAGATTTCGGGCCCCATGCCCCTCTATTTAATGTTGGTGTAATGCTGCCCACTTTACTCCACTGAATCTATGGTACTGCCTGTAATCAATATTGGATTCTTTTCTTCATTCACTTACATTTTCTGTCTAATTATATGCTTTCACATTCCTTCCAGTTAGGATGAGTTAGTATCAGGGTGTGTTAGTCTTTAGCATGCCAATGATAAGCAATCTCTACTGTGTCAAAGGTGAGCCAGTAAAAGCTGCAAATTATGCAAGTTCTGGACTGGCATTCAATATTCCTCCTCCTTTTCTGCTCTTTCTACCGGCAGCTCTTCAGATGAATGGGTGAGGTGAAATGCTGTGGTCAAAGATACAGGCTGCAGGTAAGTCTGCACTGCAGCCACCATGATCACAACTGCTCGGTCCAAAGCTGAGCTGCCTCTATGTAGTACCTTATTTTTGGTATTGGTAGTACATCATGTTGCTTAGCACAAAGTACCTGTATCTTATCTACTAGCATGAATAGATTTTACAGCTCACACTGAGGTCTCTGCAGTCAGAATTGTGCTGTTACTGATATCCTCTACTTCCCAGTTTACAGTTTGCTTTAACTGCAGAGCAAGCAAGAATATATATATATTCTTCAGTTGACTAAGGTAGCTGCTTCTTGTAGTTTGTTTTTATCCTGTGCCATATCACCACTATCTTGGTTGTACTTAATGCAAGTGTTTGGGGGCCAAACTTTAAAACAATATTGCTGAAAGAAGCTGATTTAAATAGATTTTCTCTAATCCACATCACTTTGTTTTTTACACAAAGTCCTGCAAATGTCTGCCTTACGCAGCTGAGAGAAAGACCAGAGTATGATGTTGAAACATGGACAAAATCTTGGTTTGGTTTTTCTCACCCTAGAGGCAGTGTTTTCAGTTGCTGTGCGGTTGTTATGTCCCAAGACCGCTAACACGGGTGTTCAAAAACAGTGTAACAGGAGTTGGTGCAATGCAGCACCAACGTTTGGCTCACAGACTGTTCTCTCCCTGGATGTGGTCTTTGCTAGTGTTACCAATCTTCACAAAAAAATCAACAGCATTTGAAATTTGCTTTACCTTTTTCACCTGCACACAGTCACTTACCATAGCGAAACCAAACCTGTGAACCCACTGGTGTCTGTAAGGCTCTGGGCTTTGTCAGTGTGTATTTTTTGTTACTTTTCCAGATTCTGTTTAATCTACCTTTGGGATGGCAGGCAGTGGTGTGGCAGATGGCTGTCATACCTGGAAATGCTGCCCCTTTTTGCTTTATTCATTTGCCCGTGCCATTTAAAATGTATACACCCTCTGGCCATTCTGTTGTTCGCGCCATCTGCAATATATCCGGAGCCTCCCAAGCCTGGCCTGCGGCTGCATGCAATGGTATCGTTAGCACAGCAGGTAAAACTGGAGGGTTATTTCTAGCAGTATGTTAATGTAAAGGAGCTGATGAACATCATCTCAAACTTGTGGTATATCGTAAGGAGTTTTAATCTTCAGAATTGTGCTGAGGGATGCTTGTTCATAGAGTAGGCAGATTTTTATCTACTGCTCCGACTTCTGGTCTAAACCCCTGTGAATACTTTTTTCTTACTGTTTCATTTGAAAATTTTCTTCTCAGATGGTCATAGTTGTTGAATTCTTAGTTCCTTGTATGTACATAGTTTTTATACACTTGGGTTTATTTTATATATAAGGACTGAAATAATAATGATCGTTGTGTTCCACGGTTGGTGTTCTGCAATTTTAAGATGATAAATTGTCTAAATAACTTTTTTGAAAGGAGATCTTTTTTCTGCTGACTCTGTATTCTTTTTGGTCTTCCACAGAGATTCTGTAGCATGACAGTCATTTGTTTGTAACTTAGTATTTAAAATTCTGCGAATTTTGGCATGTAGAGTTGTTCTTTAGGTGCTTTTATTATTTTATTTATTTATTTCCCATATTATCTTTGTTTGCAATCTATATATAAATGGTCTATTATAATGTCTAATCCTTTGTTAAGGGAGACCTGGAAGGATCAATGATGCTGTAAAAGAATAATTAGCTATTTTTTCCCCATTACCCTGAATTGAATTTTCACTCTGTTGTATTGACTTTTAACAGTTTATTGAAAACGAGATTTGAGAAAGTCTGACTCTGACAGGCTAATCAGTCAATTGCTAATAGACCTGTGATGCTCCACAGCCACCAGCTAATAGATTTTCTATTGTTGTTCCATCCTTGTTGATCAGATAATGTGTTTCAGTAGTTGAGCTGAGGCATGCACAAATGGCACTTTGCAGAGCATGAAGACCCTAAAATTTCCTTATACAAAGTTTCCATTCGTTCCTGATTTGTAATTTGCCAGCTTCTACCGGCTTTTCTCCCCTTCCTCATCGCTCTTCTTTAAAACTGCTGCTTATTCAGAGATCCTGAAAGGTATGGGACTGACGGTTCTGCTACCTTTATTCTCTTAACATCCATGCAACAGTTAGCGCCCAGTAAGCAGGAGCACGCTTTCTTGGCCTTGGCTTCACTGTAGTGAGCATCAGCTGTTCTGTCAGCACTGCCCTGCCATGGCTGGGGCTGCATTCACAGGGCTTCAGGGGGGCCTGGATGCTCTTTTCTGCTTGGGACACACAGATGTAAAACAATTTCTCATGCTGCAACTTTACACGTTGTCAGAGTGCAAGTGATGTCAGACTACAGGTAAAACTTTGCTTTGTAAGGAAGCTGAAGTTTAGAGAGCTCCCTAAAAGTCTGTAATCTGCCATGAAATTTATGAAGATAAAAATGGACCATCACAGATGGACATTATTAACAAGTGAATTATGCCAGCAAAGCAGGAAAGTAAAGTAAAAACATAGTGGATGATATTTTTTCTCTGTAAGAATTGCACTCTAAAAATAAACCTTTGAGTTAATCTTGCATACTGCTGCACACTGTGGATCCATCCAGGAAACCATGCCTCCTTGCCTCCACTAGGACTACTCTTGTAATTAAATCAGTGTGAAAGATACAGCCAAAGTTCTGCATTGAAAAAGAAGTCTGACTGTAAGAAGCGTATCTGGGGTCTGTAGGTCTAATACAAGCGCGGGAAGATGCTCAGAGTTCTGTAGCTCTGCAATGAGCACCCAACTCTGTTTCTGCACAGAGTGGAGACCTGTTTTTTACCAGGGTCAGAAGTCAGCAGCTCCTCATTTTTTTTATATATAAGCTTAATAGGCCGATAGATTAAATTATTTATTTTCAGAGGAGAGGAAGAAGAGTAAATAGGAAAAAAATTCCATTTGTCTGTACATTGTTTGTGTACTGCACATCCTACCCATCCCCCAGTCCAGACAGTTTTCATTTTCAGAAATTTTAACTTACTGAATGGTAAATTGCTGGGATGGGGATGTAGACAGACACGTGCAGCCTTTCCTACACCACCACACCACACCCCCCCAAGGGAATGAATTTTTTCATAGCAATTCATTGATGTGTGGACAAATTACTCATTGTTCCCAAGGAATGTATTTAAGACAGGAAAAGTATCACCTTTATGGTCATTTTTCACTTCTTTACTAGAACTGTAGAAATCCTCTTCAAATAAAGTGTTCCATGTGGTAGACATGGAAGTGTTGATGCAATGATACATGCAGCTTTGAATGCAGAAATTATTTACTGAAAGATGGTTGTGCCATGAACCTGAGTTTTAGAAACTCGGTAGGCTCCAAATGTATTTTTATGTTGTTGCCATGTTTATGTGACTCCGAGCCCTGAAAGTCAGGGCCTGTTAAACCTCTTAGGCTTTGGTCTAGTCTTTCAGTCTTCACTGTGTAGCCTTCATTGCAATAACAGTAGCTTTTTTCCCCTGCCCTTGATTTGAGTGGTGAGCTTTTAAAATGGAAGTGAAATTAAAATGGTGCTGATTTGGTTAAATTCTGTTTCTATTTAACATGGACACATGAAGTGTAATGGCTTATTTGTAGTTCTGAGCTTCAACCACCCAGTGCTATCAGGTGTGAGGGGAGAGCTGCCTCCATAGCCGGTGTCCTGAATCAAAAGGGAGAGAAAATAAACTGATCCTGGTAGGTTTGCCTGGAGACAGATGATTGATAAATGTAAAATGAGCAGCAAAAACTTCTAGGGATATTGGGACAAAAACAAGTTTTCTGGTTAAGTGGTATTTTAAATAAGCTCACACATGCTTTTTCTTTTTTGAAGTTCTCTGTTTCTGCTGGCTTAAGCTCTTAAGTGCATAATGAGACAAAGATCTTTAGCTGATAATGTTGTTTATCAGAGTCTGTTAAGCAGCCAGCCAAAACGTTTAAATTGTATTGAGAGATGAAGAACTGGACAACAGAAACCAGAAACTGCCCTGAAGGAATGACCTTGGTTTCACAATTCCTTTTTTAACTTGTTATCCTTTTTTAAAATCACAGTTTTCATGATATGTACTTTTAGAACTCTTGGGCCTAACCTTTTTGTGAATTTTGATTGTTATTTTGGTACTTTGCTGGGAGACTTAACCCCTTGAGAGCCTGCCCAGATACACTCTACAGTTGTAAGGTGTAACTTCTTTAGACAGCAGCATTCCCTGCGTAGTGCTTGAAGCTTTTATAGACCTTTTGGGAAAACTGGTTTTGTTGTTTTTTCTAAACATTTTCAGCATCATTCCTGAGAATAGATGCTGTAAATACTTTGCATAAATAGGGAAGTGATCTACTTCTGCTCATGCTGATGATAATTTTCCAGTGTAAACAACTCGGGTGCTGTCCCTGTGTTCCCTACAGTGCACTGGAGGTGCAGGTTGCCTTTCGAACTGCTGACAGTCAGCTAGTGTTCCAAGTGGGGACTTCAAGGAACTGGCAGAATCCATCATCTTTCCCGTCATTGTATCTAAGGATCTTGGTGCTAACACAGGCTGTGATATGTAGTTTTAGGTCCTAGCTACATGGATCCATTTGCAAGTTTAGAGCCAAAGGGATTCAAAGACAGAAGCACCTAGAGAACCCTAAAGCCTCTGATGTATTAGCTTTCACTAGCTCTGTCCCTGCACAAACCAGCTAGCTTGCTGTGGTCCATGTTGTATTCCAAAATTTCACATTATTGGACAAATACATATATACACACTTGTGTGTGTATATATATGCATAAATAAAATAAATAGGCGTGGAGAGAGAAATTCACATAAAATACTCCAAAAGCCATAAAACAGTGCAATTCATTACTTATTTCTGTTCACAGATCTTGTGTTTTGCATCATCCATCATAATTTTCTTGAGAATTTTCTGCCTGAAAGCTTATTGGATAAGTCTGAGTTTAGACATAGTCTTAAGTGCCATTCTCTGCATGGCAGCAATGAAGATACCTTCTAAGAATGCATGTAGGAATGAGTTTGGATCCTTGATACTGCAGAGTCTGCTGCTAAAGGCAGGAGATTTCATCATTCCTAACTGCAGCTAGGAATTCCTTGATTTTGAGATTTACATTTTTTAAAAAGTCTTAAGAATCCATTCAAAGTAAAAGAGAAAAAGGAAGAAAAGAATAATAAAAAAGAGACAGTATTGGAACAGGAATGGTGGAGCCTCGTTTTGCCTGTCAGAGGCCCTAAAAGATATTTTTGTCTTGAGGAGCACCCTCCAGCATCCCTGGACATGGGAAAGAGCACGCCAGCTTTTTCACCCCTTTCAGTGAATCTTCTTCCTCCTCCCTTTCAGAGGCCAGCAGGCCTGATGGATTTGATTATTCACAGGATAGTGAAGTGGGAATATGCGCACCCTATTTCAAGAGTAAAAAAGAAAGCAGAGTACAGGTAGGAGTTTGCTGTGGGCATCTAAGTCTCCACTTGAGGATTTTGGCCAGAGATGTCTGGTGAGAGGGAGCTGTTAGCTACTGGGGCTCTTCAGCACACCCCTCTGAGTGGCCACAATGAGCTGAGGCATTCCCTCTGCCTCTCAGAGGAGCTGAGCTCCAGCACTTGCACTTGGTAGTGATTTAAAGAAAAAATAAAAACCCTGATTGGATTGCAATTATCTGAACTCTGTCCTGGTGGGAAAGTGTACGTATGTGTGAAATAAAAAGTATTAGTAGTAACACTCTGCAGAAAGAGATCATAGAGCTAAAACAACCCGAGCAGTATGTGACCCACTCAGAAGTGGGAAGAAAAGCTCCCCTTGCCCTTTGGGGGGCTGGACACAATCTACCCTTCTGTGGTTTGAGTTGATAGCAATTGGCAATTTGTAATAGTCGTTTTTTGGAGAGGATAATCCCAGGTTAAAAATAAACGGAAGCTGGAAGGAGTCCTGTATTTTTTGATAGCTTTCCCAGCAGAGACCAAGTTTGTAAAAGAAACTGCATATAATATACCCTTGTATTTTAAATGTCTTGTCTTTGGGCACTTATCTCACCTGATTTGGTGATTTCTGAGCACCTTTGAATGTTGGAATGGTTTAATTCTTAATTCATTTTGAAAACTAAATCAAAGCATGTTTGTAGAACAACACAGTATGGATTCTGACAACATTGAGTGCCCTTTCTAATTGAAGAATATGGAAACTCAGTAAGAGATTCCTAAAGATAGTGTACGTTTTCAATCTGGAAGTTGCCCCGCTAATGAGCCATGCGGTATGAACATTTCCCAAAATGCCAAGTTGCCTGCTTTTCTTTCATTTCTCCTAGCCAGCGTTTTAACATCCACTTCATTGTTTCTCTATACAAAAAAACTAGTTATTGCAAGGCTGACTGAAATTCCTGTCTTAATCTTGGGAGCTTGATGTTTCAGAAACTACGATGGATTTCTAAGGAATTCTCATTGACAACAATCTGTCCATGGCAAGCTTCCACAAGAAACAGTAAGATTGAGGTAAACTGTAGGGGAAGTATTCTCTGGATCTCTTTGGAGATCTCCAACTATACTCATAAAGCGAAATGGGAAAGATTTATGTTCTCTAGACCCACATATAAGCAGCTTCTGATGAGATCATCACTCTGGCTAACAGGCATTTAAAAGAAGAGGTCAGTCAGTCAAGCTCAGAAGAGTGGAGCTCTGAAGGTTGGGCAGGGAAGGGCCAGGGGCTGTTGTAGTCCTGCCACCTCCTCTGGGGACCTGAGAAAGGGTTGGCTCTTGGGAGCCCTGGTTTTAGGTTTCATCTCTCAGGCTGGGAAACCAGGAAACTATTATTTCATTAATCATCTATCCAAATATGCCTCTGTATTATATGGACTCCATTGTTTATAAAAGGAAATTATCCGTTTAATGAGTAATAGCAAAAGAAGGGGAGAGGGGAGAGAAACCCACTCCTGAATCCATTAAGACAAATTTCCTTGCAGAGAAAAGCCTTCCATTTTCCATAATGAATTCCTCTGCAAATAGAAACATACACTAAGTGCTCCTGCTATGCTAGTGATGGAAGACAGGGCATATGTATACTTTATGTATATTAAAATAATTGTGCCATAGGTGCAGAATGTGATTAGATGCCACTTTGACATAAATGCATAGGCTTTGTAAAACTGTGGGGCAAGTTTCGCATGGAATATATTAGCTTGAATCTCTTTGACTTTGTTAATTTGGTGAAGGGCCCCACAATGCCTAAGGTGTCCCTTTATTCCTGTGACATTCTTCCTCCTCTTCCCACTACCTATTTCTTTGAGGTTGTGGTGGGTTGACCCTGACTGGAAACACCAGGCGCCCACCAGAGCTGCTCTGTCACTCCCCTCCTTGGCTGGACAGGGGAGAGAAAAATATGATGAAAGACTTGTAGGTTGAGGTAAGGACAGGGAGAGATCACTCACCAATTTCCGTCATGGGCAAAACAGACTCAACTTCAGGAGATCAGTTTATTTTATTACCAATTAAATCAGAGTAAGATAACAAGAAATACAACCACATCTTAAAGAAAACCCTTCCCTCCCACCCCTCCCTTCTTCCCAGGCTCAGCTTTGCTCCTGGTTTCTCTCCCTCCTCCCCCGCAGCAGCTCAGAGGTCAGGGGATGGGGGTTGTGGTCAGTTCATCACCCGTTGTTTCTGCTGCTCCTTCCTCCTCAGGGGAGGACTCCTCACACTCTTCCCCTGCTCCAGCGTGGGGTCCCTCCCACAGGAGACAGTCCTCCATGAACTTCTCCAACATTGAGTCCTTCCCCCAGTCTGCAGCTCTTTACAAACTGCTCCAGCGTAAGTCCCCCACAGGGTCACAAGTGCTGCCAGCAAACCTGCTCCAGTGTGGCTCCTCTCTCCACAGGGCCACAGGTCCGGCCAGGAGCCTGCTTCAGCGTGGGCTTCCCATGGGGTCACAACCCCCTTCGGGAACCCATCTGCTCCGGCGTGGGGCCATCCGTGGGCTGCAGGTGGAGATCTGCTGCACTGGACCTCCCTGGGTGCAGGGCACAGCTGTCTCACCATGGGCTGCCCCACGGGCTGCGGGGGCATCTGCTCCGGCGCCTGGAGCACCTCCTGCCCCTCCTGTACTGACCTTGGGCTCTGCAGAGGTATTTCTCTCACGTATGCTCACTCCTCTCTCTGGGTCCAGTTGCCATTGTGCAGGTTTTCTTTCCTTCCCTGCTTAAATAGGTTCTCACAGAGGTGCTACCACTGTCATTGATGGGCTTTTAGCCTTGGCCAGCGACTGGTCCGCCTTGTAGCTGCTGCCTTTGGCTCTGTCAGACATGGGGGGAGCTTCTGGCATCTTGTCACAGAAGCCACCCCTGTAGCCCTCCCACTGCCAAAACATTGTCACACAAACCCAATACAAATGTAATTATTTCTGAAGTCTGTTAATACAAATCTAGTTTTGAACATGCTAGACCTTGAACAGTGTAAGGTAGCACAGTTTGAAAGAGCCAGTCATTTAAAGGGTTCTGTGTTGCCTTACGGGACGGAATGGGTGTCAGGCCTTTTGTGTAAGTAATGTTTGCTTGTGACAGTCGGTTTGCTGATTGCTATAATAGGAGAGGGCAACAGTGCTAAATGGGTAGGCAAAAAGAAATTTTAGACCCGAATACAGCACTTTAGCTCTCAGAGACAAATTAACTGTAGAAAAGGGAGACCACCTTTCTTAGACACAAGGTCACTAATTCAAACACTAGACTGGAGTCAGTGCATTGACTCCTACACATGCTGTGAAAATGTAAAGCCAAAGCAACCAATTAACACATCTGACTGTTGCTGATCAGGGAAATACACCACTTGCTTTCTGTGTGCATCTGTTAGAGTTCCCTTGAAAAGTCACTCATAGCAGGATCCAAAATCCTTCTTGGAGAGAGATGGGGCAGGGGGATAAAATATGAGAGAGAGAAAAACAAGAAAGGTAGAACTGGTGTGAACAACAGCTACACTTCTATCTGTGCATGATTTGTCATCTTTCTAAAATTGTTGCATTGTATTTGCCTGTTTGCAGGGTACAAACTGTTTTCTTCCCAAGCCTAAGCATGCAGAAGCCAAGTTTTGGCAGTGAGCTACCTTGAAATTTGGTATAACCTATTGAGGCTAGACTGTATGTGCCTTACACTTTTCGCATGTTCACCTGGGGGTAAAAAAGAAATAGAGAATGAATTGGCACCTGCTGGGAGTGGTATTATTTATGTTGCATCATCTTAATGTACCTTTTGGTGGTCCTGATCCTGTGAGCTCCACAGCTGTATTAGGATGAAAATAAGAGACTTTGCTGTGGTTGTGGAATACATTTTCAAGAGATTTAATCTGTTTTCCAACTTCTGCACTTTAGAATATAGTTACTTCAATCCTAGATTACTGTTTTGTTTGAGAGACTTTGGGAAACTTCACTTGCAGTAGGAGTTTCATTTTCATTTAGAGTTTCTACCCTAAAATTTGGTGGAGGGCAGGGTAAATCTAGTAATTCCAATTGGCTTCTTTGAATTTGTGTTAAAATATAGCACTCTGCTTTTTCCACATTAATTTTTAAGTGCTGTTACACTCTGCTGTAGCAATGGAGGGTATAAAGAGTAGCTTTAGAGAAGTAGGAGACACATACGATTTCACAGGCACATAGTCACTTGTGCTTTTTAGAATTGCCAGATAGTCCTGATCCAGGGAAAGAATGACCTAACCAGCATCCCTGTGTAGCAGTTGGGTTGATAATTGCCTACCCTACATACTGACTGATAAGCAAAAGGCTTTGGGTGAAAGCAAGGGAGCTAGTGTTTCCATAGACCTTACAAGCCATTTACATTCATGGAGTACCAATCTTGGTTAAGATTAAATAGATCTCAGAGAACACATTGTTACTTTGCTATGTTTCTTTCAATTTCTACAGAAAGTATTGTAGAAAACTATAGGTGTATTTCGGGGAGATATAAAAGGATATGACAACATTATATTTTGAACAAGTAAGAGTTGGTTTGGTTGGTTTTGGTTTTTTTTTCTGGACCATATTAAAATAGAAGATGAAATTTTGAATACAAACATCACAGTGGAAATATCTAACAAGCATTTTCCTGCCTACTTCACCCTTTTCTACGCATTTATTGCAGTTGCTTTCTTTGCACTTAGATCAGTGTTTGCTGTCATTACCACACATATGTTGTAATTAACTTTGCTTTTCATTACTGACCATAAGCAATCATTGCAAGCATCAACCCAAACTTTCAAACTTTTAAAAGGAAAACAAAAATACAATGTGTTTTATAACCAGTAAATATACTTTGAGTAGCAGGATAGCATCTGTAAATCAGTATTCACTTCCCTTAGATTAATTAATTCTTTTGAGCCTAAATTTTTCTACATACTTTTTAAAAATAAAATTTGGTAGTACCCACATGATTAAATACTGCAGAAATGTACTACAGTTGATCTGTGGTTTATTAAAAGTATTTAAAAGTTTTCTTTATTGCATTATAGATTTGTTCAGGGGAACTCCTACTGTATCCCCGAGGTTGTCACTAGGACTTCAGTTAGGGTTGTTTGAAATCACAGCATATAGTTTATGGTGTTGCATCTTACATCTTATTCCATCTCTCTTCTCCTGACTTGTCTTATGGCATGGGCAAAGCCACTTTATCCTCTTCCCATGTTTTTCTTACAAGCATGCATGTCCTCTTACCCTCTGTTTCTTTTTTTTTTTTTTTTTTCCCTGGGGTTTTGGGTTTTTTTTAGTAAGTATTGTAGATGCCTTGGGAGCAGCAGAAAGAGTCTGTCTGCTTTGTGTATGTCTTAGCATGGTAGAATGACTGATCTTCCTTAAAAACCTCTGGGTTCTACTGTAATAGTAATGAAAATCGTAAATAGTAAATAACAACCCCATAAGCACTTTCTAGTTTACTGCAAACAGCTTTTCTTCATACTATATACCTTGCTTTTTTTTTTTTTTAATGAATTAAAACAGGTGAAGTCAAGATAAAAATCCCAGAGTACTAAGACACAATTAAAAAATAAATTGGCTCTCATGAAGAGACACTGTGCACTTGAGTCACTTGAAAGAAAAAAAGAAAGTGGGTAGAAATGCTGTATTGCTGTCTAGATGGAAAACATGTCAAATATGCATGAAACTCTCGGCCCAGGGGGTGGGGAGGTTGAGAAATGGAATGCGTTTTTTTATCAGCTAAAAGAGACCATTTGCTTTCAGCGTCACCTCTAATCCTGATAAAAGAGTTTATTGAACTCAGATGCTTTTCAAAGAGAATTGAAGGGCATGCTCTAATTTTATTTCTCAGAGAAAGTTGAAATGATGATGTTGCCTTCATGTTCTCAGTGCTGCTTCAAAATTGGAAAAAAAGCAGAAAACACCCACCCTGTCTGCTCCCTGTTCCCAGGCCTGGTGACAGGGTGTTTTTGTTAAGTGTGTTTGTACTTCCTTGCCCTCTCATAAAGCAACATGGAATTCAGCACAAGGGTGGTGTATCTCCAGTTGTACAAACCATGGGGGGACGGCCCATGCTGCTCGCTCCGTAGCTTTCACAGACCTGGGACTCGGAAGCCTCTGAAGGATGGAACCACGACTGGCGACTCTGCCCTTTCCTGTTGCATCTGCAGTGGTGAATCTCAAACATCACTACAACTGCTGTCTCGAGTCTTGTTTCAGCCATTACTTTGTCTATTCCTGTTGTATACCACAGCCTACTTCAGAGAGGTCTGTGAAAGACACAGAAAAGTGAGGTTGAATATGCTATGGAGGAGCTTGCATATAGTTTTAAAAATGTCTGTAGCAATTGATTAAGGAAACAGCAACTTCTTTACACAAGTTTTCTAGAAACCTTCCCCATAAAATGCTGATGCACAAGTTGAAGACACTAGTTGATGTACTTGGGGAAAAAATGTGTGATATCGTAATGGTTGCTTTAAAGCAATATTGAAGAATAATCAGGTTGCATTCATGCAGCAGAGTATGCTTGTGCACATGTTGTGGTTGTGTGGGGATTTTTGTGGTTGTAAATCTTTCCTCTCTTCCTTTTGGACCTCCAGAGACAATTAATAGATGAAAGGAGTTGGCGTTCTGAAGGAGCTTGTCCTTTTTTGTAGAGAAGGAGTAGGTTTTCCTTCCCCATTTCTTTGCATGTGACTGCTAAAGGAAGTCATCATACCTTGTAGACTGGCTTTATCGTTGGTCTGTAATACACACTCCTATTTCTGTCATATGAAACACCCCCTGTTCTGTTTGAAGTTTCTTATCATTTTCTTATTTGCTGAGATAAAAAAAAATACATTGCTTGTATACCTTTTTGTTATAAGACTGGAATTATGCAAGAGGCTCTTTGAATGCCTTGATAAAGACCACAGGAGTAAGCAAATGGCGATTGAAAGCTCAGGAAGATAAAAAGGATGATATGAAGACATTTCTTTTGGGGTGTTTTGGCAGTCTTTGGATCAGGTCCTGTATCATTCATTACTCAGAGGTAGTGAACAATGCCTGGTGAGTGATCTTTTTTTCCTCAGTATGTAATATTGAGGAGTTGAGGGTTCTTCCATTGTATAAATTATTTCTGATTATTTTTTAGTTTCTCCTAATTACTTGTAAGTAAGAGTGGATGGAACTTTTCAATCAACTGCTAATGGGGAAAGGTAAATTTAATAAGCTTGATCACTTATCAGCTAATAAATTGTAATTTTAACTGTAACTGTTACAGTGTATGCTGGTTATCTGTTCTGATAGGTCTTTCTTATACAGTATTCACAACTTGTGAGCCATCTTTTTTGTTTCTAATGGGTTTTCTGCCTCTTAGTTCGGTTTGCCAGTGTGGTAAATTCATCCTTTCATATGGCAAGTCCTGTTCTTGTATTATGCATGAATCTTCCTTCTTTTCAAGCCCCCTAGGTCTCCAGGTCCATAAATATTCCATGAATAGAAAGCCCCTTATGCTTCCCCTCTGGACTGGAAGTGGCTGAGAAAGTGTAGAGGTTACGGAAGTAAGGGGATGGGGCAAATGCTAAGCAATTCTTCGGTTAATTCTTAAAAAAAAAACAAAACAAAACAAAACAAAAAAACCTAAAAATCTTCATGTCTGTCTTCTTCCTCTACTTACAGCATGTTTGGGCTGCTTTTTGCAAGAAACTATTCTATTATTTAGTTCCTGACATTTCTAATTTCCTTGGAACAATTTTAGTGTCAAGTATCAGAAAACAGGAGGAGGGGGGATACTAAAGGTTTGAAGTCATCTTGATGTTAATAGGATGTTATTTGTGTAATTAGCCAGTGAGTATGTAATGATATAGGACAGAATGTGACTGTGGCGTGAAGCATCAATAATAGTGCTAAAATATTTATGGTTTTCTTTTCCAGGTAATGGTTTAATTGTTCACTTTTACACATTCATATAATGTTTCTTTGTCTTCATGTGGTTCGGTTGTTTTTATGTAGCTTTTGTAACTCCTAACTTCACTTTCTATTGCCAGAGCAGCACCTGCTGGCTAGAATTGATATAATTGCCATTTTTAGCAAATAATTTACCTCCTTTATTTCTTATTTATTCAGGGTATTGCCATACCTGTTCCTTTTCTTAGGTTTAAAGAGTTGTGCCAGTTGCCAATGCAGACAAATCACCATCAGTGCCTTGAAGAAGTGTCTAATTTTTCTGCAGGAAGTATGAAACCAGGGTACAGTGATGGGATTTAAAAGTATTTTTGTACTCTTCTTTCCCTGATACATAAGCTTTTGCTTCTAGACACATTATTTCAGGTCCTATCACAGTTCTCAGGCCAGAGTATTTTTGAGCTTCATCTCTGTTCCTTAACATAAGTGAGTCAACTTTCAAAATGACCGTATGATCTGATGTTTGGATCCTGTTCAGTAGATGCCATTAGCTGGAAGAACAGTGCTGAAGATACTGGAATGAAAAGCAATGACTGGGTCTGTGTAGGGAATTTTTGTCCTTGTTGAAATGCAACCATTATTGTGTTATCAGGGAAATGCTAGTATGTATCCCTTAATACATACTAAGAGAGGGAACATAATGATGAGGGATACACTTCCCCTACAATGCCCCACTGGATTTTGAACGAAAAAAAAGAAAGTGAGGTATACTCTTGCGCTTTTTAAGTTATACTGTGGATTTCTGAGAAAATTAATTTTATCTATCAAAGTTGTAAATAAGTATGCAGAATAAAATGGTGTAGTGCCAGCTGACCTCCAGCTGGGATTTACCTGAGACATCTGTGGACATTTTGTGGATTTTTGCTGGATTTTGCTGTCTGTGGACACTTAAAATTTTGAGAAAAGATATCCTTGGAAAGTGGTGCGGTCTGATACATGGCAAAGAGAGAAAATGTGTTCAGGAAACATTTTCATGACGTTTGTCTTTAGCAAGTGTGATTTTGTAGTACCCACAGAAAGGGAGAAGGGGAGGGGAGACCTCAGTTAGAGACTGGGAACCATCTTGTGCAGCCTCAGGCCAGGGAGCAGAATCTTAATGAAAGAAAAACATGAGTTGCCCAGGAGTCTTCCAGTACTTACCTCCCTTGGGCTCCCCAGCCTTCACTGAGCTGGCTCAGGAGCTGCAGTATTTTAAGATCTTAATGATAAAGCAGTGATTTATATGCTGAACTTTTGAAGAGTTTATTTCTTAGGTTAGTAGGGAGTTACGTGTGACAGTGGGATCTCACTGGGTACTGTATAAATGGCGAGTTCTGGCCCAAGACCTACAGACTTCCGAGATTACTCAGAGACATAGTGATACGGCTTGTAGAGTGCTATGGAAGAAGTTAGTGACAATCCAAGACACGGCCAGATCTGCATTTCTCTACTTGGCCATGCTGTCTGTTTAAATCATGTGAAGACAAGGTAACACAGAAAACAGTGATGGCAACAAATAAATGATAATTAAAACTCTGAAAGCTAAATGGTCACAAGTGTAAGGGCTGCACATAATCTTCATGGTGATGTCTTTTGTACAACTACAGAAAATATGAATTTGGTCTGAAGAGAGAATATTTACATTTAGAAACTCAAACTTTTCACCTTGCAGTTAATCGCTGCTCATCCCCCGGGCTTCAGCGAGCTGTAGGTAACCGCTTCCTGTTTTTTTCCTTAGTTTGAAACCTCAGATCTTAAAAGTAAACTCTGCATATCTCAGAAGTGTGCACATCTCAACACAACCACCTGCTACTCCCTGCTCTAGAAACGAATTTGCGATTTCATAGCGGAGTTTGGTGAATGATATGTGGAACTATCAAAGTGAACAGATAATTTGCTATGCTGTTTCTTACTGAGGAAAAAAAAAAGCTTACTAAAGAGGTAAAAACTTCTTCTTGTATTCACTTAACCTATTTTCTGTTGTTTTGCTTGCGTATGAGACGACCTAACTATGCAGTATAGTCTGAACTTAGTTGCTCAGTGTTTACACTCACTGTGTTTTGTCACCTATGTTTCTTATTCCCAAAGAACTAGGAAGGGCCAGACTGGATTTTTACAGAGCACAGTTTTATAGTTCTAATGACTGTTCAACTTAACTGCTAGTTATTCTATTATCTCTGCTCCTGAAATAGTTTTTTTCAGGGTGAGTGCTGCAGGCTGGAAGGAGGAAGGCAGAGTATTCTTAGCTAGGAATGTGGAGTTAAACCTTTTTCTTCCCTGCTTTGCCTGGTGCTGCCCTGACCTCTGATAAACTTGTGGGGAGTTCAGGACTGGTGTGGAATTTGCTCACATTTGGAAGCTCAGTGTTTTGAGCTGAGAATAATTTACTGAGCCACTTTCTGCCTGCTGATGAATGACTAAGAAGGTGAAATTTAAAGGGGGGAAAAGGAGTTGTAGAAAGGATTAATGGGGGAGGAGGGGAAGATTTTAAAACAGTTTTGGCAGCCCCATTGACTTGGGAAATCCTGTGTCCAGCAACCATGTACGTGGATGGCTTGGTCCTGATGTGGTTCTTGTGAAGAGAATGTAACAACTTGCCCTGGGTAACTAAACTGTTAATTAAGCTCTTGGAGGCGGAATGTGAGTGAAAGCCCTGGCATTACAGGAGTGTTTTTAGTATAATCCTTAGTTGTTCTTTGAGCAGTTGCCCAAATAGGTTTCAATTTGTGGACATACTTGAGCATGCATGTGAGATTTCATCTATTTATTTGTATAAATCTCAGTTTCCACCACAACTGTGCCTGCACCCTGTGCAGCCAGGGCAGAAAGGAGTGCCAGCCCCGCCGTGCTCACGCCTGGGCAGCACCGGTGCCCCAGCTGGGCGAGAGGTGTTTCAGTTTTCTTATGGCTGCGCAACAGCAAGCACAAAACAAAGATGTTTTTCTGAGATCCTGACCCTTGGCTATTTCAGGACAGGGAGCCACTCCTCATACCAGGGAATCATCATGGGCTGTTCTGAGGAGAGGTGAGCAAAAGCACAGCGCACTGTTTATTCTCAGGAGCGCTGGAGAACTCCAAGATGTGCTCGAATGTTGTGTGACTGGAGCAGTCTCTCAGTGTTCATCCCTTGTTTCCAAGAAGTTTGCAGAGATCTTTTTACTTAGATCCTGGAAAGGTGCAGCTCCACCAGCAGCAAAGCTCATTCTTCTGGCTTCAGGAAGGGAGAAGTAGGAAAAGTTGGTAAGGATATCACCATGTGTTAAAACATTTGACATGTGGCTCTTCGGTAGGAGAAGACAACAAAGAAGAGGGAAAGACCCAAAGAGGTTACATTTTTGTTTGTAAAGGAGTGGGTTACTTTAAAGTGCACTATGAATGAGGTAAAACCACTTCCAAGCAAAAGCTTGAACGGAAAAAAAAACAAGTCCACGTGAACCAGACAGGCTTTTCATTGACATACCTGTTTTTAAATGACTTATATCACAGTCTTTTTATTTTTTTTTTCTTCTTGAGGCTTTATTGTGTGTTTATTCTAAAACAGGAACTTGATTTTTGTGCCTAGTTTTGAGTCTTGTGACTTTATAGATATTGGTCTCCCTCTACTTTGGAAAAAGGTTAGTTGATTTCATAAACCTCTGCAATTCCTCATCCCACTTTTTAGGTGACAATGAACACAAAGTACAGAATTTTTCAGTCAGACATAAATGAGCAGAAACTGGAATTCATAGCTTTAACTATAGTGTTTTCTCTGAGAGCCCAAGATAGTGCAGGTGTTGTTGAAGTAAACAAAAAACCTTGTCATCTAATGGTTACATTTTAACATGGTTTTACAGGGAACTGATTTGAGCCAAGCTAGATAAATGCAGATTAACAAGTTCTTTCTGTGACCTGCCATATTCTTCCCAATCAAGCTCTGATCAGACGCTGCCGAATGTGCCAAAAGGTGGTGTGATTTTGCAGCAACCAAGGAGCAGGATGGGACTTGCCAAATACTTGTACGCTGGCAACTGATGCCAGAGTGAAAAAAACCCAGCAGCTCTAGCTGCCTTGTTGAAAATGTTGCTTTGTATTTTTCCTTCCTTTTTGTCTTGCTTTCTAACAATGTCGCACAGTTGCAATGGCAGCCTCTAGCTGTCCAAATATCTACAGGCTTTTTTTTGTTGCATGGCTTACAGCGGGGGGGGGGAATCTGTGCAGAAATTCAGTCCTTTCCCCACCCCCTTTCTGTCTTTCAGGAAGGGCAAGCCAGGTAGAAGATCTGGAACTCTTAAGATCTTCAATTTTTTAAGCTGGAGGTGGAAAAAACCTGACTAAATTTGTCCAATGGTCTCCTCTCCCTTTGCCCTCCTTCTATCCCTGGTTTTCATACGTCCTTTCCCCTTGGATTCCTGTCAACTAGTTTCTGTACCGTTTCACTGCCTGCAGCCAGTGCTGTGGGTCCCCAAGCCAGGGCCGAGCGCAGCAATAATTCACTCCCACTGCTGTGGGCTGGGAAGAAGGATGCTTTCTGTGAGCCCGGGGCTTGTAATGCA
Source organism: Athene noctua (assembly GCF_965140245.1). Classification (NCBI taxonomy): domain Eukaryota; kingdom Metazoa; phylum Chordata; class Aves; order Strigiformes; family Strigidae; genus Athene; species Athene noctua. The sequence continues at coordinate 4,345,604 of NC_134044.1, read as the reverse complement.
GATCAGCGTTTCAGCCTCTCCCCGGAATGCCGGGGAGAGCAGCGAGAGGGAGGGAGGCAGAGCTGTGTCTCCATTCAGGAGCCGTCTAGCTGTTTGTAACTCGCCTTTGTCGAGTCCCGTCAGGTCTCTCCCATAGGTCACACATTTGCACTTGGATTGAATAAGGTAGAAGAACCCTCAAGAGGCTGCATTGCCAGAGAGGGCTGGGGGAGAGCAGGGAATGCATTTGGGGCTTGGGAAAGCAAGGGGAGGGAGAGCTAAAGCTCCTCGAGTGCAGCAAACGAAGGTCAGAGGTCTCCTATGACCTTGCATTGCCTTTGTGACCTTTTTAAGGCTGTTGACTGCAATGATTTCCCTGCCTGAGGGATTGCTGGCATCTGCAGGCATTCCAGAAGCCGTTAAACACCTGTGCGTTTGCTGCTGACATTTCATTAGGACGAGTAATGAGGCTGGATATTAGATGTCTACCTTTCTGACCAGTCAGGGGAGGGAGGCTATAGCATGTCTCAGGGCTCGTGAAATCCCCACGGGAAAAGGAAAGCAATCTCCCATTAGCCCTGCTGCTGAGCGCAGAGCATGGGGAGTGGACCCAGCATCGCCGTGTCCTTGCCCTCCTGTACTGTGGCCGTGAGCTGAAAACTGTTTTTCTATTTTACAGTTTTTACAGCCATGGCGTAACTCCCTTGTGTCAGTCTCAGGTTCCTCCTAGAAGGATAAAAATTCGGTAAAGGTTCCCTGGGATAAGTGCGCACATCTGGACAAAAGTTTATTCTGTAGCCTCTCCTCTGTGCTGGGATCCAGAGCTCTGTGTTGCCAGATTGTGTTCTGTGGTAGCATACGGAGAGGACGTGAAGGAATGCCTGCAACAGCCTGGGCTGGGAAGCAAGGTCAAACATGGGAGCTTCCTACCTTTAAATCAGCAAATGAAATCCTAGGGGAAGAAGTACCTCTCTGCTCATTTCAGTTGTCAAAGAATTGTGTGTGTTTTGAAGTTTCTTACGCAACTGGTATTCCTGTACCACAAGCATATTTTTTCAAACCCAATAAATGTCAAGCTTTGATTGGCAAAACAAACAAAACCCCAAGAGTGGGTTTATGAAAATTTATTCTTTAGAGAAAGGTGTCTCTACCTACAGTCTGATCTTGCAGCAAACTGCATCTCCAAATCTAAATGCTTTTATGCTTATACAGGGGAAAGTGGACTTATCCTAATAGAATCTGAAAGGGCTGGATCACTGAGAGGGAAACGGGTGTCCATGTAGCCCTCCAACATGCCTGAAACCAATGCAAAATTTTTCTTTTGGAGTGCTTTTTCACAACAAAGGCAGCAGCTGTCATTTTGCTGTTGCTTTGAGCTCTGCTGAAATACAATCTACTGACTTGCACCGATGTTCAGAAAAATTGATGTCTCTTTGTTTACACAGTAGCATAAAGATGTGCTACTCTTTACAGACAGTTGTCATGCTCCCATATGGAGCAGCTGAGCTTGAGATGTTTCAGATGTGCTGGTGGAGACAACCTTCCTAAATTTGAGGAGGTGCTAAAATTATACTCCTCTTCAACAGGCAAAGATGGGCTTCCACAACCACTCCTATCTTCTGATAAAAACTTACTGCAGTAAGTGGGATAGTGATGGTCTTTTTAACTTGGCTGAGATATAAATGCAGACCTTTAAAGATCCTATTTGTCCCTGTTGGCTGAAGGACAAGATCGATGTCCCTTAAGTTTGTATTGAGTTTAATTGGAGGCATGTTATGCTTCACTCTATCAATATGGAGTGTTCAAAATTAGTTTACCACAGTATAGAGAACAGTTAGCTGTGTTTTTTTCCAGCCCTAGGGAAATTATTGCAAGATTGTTTTATTCCTTTTGTTGCTGATGCACAGGACAATATTTTGATGAGCAGCATTTTAATTTCTGACAGTAGCTGGCCTATAATTCACTTGGGTATAAAACTATCATTTGGAATCTGAAAATCACATGTATCTTACATAACTGTGCACCTGCCACCCGGTCAGGAATGTATGTACAAAAAGTCTGAGGGCTGCTCAGACTGTTTTATATACATATGAAAGAAAAAGTTGGGTTTTTTCTTGTTCCCAGGTGTCCATGTGTTGGTCTTGATATGTGTCTGTTTTCTTGCCTTAGTGCCACCACAGGCATTGGTGTCCTTGCAGATCTTTCATGAAGGGCTGCATGTTTGTATGTGTTTCCCATTTCACCATAACTGTGCTTTATCCAGCTGGCAACTAAGCACCCCACAGCCACTCGCTCGCTCCCCCCACCCTGGTGGGATGGGGGAGAGAATTGGAAGGGTAAAAGTGAAAAAACTCGTGGGCTGAGATAAAGACAGTTTAATAGGTAAAGCAAAAGCTACGCATGCGAGCAAAGCAAAACAAGGAATTCATTCCCCATTTCCCATGGGCAGGCAGGGGCTCAGCCATCTCCAGAACAGCCGGGCTCCATCATACATAACAGTGACTTGGGAAGACAAATGTTATCACTACAAACATCCTCCCCTTCCTTCTTCCCTAACTTTCTATGCTGAGCTGACACCAGATGGTCTGGGATATCCCTGGGTCAGTCGGGGTCAGCTGTCCTGGCTGTGTCCCCTCCCAGCTCCTTGTGCACCCCCGGACTCCTCGCTGGTGGTGGGGGTGAGGAGCAGAAAAGCCTTGCCTCTGTGCGAGCACTGCTCAGCAACAGCTAAAACATCCCTGTATCATCATAAAGTACCATTAACACTGTTTTCAGCACAAATCCAAAACCTCGTCCCATACTAGCTACTCTGGAAAAAAATAACTCTATCCCAGTCAAAACCAGCACAGGCCCTTAGTGTTTTCACCTCTGTTCAGCATTTCTGTCCCTCCTCACTGTCCTTTTCCCTTGGCAGAACTGATACACACACTTAATTGTTTCAGGGTTGTGCTCAGTCTGAATAGAAAACTTCCTTGGAGACTACAGGTCAGTCATTTTTACAGACAGCCACTACAGCCCATTAAATACTGACTTTGAGCTGTCCTCCCTGCTTCCTTCAGTGTGTCATGAACATTACTGGTCCCCAAAGTTTCCATTTTCTTCTGGTTCCACCAGCAGCAATGTCTCCTGTGCTGTCTGCAAGTTGAGTGACTCCCAATAGGATTTTGGTTTTTAACTCCCTTCTCCTTTTCTGACATAAAAAGTTTCTTGAATGAAACAACCATGCTTATAACTGAAGATTTGTGATAGTGTTTTAGATACCAGTAGCAGTGAGCTGCTTTGGTATTGCATCTTGGGATGTTATAACTGGCCACTAGACCCTTCTCTGCTGCATGATCAAGTGAACAGGATAATAATGTCACAGTAGTCCCATGTTGGTTTGGGTTGGTTTTTTTTTTTTACCATGAAAGTGTGTGCTGGGCAAAGACCTATCATATGTCACAGCTGGAGTAGTTTATTGAGAAAGTGATAGAAAGAGAAGGGGGAAGAATGTTTCTATTTGCTTTTTGAATGCGCATGGTAAAGCTTATGTTTCACACTGTGATAAGATGCTGGAGGATTTGCAACTATCTTGTATTTCTATAATTTCTAAACAACAATGAGAGTGAGACCTAGGTGGGCTTAAGGAAGTTCTGTACTGACAGTGGTAAGACTCCTCCCCTACCCTGTAAGTTTTAGAGCTGGATGAAAGTGTCATGACATGGAAGTTTACAGCCTCTTTAGAGTTTCATACCTACTGACCTGCAAACCTTATATGCTACTTTATCACTCATTGTATCTGAATACAGGTTTCATCACCAAAGGGCTTTGTAGAGTGAAGACTGAGCAGAAGAGATACAAAACGTCTGCATGAGTGTTTAAGACTCTAGGAAGGTTTTTGTAACCACAGAATCTGCAGAGAAAATACTTTTCAGGAGCTTACACTCCTTTGTTAATTAAGACTTTTCTTTCTTTCGGAGTTAACAAAAAGGAAAAAAAAAAAAGAAAGCTTTATTTTAATGTAGTTTATTGGGCTGAGGGAGAAACCAGGCTGGTGTTCAAGCTGCCATGCAACCAGAAGGTGTGGAAGAGCTGTGAGTAACTGTGGCCAAGCCATGAGTGGGAGTCATGTTCTCAGCACTGAATTGTCTTTGTTCTGATAATTGTGCTAAAACGTTATGCGTGTGTACTCTGTGTGTAAGTAATTTCTTATCCATTAGTACCACGGTGGAGGGAAGAGCAAGTGAACTTCAGATTGTCTTTTCTTTACCTGGTTGGTTAGGTTTTTCCCCATATGTCTGCTGTCCCACAGTGGGTTTTGTTTCTGTGTTCATCAGCAAGTCTGGCACCAAAGTTTGGAAATGGCACAGACAATGAAGAGGGAAGGGTGTTTGACTGGCATTGGTCACTGGTAATGCTGACCTTTTAAACTGGTGATGACAGGCAGTGAGGTGGTGTGAGTAGACAGCAGCAGAGAGGTCATCTTCTGAACCTTTGCTGAGAGCTCAGCTTCACCCATTTGACTCCTCAGCAACAGAGAAGAAACCATAGAAGAGCTTATATTGGGTGCAGTTTACTTGCCCTTGAAGTAAGATTATGATTTCACGGACAGTGACAAAATCTCTGAAATAAGGCAGCACTTTGGCTACTGAAGTGCTTGTTCACTCCGGCTGTGCCAGAGCAAGTCTGCTGCTGTAGTCAAGACATTCTGAGAAGAAATACTGAGGGAAATCTGCAAAACCATTGTAATTTGGTGGAACAAAGTGGCATAAATGTGGGTGCTTTTTTCTGCTGGGCATCATTTAAGCTCACGGTAACAAACCATTCCTGCTTTCAAAGCTGTGCCTGCAGCCAAAGATGGGAGGAAAATAGACCCAGGAATGTGTAATGATGATGCTGTAGCTGTACAACAGGACAAGGATCTGGGAACCCTTGTGCTTTATGATCCAGCACTCTCTCAACTGGACAGGACTGCATTTGCCTCTGTACCACTTCTTTTTCATTCAAAGCAAACCTTTTGGTCCCCCTTTCTCATAGCAAAACTGTTTTCTTAATCATAATATATATCTGAAAGGAAGAACGACACTTTAAAAGTTGATAAAACCAGCAGTAAATATTTTAGTTTTTGTAAAGTAAACATCTCTGCAATGAAGTAACTCTCTGAGGCATGCTCTGTCCTGCTCCTCGAGATCAAGCTGCACTAAATGCAAGGTGGGATTCTGAGAAGTGCAGGATATTGATCTAATTCTATGGTCACTGGAGTCAAAACTAGTGATTGCAGTAAGAGCGGGTTTGTGTCTGTGCTTGCTTTGATTAAGGAAAACAAAGAAAATTCCAGTCCCCCAAAACTTCCTGTTGGTTTCAAAGACCAAATGGAATGTCAGATGTATCACAGAGTCATCATGGATCTGTAGATTTTCTTCTAGGTTCTGAAAAATACTTAGTCTTTAGTAAAACGGTTATTTCAATGTTGCACTTAAAAGCAATTGCATGAAAAAAGGTATCACTTTTATTGCCTGAAAAGCTAACATTTTTTGAGACATCTGACTACTATTTTTCAGTTTACTAAATATGGTAACTCCCAAAGTGGAATACTGAATGCTTTTTAAATGTGTATAGGGGAGAAAACTATAATTTCATCAGTGTCCAATATAAAATCATCCCAGTTCATACAGTAACAGAAAATGAAAAATCTTCAGTGACGATTAAGAGGAATCAGTGTAGTTTCATTCCGCACAAACCTTTTTATGAGTAATCTGAAAAAAACCCATAGCATTTACCATATGGTTTTATTTCAATGAAATGTTAGCTTATTCTAGGAACAGTGAAAGTCATCAAGGCTTTTGAAAAATGTTTTTTTTAGTGGAACTGTTTTTCATCTTCTTTTCAGATTGCATAAGGGTTGTTGGGTAAGGTCTCAGCAGGTCCCTCTGCCAGCTGGCCTTGCACTGATTTCTGCATCTGCATCTGATGCTCTGTGAGATCTTGCCCAGATCATATCATATTCTGTTTTATTCATCCCTGCCCGTAGAAGGGAGGCAATATTGCTGTGCAAGTCTGTTGAGGTTGAGGGGACACTGCATAAATGCCAAGTGGTGATATCATTTGAGTCTGAGCTGTGAAATTGTTTGAGCTGTATTCCTCTGTCACTCCATGCCCAAGGCTTTGAACTAAAACCCTGCTTAAAAGCTGAAACAAGGAACTCTCCTGACCTGCCACACCCCACCAAGGCCCAGATGTACAGAAAAGGTTGCCTTTTTATTTCTTTTCCATAGGAAATTCCTTGCAGTGGAGAACCCTAGCTGAGTTTTGCTCCCTTATGTTGTAGTTGGCTGATTATCTGGTCTGGGTGTGAGGGCTTGTTAGCCCTCAGGCAGTGGGGAATTAGGATTTTAAAAATGCAAAGCAAGAGGATTTTAAATGGAGGATCATATTGTGTTAGTTTTATGTTATGCTGTAATTGTTAAAGTCAGAACCTAAGCTGGGAAAAAGTACATGTCGTAGAGTGTCTTCTTTTTGTTTCCTTGGTTTCCTTGTTGCTGCATCTGTCAACCTTGGAGAGCTTGCGTGATTTCCTTGGCCACATACCTCTAATCTTAATGCCTATTACTGTCTGGCTCTGGGATTGTATGTAGGTTTCTTTGCAGAAGGTGGCCAGGAACAATCTTTCTTCTTTATACCTCTGCAGCTCTAATCCTGCAGAAGTCCTCGCTTGTAAAGATAAAGGTGCATTTATCCTCCTTAATGAGGCAGCAGGTCTGGAACTGCAAATCGGTACTGAGTTATGTCAGCAGAACCATACAGTGACTAAAATGTTACTGCTGATAAAGACCAAGTGGTACTGAAGGAGCATCTGCATTTTGCTTAGCTATAGCTTGTCTTGAAGAGTTGCTCATGTTCATTTGTAAATTATGTTAATATTAAGAAAAAAGCAAAGAAAATATTGGTTTTGCTAGCACAGAGAATATTATGTGGGCTGGTAGTGAGGGGAGGAGGTCCTTCAAATTGGAGAAGAGAGGGTTGTAATTTGCTTGGTTGGTTTTAAAGCTCTGGCCCCAGAGGACATAGCCCCAGTTACACAAAAAGGCAGATTAGGAAGCAAGTGCTCTTCCCCGGGCAGCGCTGGGTGTCTGTGAGATGGAGCACTGATGCTGTACTGCTGTCCCTGCCCTTCAGGCAGCCAGAGACTCGTCCTGGGCCAAGGCTCCCATCTTGCCTTTGTGGTTACATAAAGGAAGCATCATACTTTGGGTTCTTGGTTCTCTCTCAGAATTCAAATATTAATGATTAAGCCAAATATGCAGAGGTTATGCCCATCTTAAGACGGTGTCTCTAATGCTGGTCATAAAGAGATCTCTACAGATAACTAAAACAAGGCAAGGGTGTATGCTCCTTCCCTTGAATAAACTCTCCTAGTCACCCAACTATTTCAGCTCAAGAGATTTTCTGAAGTGTTAGATGCAATTTCTATTGTACTTAGTAATTCTCAATGGATTCTTTTTCTTTGAATTTGCCCAGTCTGCTATTAGTATGGCTATACTTTGGCAGTGCTTTCTGTAGATTCTGTATCTGATGTTTCTATATCACCCACAGCATGAAGGGTTTACTTACTGTTGTTTATTTTGAATCTCTTCATCTGCTGCCCCAACTCTGAGAATGGACAAGATGGAGAACGGTTGATCCCCCTCTGTTTGCTGAAGATCTGGATGAACATGATGGGAGTTGGTGGCCATTTTTTAACAAGGATGATTTAAGTTGTTTGAGCTAACAGAGAGGTTACAGGGAAGTTCTGTATAAAACAATGGCAAGACTCAAGATAAAAATCATAATAAGATTTGGCAGGAATAAGAAGATGAAAATGAAAGACTTTAGAAGAGAAGGCATGGGGAGCAATGGTATGGTCGTCTGGTTGTTGGAAATGTCCATCCCTGATTTAGGGAAAGAAAGCAGAAAGGTAGATTTGGTTGAAGTAAATAAAATACATCCTTTGATGTTGGTTGCAACAGAAATGTAGGTTATTGTGAGTTACTACATCTAGTGCAACTGAGTGACGGCTGTTCCCCTGCAAAATCTTTGTTAAGAATTAAGATTTTCATCATGCAGTGGGATAAAAGAATAAGGTTATATCATATTAAATATCATTGTAACAAGAGCCTCAATAAGAAAAAAAAAAAAGTGCCAAATAAAGATATTTTAAAGATTACTCCTTTTCCTGTCTTTTTTTCCTTTTCTCCTAAAGCAGTTTTTTTCCCTGATGATTATCTGCTCTTGAAATTTGCTCCAGGCTTAGCAGAGCTAAGAATTAATGGGCTCAATAGGAATCAAGTTCCTAAAAGTGCTTAGGCAAAGTCAATGAGACCTGAAGGCAAAGTCAGGCCTTTGTGTGCCCAAGCCACCTGTGTTGAGTTTGTGCAGAAACAGTCTTAGGTGGGCAGCCCCTGTGAGCCTCGCAGGTGGAGTTGTGTTCTGTCTGTAGCACACTAAGGATTTGGTTTTATTTCTCTGCTTTCTGTGTCAACTCATCTGCATGCCTCGTGCAGCTAATAAACCAACACACAGCAAAAAGGCTGTACTTGAGTAGAATTAATTTGTTAAACTTTGTTCAGTGAATAAAGGTTGGGTCTGATTTGTTTGGGGTGCTCTTAGCTCCTATTATCAAGCTCACTGGAATTGTGTATCTTTGAACTAATTTATTCCCTCTTTTTTTTTTTTTCTTTTTCTCATGTTTCCTTGATGTCTTCTGACCTGAACCTGTTTCACCATTTGATGTGGTTTAGGTAAGTGTATATGATCTAAAGGACTGTTGTTTTGTTGTGGGATTTTTTTATTCCCTTCCTCTCCCCTTTTGTACATCACACAGCATTTTCTGACTGTTTCTCCCACGGTTAGGAAGCAGATTTTGCAGTCTGTCACATTATTGTTCCACAAGCTGAGCTGCGATGCTACGCCCTCTGGGTCCCTTCAGCTCCAGGCGTGGAAAGGAAGATGACCTCACAGGCTCTTTATGATGATGCCATCATTAGGCCTTCAGCCTTAGTGATGGTAGCAGCTCCCTGCTGCTACAAGGAGAGCTGCTCTAGATAAAAGATTTGCAGTAATGTGGAAGTGATACCATACAGGGTTAGCACGCTGACAGCCGATGAGAAAAGCTTTATGATGTTACCTTAGTGACTGCTGTGTAAAAGCCACCTTCTCGTACTTGAAATTCCTGTTTTGTCATTTGTTTTTCCCTTTTTTGTGCCTACAAATCGAAGATGCAGGTTGTTTAGTATGGGACCTTCACATGTATTCAGTCTACACCACTTGCAAGCTAAATAGGAGCTGGAGATTTTTTTTAATTCTCCAGAAACTTAGATTTTAAAAATAAACAGTGGTTCATGAAGCTTCCTTGAAGGGATTCTTTAACATCTCACCCTTTTAGGAAATGTAATAATATACTTTTGAAGAGATAAATCCATATCACCATAACGCAGACAGAAATGATTTTCCTATTGAGTGGTAGGGCTACCATCTGATAATGACTCTAAAATATTGTTACACATAGCTGTTATTTTTTTCATTCAAAATGAAGTGCTTTTTTATGTTTTAAATGTGTCTAGACATATAGAATATGCTGGCATCTATTGAGAATGTTAATATAGCCATGTGACTGAGACAAGCGAAGCACTTGCTATGGTTGGGGAACTGATGTACGTACTTGTACTGTACTGGTGATAGCAGCTTTAATTGTGATCAGTGTGTGACTTTTTAATGGGATTTTTTTTGTAAGAAAAATACAGAATGTAGAGATACATACCAGGGTAGTATTATTCTCTTACATGATGTAACAGAGTAGTTATTGACTTCACTGAGCCACAGTGGATTTCCACTGATACAAATGAGGGATAATTTGAATTGCAGAATAAGGATGCATGAACTGTCTTTCCTTCATGAGTATTTATGTGTGAGAAATATCACTTTACATGCAGTTATGGAAAGCCTGCATGCATAATGTGGGATCCCATATGCTTGACAAAAGATAAAGTATAGAGGACAGCCTACTTGTTAAATTTCCTGTGTAGGAAACGGATACCTTGTGGATTTACCGTTGAGGTCTTACGTGCACAGCAAAACTAGCTAGTTATCTTGCTCACTTCTGTGAGGCTGCAAGGTGAAGAAAAAAGAAGTGAAGAGGAAAATACTCCCCAGGGGCCAGGTTCCCGACTGTAAGTGTTGTCTTTATGGGCAAATCAGGACAGACCAGCTTAGAATTCATGTTCCAGAAATCCTGGTCCATCAGCAAAGCAGCTGCTCACAGACCCAGATGGCAGAGCTGCTCAGGAGCCGGTGAGGCTGCCCGGGATCTGACTGACATCTCCCCACGCCCTGTGTGTCCGTGCTCTGGCATGGGCGCAAGGCTGGGGCAGCTGGCGGAGAGGGAGAGGAGAGCTCTGGAGGCAGATGTGGGCCTGCCCATGCCCTCTTGCAAGGGGCAAATGGGATGCTCTGCCTCGCTGTACCGGTTCAGCTGGAAAACCAAACATGAGCTGGCTACTGGCTGCCTGCAGAGAAACGACCGACTCTTTCAGCAGCTCTGTGAGCATTGCCATGGTTCTTTTCAAAGATCGTTGGTCCAACTAAAGAAGAGTTTTCTGCAGAAGGCATAACACTAACCACATCTGTGTCTCTGTGCTCAGAGAAACAGCACCAGAAGGGCTTTGTCTTCACTGCAGAGAGTTTGCCAATTGGACCCCAGCACATCACACTGACGCGTGGAAAAATGTATCGCTAACCACGCTCATTTACGCAGTACTTCTGCAGGGACTGCACTTCCTTCAGCAAAGCTAAATGCAATGTCACACGCTATCGTGTCATTTTCTACCCAAGCAGTAGCAGCAGAATCTGCTCATTTGTCTCAGCTGTCCAGCTCCCACAGTCCCAAGTTCCCCAGCTACAGCCGAGGTTACATAGCTTGTTGAATTTCTGTCCCCACATATACTTGTAGCATTAAACGAACAATATTTCATTACCTGGACTTTCTTGACAGCTCCAACTTATTACCTGTTGTTGTATGCTTTTTTTAGAAAGCCTCTTTGGAGCCCATCTCTCAGAAGCTGCCTTGCAGGGAAGGATTTTGGGTGACTGTGGGTTGGCTACGGGTGAGCATATGGAAGGAAGGGGAGATTGAGCACAACCGTCTCTTGTAATTTGAAACACCCTGTTCTGTGGCAGCCAGTTTACTACCCATGGTCTATCAGCAGCTCTAAAAGTCATTGCCAGGGAGAAAGGAAGATCTGTTGCTCCTATTAACAGGGTGGCTAGGAAGAGCAGAAGCTATTCTAGGTTATTAAAGAAAAGATACTCCCTTTTAAAAGAACTGAATCATCTTATAGTTGCCTGTCCCGTGTGTGAAGCAGCTCTCAGGAGCTGAGCGCCGGTCTGGCAAGGGACCGCAATAAAGAGGTCATCAGCCATACTGCCCAGCGTCAGAGCAGCTGTGCCTTAACCCAGCCTGGGGTCTCATAACCCTGCTCAGGGGCTATGTGTGCAGAGAAAATGAGGAGGAACATTTGAGCAGAAGACAGCTCTGAAGGGTGCTAGACATCATTTATGCTGTAGTAGTGCTGAAATGATTATTTTAACTCCTGTGTTGTGCTAGATTCAGAGCAAACCATGTAATTAATGACTGCCTCAGCTTAAACTTGTCATCTCATTCAAGGATGAGACAAACAGGCAAGGGCTGCAATGAAGGAGGAGAGGTAACATGCAGACCATCCACAGACATCAGCAACTGCTTTCAGCTCAGTCATCGCGGCCTTAGCTGGTGGTGTGAGGGGCTGGTGTTGCATGTTCTATTACTTGGGAAACATGACCTGAGAATTAATGGTCTTAAATTCCATCCAGGGAGCTTGTGCTGATACTAGAAAAAATGGTGTTTAGGCAAACACTGGAATAGGTTTCTTGAGGGTGTGTGTGGGGAATTTGCTCAGAGTTTAAGGACAAACATTTTATCAAAAAGTTTTAGATAGTTGAATCTGTTTTGGGAGCAGGGTCTTTAAGCACTCTTCATACTTTTGTCCTATCCTCTTCCCTAAGTCTTTTTCCCCAAACACTTCTGCTTGTGCAAAAAGACAAAACGCAGTCCTGAGAGAGGAAACAGCCTCTCTCTATCTGATCTCTTCAGCTTTGAAGTCAAAGCAGAGTCCTCTGCTAGCGTGATCAGTTCAGGTGAGCTTTATCAGTTGTGACCTGAATCAATCTCTTTTTTCTTTTTTTTTAATTTTGCAGAGCAGGGGGGATGTCAAATTTTGCTTAGCATAAAACACATTTTCAGAGGCTCCAAGACTCCAGATTACCTGACAGAATAGAAGCAGGATTATGTTATTAGTGTGTTACCTCTTCTTTAAAACCTTCTCACTGAATTTCCCCACTGTTGCCTGATTCTTTCTGTGGGTTACCATGACACTTCACCAAGTTGGTAAAGAAAACCATGATTTCAGGACATGTATTTCGCTTCAAGTGCCACATGCTTAGTGTAATACACATTTTGCTTTGCAATTAGGCAGTATGCTTATGTACTCTATAGCAATTTTTGCTCTATTAATAACCTATTAGTAGCCTGCAGCACATTCTCTATACATCACCATTTCACAAATTATTGAACTTCTCACAAGTTCATATGAACTGAAACAAAGTAGAGCAAAAAGGGTGAGAAAGATTGTGTTTTTAGAAAAGGTGAAATCTGACCTCAAGATCACAAACAATGACTCTTCAAAAATACAGATGCTGAATACAGCCTGTTTCAGGACTTGGTTCTTTCCATCTCCCCGTGCAGTTGTGCAAAGTGTACACACTTGGTGTGATTCACTGGCCTAGTATAAATCGCAGCCTCGGGGAACACTGCTCCATCGTCCCAGCTCCACTGCAAATCTTACAGCCCTTTGGGCCCACGTGCTATTCTGTACCTTGGCCAGGCTTTTATAAATAGCGTGCAGAAAAGAGGCAGAGATTATGATACCTCTGCTGCTGATTACACTGTCATTGTGGGTCATTAATCTCTGCCTGGCTCTGAGCCTTTCATATGAGTGCTCTGCCATTGCTCTGTGCCTGCCACAGCTGTAGCTGCGTCTGCAGGATCCAGGCCTGGCTTTGCGAACATCCGGAGCCAGGGGGAATGTGGGACTCCTGACAGTCACGGCAAGAACGCAGTCCACACATGTGTCTGTTCACCTGTGGACATTTAGCTGCCTGGTAGTTGTCCAAAGTAACCTGTTTCCACAGAGCAACGTAGCAGAATGAGCCGGTGAAAACACATGCCCACAGCCCAGCCAAATTGTCTATGGATACAGAGAGTTGATCAAAGGAAGGTAGTTTGTTGAAACAGATTCAACTGAAAATTAGAGGCAGTAACCTTTTTCAGTAGCTCTTTCTGTGTTTCAGTATCTCTACTTTCTTTTAGTCCTGTATATTTTTTTTAATAGCTTTTTTCCTGTTTTAGAGAAACAACTCATTTATTCTGAAGAGTTAAAATAGTATTTGTTCAGTTTCTGCTACTTTTAGTACCAGATTTGTCCTTCCTACACTCCCACATAATCTTTTCTTCCTGTAGAGAGACTGCTTGAGTGTTTGAGCCAGGTCCAAATGCAAAATCAATAAAAGCTCATTGCCATACATGTCATGGTATTAGAGCTCAGCAAGCGAGGTTCTGGTGGGAAGGAGCTTGCTTCTAGCCCGTCATCAGACAGCTGCCATGCTCCTTGGGTCTGAGGCCAGTACCCTGCAGCACAGAAGGAAAGGTGATGTTCTGCTGGTGCTAAGCAGCAGTGGAGTTAACATTGCTTTGTAATTTAGATGTTTTATTGTCAACTCACAATAATAATCTTTCTCCTTTCCTTCTGAAAATCAAACAGACCAGACTTCGGAAATCTTTTCTGCAGGGATTTCACTCATTGATTGTGAGACAGGCTATCTAACCAGATCATTCATTAATTATTATTATTATTATTAATGCACGTGTATGATGCCTCTTGACAGTTCCTCAGTACTGAGTGCTTGGGGTTTGGTTTTTTTTTCTCCTTTAGCCTTCCAGCTCCTTTCAGAAAAGTCATGTAAAAGAGAGACTTCCTTGTGTTTGGGTTTTTTTTTTTCCCATTCCTTAATTCTGCATACTGAGTCATCTATCTCTCCTGAGAAATGAATTTTGAAGGTTGTGAACTTTGTAGCTTACTGGGAAATCCTCTTCTATAGCCAGAAGAGTCAGGATTTATTATCTTTCCTGCAGTTCATTCTGGAAGGAGAAAATAAATATGTTTGGTGGGGAAACTGGTTCTGGGCAATGAGAATGGGAAGCTTAAAAAATTGAAATGAGCATAGAAGGCACTGTAGCATCAAGGCTGTATTTTAGATGAAATAGTTTCTGTCTTTTATTTCGTTTCTAATTCCCCGAATGCAAATGGAGTTTTTACATATTCAGAAAGGCTTTTGCATTTGGAGTCTGGGTTTTGATGTTTGGGGCATTCTTCCCAAGAAATAGGCCAGGAACACCAGCTTCAAACGCATACACTGCCCGAGGCATTCCTCATGACCAGCATTTCAGATAACCAGACACCCACTGCCCCAGCTTGGGATCTGTGGGGACAACATGTTGCCTAGAAAATGGTACATAAAGAATGAATGTCAATTACACAACAGAGGTTGAATAAGTAGGGTAGGGGGAGGTGGATTTTTATGACACCATCTGCTTCTGTGATCTGGAGCCTCGATGTAAAATCATGGCTCAAGCTCTATGCTATAGGTTAACAAAAGCCTTTAAATAGGGTAACTAATGGGTCAAACGTATCTTCGCTTGTAAGGTTAAGACCTGCAAGTCATCGTTTGTAGGAAAGCAGGGGGTGGATTGGTCACTGGAGAGGAAAGATATTAAATTAAATGTGGTGAAGCAGCCACATGGGACCCCTTAATAGTTTCTGAGTATTATTTTTTTCTTAATGAAATGCAGCTTAATGCAATCCCACCCTCCTGGCCTGACAAACGCTGACTTGGCCTTTTGAAGGTTGTCATGTCACTACTGTCTTTTAAATGATTCTGTGCATCCTCCGCTCTCTGCTGCTTTCTTGTCACTTACAGCCCCTGGTTTTTGACGTAAACAAGGGAGTATGTCAGTGGGAAGCTGGGACTGTCAGGCCTTTCAGTTTTGCTTCTCACCTCGTTGCTTTCTTACAACAAAAAATAAGATATATTTAAAGTGGGGGTTGTACAGAGACCCGGTGGTGCATTAAAAACAGGCAGCAAAAGTGGGGGGAAACACATCTGTGGAATATGAAATATGAATGGGGATCTGAGCCTCTGGAGGTCATGCTTGAATAGGCAGCGTTGTACAAGGTGGATCCACGTGAGCCTTCAGCCCTGGGTTCATCTGCTGGTTGGGACTCAGGGAAAGCATTGGTTTTTTGGGCATAGTGAGTAGAAAGGGGTCAAATGCAGGCCACCTGATCCATTAAAAGCCATTTTAGGAAGGCTGAAAGAACTTGGATCTTAAACACGTCTTTTTAGCAAGACCAAAGGCCACAAACCACCCTAATAATTTTTACGAGAGTGTGTTTAAACACAGCCAAAGTGACATCAACATTCATTAACAGCAGCACCTCACAGATGAAATGCTATGCTTTCTCCTCAAATATCTCAGTCCTGGTTTCCATTAGAAAGAGATTTCAGTAGTGTATTTCTTTAACCTCCCCCTAGAAGAGTTTGCTCTTCACCCCTCCCAGCTTTCTGTGTAGGAACTGCCATTTTTCCTGCTCTATCTTTGGTGAGGAAGGAGGATCACTACTCTTCTTCAGCCCTAGAGATAAATTGGATCAAAGACTCCTGCATGCAGCTCACCCCAGAACCTGCTCACCGTTTGGGCAACACTTACATGTTTGTTTTGAAGCTTCTGGGTCTTGCAACCACTCAACTGACTGCAAAATATTTTCCTGCAAGTTGGCTCTTTCTGGAGACAGCCTTCAGCAGCTGTTAACTGTGTACTCGGTGACTTCCTCCTGTTGCCTGGGCCAATTGGTGGAAGATCCAAATACATATATCTGCTCATCTTTTCTTCCTTCACACGAATGAAGCACATATGCTTCTGGACTCTCACCGCTATTTCTGATCTCAAAGGCAGTGTTAGATGGAGCCACTGCTCTGCTTCGTGACCCTGCACATAGCTGGGAGAGGAATTACTGGGTTATTTGGGCCAGAGCAGTCTGCTCTGTATATCACATAGCAAGCACCCTGTTTAATAACTGACCAGGCAAGGAGCCAGGGAGAGGGGTGTGTCACCACCATGGTTTGCCTCTTGTGACTGATGCACAGAATTTAACTGGCTTGTCAAATGTCTGCAGGGTTGAGGTGGTTGGGTTTTTTCCTTTCTCTGTATTCAATCTTCCACTAAATGATTATTGTTTTGAGGCAAAATGCTTTTAGTTCTGGCCCACAAGTTTTTAGAAATTAAAATCTTTTGGCTCCCTTTTAGAAATATTTGGGGAGGAAACTTCTAATAGTGTTACTGAGATAGGAGATGGGCTCAGTAGGAATATGAGGGAAGGTAGTTGGAATTGAGAAGTGACAGGAAAAGAGGAATAGAGGTTACAAAACAGTCTGAAAGATTTCTCATTATCACATAACTATGTGTGGAAGAAGGTTGAAAAATCTGTCGATTCAAACTACATGTGCCTGGAAGTGAATGTAACTGATGTGTCCTGCTACGTCAGTATTCATAGTGCCCCTCATGCTATTGTTTTCCTGATTTACTTTGGTGTTATATTAATTGTGCATATGCAAAGTGAATTTATTTACTTAGGTGAGTCCCTTACTCACTATAAGTTAATGCTTGTTAACACTCATAAGGATAGTCCATGTCTGATGAGTCCTCTAACAATAGAAGTAGAGAGCCTTTACAAACCTATGAAAGAGATTTAAAACGACTCTCCTGCTATGCTGTGTGGTTCAGCTGTTGCCTAGCTTTAATTCTTGGGAGAACTGCTCAAAGTCTTCCCTTCCTCGAGGGCCGTGCTAATCAACATAATCTGCTTTATGCAACAGGACTGGTAGTCTAATTGATGTGTTCATATAAAAGAAAACTCTGATAGTGGAACAGAATTTCATACCCTAGTTGGCATCTCAACAAAGAGGCATGAGACTGACTGGGCGTGAAATCAGAATTACCTTTATACCCTGTGATGGTGGTTCTCTCAGGGCATGGCCATGCAACGGCGGGGCATGCTTGCAGTTGCGAACTTACTGCTTCTGGAGGCAGAAAAGCTGTCAAAGCTGGCACACTTTCAAAATAAAAATTGTCTGTGGAGACACAGCAAATGCTGTAGTCCAGCAGAATTCCTTTGAACACTTACCAGAAAGTTAAATGCCACTTGTTGAAAGGACTTGGCATCTACTGTGGTGAAAAAATTTGTATCGGTAACTGAGCAGTTGCACAGTCCAGTGCGTGTATGTAGCAAATCAGGTTTTAATACGTGGTAGAATCAATGTACTGAGTGCCTGCACCCGGGAACCTAACAAAGAAGAGGAGAATTGGTTCAGAGCTTTTTCTAAAGGTGGTTCCCAAGGGGCAGTTCCCTCCTGTGCTGCTGCTAGTAAGGCTTTTGTCTTTTCTCCCACCTGCGAGAGTCCTTGGAACAGCTGCAGAATGTGGATTTCCATATCCCACCAGCAGACTCAGCTGTGTCCTGAAGATCCATCTCCATATTTCTCCTTAGGGGAAGCTGGTTCTTTGATTGCATGTGCTGTCCCACCGAGGGCTGGCTCTTGCTAGGGACAGTTAATAATAAATAGGTGTCTCTAGAGGGGCCTTTAAAGCTAGGGACCCTCTGTTTGGTCCTTTTTTGGTAATGTAAAGGTGAAAGGCCAAGGAATTCATCCATTTAAGGATTCTCTTAGGGAAGAGAATATATCATGTAATTAAATAACTGTCCCCACAAGGTTTTCAGGGATAGCAAGCAGTGCTCAAAGCAGCCACTTCAATAAAAATGATATGCAGGTATACTGTGCTCATACTGTAACCTGCTTAAGGCAGGTGAAAGTTGGAGGGAGCTAAAAGTCCTTGAGGTTATGGTGGGGGAATCATACTGTAATTCTGGCCTCTTTTCTTTCTTAGTATAGGTGGAGCACATAGGCCCAAGTGTGCTGATAACTGGGTACATGTGCAAACCCTATCTTAAACCTCTGAGCTTGTTTTAAAGCTAATCCATTTGTGCTTAATTTACAAACAGCTGGTTGATTTAAAGGGATTTTCATACTGGAGTAAACAAGAAGAACATTTACACAACGAGTGAACTATCGTGCTGTAAATTCTCTTTTCAGTTGTTGTAGCTATTTGTTTGTATTAGATCTTAACTTCCTCAGTGCAAAGCTAATCCTTCTTGATCCTATAGTGAAGTCATGATCCTGTGTTTGATGTCACCATCTGTTGCCATAGAAACAACTCTGATATTGCAAATTAAACTTCATGACTTCATGGAAAAATAAAAGCACATCTTCATCTGCTTGCAAAAGTAGTTGGAAATATTTCCATGAAGTGTATGAAAAATATGCCAGTTTAGATTTTGTCTAAATACAGTTCTTGGAAAGTTTATGAACAGGAAGGGTTTGGAATAATGTACTGTATAAAAGGAGAAAAAAGAATCCCAATGCTTGTATCAAATTTGAGCTTTAAAAAAAAAAAAGTCTCCTGGCAAGTAATTTATGCTTGGCAGGAGCCCCACCTCCCACCTGTTAAAAGGTTAGTATGGTTACAAACAGGTTTTTTTATAAGTTTAAAACTCAAGCACTGTACAGATATCTCCTCTTCTGACCGTAGAGAAAAGCTCTCATGATCTCACCTGGCCCTGCTGATAATGACGTTTTAAATCATTGTCACTTAAAAATCCGGTCAGGGATTACAAAAGCTTGAACTAGACTATGATGTCATTTTTTTCCTGAAACATTTAAATTGCTTAGGAAATTAAGCTTTGATCACACTTTTAGGTGTCTCACCCACTTCGAGAAAAATCTACCTTTTAATGAATTAGAAGGGGTTTTTGCCTAAGTGACAGGGGAAGGAAAGATGGCATTAAGTTCAGTGGTGCATGAGGAGAGCAGCAGTGGTACAGATGCATCTGCACACACAAGCAGGCCAAGGGCTTTGCACTCTTGGTAGCCCTCGCTCAGGTCTTCTGCCAACCAGAAGATGTTGCAGAGTATGTGAGGTAAAACGCAGGAGAAGTTCTTGTTTTCCTTTTTGCTGTACAGAAGAGAAGGAGATAGAAAGTGTAAATTTTTTTTTTCTCTGCTAGCAGGGAAAAGAGCTCCTGAGTCCTAAATTAGGAACTTATTTATTTTTAATTGGCTCTTTTCTCTTTCCTGAGAATCACTTCCTTAAGATTTCCTAGCTATTTCCCCCTTAAAAATGGATAGCAAGTTTCAATATCTTCTGATTCTGTACCTTTGAGTGTCAAAGACATTTTACCGGATCAGTCCAGAGCAATGTATTGATGTTAAAAATAACTTGACAGACTATTGGCGACACAGTGCAATCTCCTGGGGAAGGTGAAATTTTCCTAGTGAAGTTCAAGGAGGCTCTGTTGGAGAAGCACAGTCTTGATTCTTCTTGTCTGCCCTTAAACAGGTGTACTGTACATGTTAAAAACTCCCCGTGCTCATCTCCACCCACTTGCCGTTGTCTGTATTTGAGGATGGTGCCTCAAAATGAATGCTTTCCAGACATTTTTAAAGTTAGAAAGAAGAGGCAGTTTGTATGGCTTACAGTGAGGACACGCAATCTGTGGGGTTTGTTTGCCTTTCTGTTGAAGACTGAGCATCCTGGGGAAGAAGAAAGGTTATATTGCACATCCTGTTCAACTGCTGCAGGGTTGTTCCCGCTGATGTATTTGTGGTTAAATTATTTAGCTCATTGAGTTCACTTCTCTGATAAGGACACGGCTCTGATAAGTGAGTTAAAGAAATGATTCAAGTAATCCTTTAAGGAAGGGCACTCATTCTGGATTCTCTTGCCATGTCTCTCCCAAACTCTGAATATCTTCAAGGGAAATGAAGGTAAAAAATAACATCCAGGGACCCCCAGCAGAATTAGGTTCACTTTAAACATGACACATGCTCTATATCCCTAGGGCAGGCACTTAATTTTGTAGTGTTTCAGACTTTCATGACATGATGATTGATTTTGTAGAGTTGGAGTTGCTTTAGTCATTAGTTAAAAAGCCTGATAAAGCTGCACAAAGATATTAAGTTGTTATCAATCATCAGTGTCTTTTTCTTCTCCCCCAACCTTTACCCCACATTTCAAAGGGAAGGCAAGAGACAGGCAGGAGGCTGTTTCACTTTCAGTCTGTCGGGGTTTTATTAGATCCTGGCTCTCTTGTCAGGCCTGCTGCTGAAACCCAGGTTTGACCCAGATGATTAATGGGGAGCAGCATGCTCGGGCTGACGGGTCCCACCAAGCTCCCACTCTCCAGCCACAGCCTGAGCCACACAGCCCGGCCGCCCAGTCCTCAGCCTGAGCCTAAAACTGGGCTGCAGCCACCTTTGCAGGTGTGCAGTAGCCTGCAGCTGAAAACTGCAGAAGAGTTTCAGGGTGTTAGCTTCCTTTTCTTCCTTTTTCTGTTTCCCTCCCTCTGCTAGGGTTTAATTGGTTCTTGGAAATCTCCTCAGCATATGAATGGCAGCTCGAATCCTCCTGTGAATTGAGAAGCTGCCCAATGCACACACAATTGATTCTTGCCTTGATTGCATAGGGTTCTCCCAATTTTTTTTAATTATGTATTTTCTCTGAATCACAGAGGTATTTCTCCTGATTTCTAGTGCTCAATTTCCTTTGCCGTTTCTACCAGCAGTGTCCTAGGGGTTGGCTTTTTCATTGTGAATTTCATTTTTATCATAGCTGTTTGCACTTGCAGACTATGTGAAATCTCAGTACAAGCTTCTTGTTTTATTGTGGCCAGGACTTTCATTTGGGTTATTGTAGAAGAATAGAAGTACGTTTTGTGGATAGGATTTTCCATCCAGAATAAGCATGTATCCTTATGACATGGCTAATGAAGGGATAGTGCAAGGTGTATGGGTTGATAATAACTTACAGAAGGTGATCATCAGGTCACACAGTTGAGGAAGGTGAAACTGTACTTCATCTCTCCTACATGTATTTAAAAAAAAAAAAAAATCTGTTTTTTCAGCCAGCCAACCAAAGCTGCCAAGTGCTTCAGACAATTTACTGTAGCAATAATATCGTAATGAACTTAATTGGGGGTATATTTTATTTTTGTCTAGGCTTGTTTTGACTTGACGTTATGTAAGAGCATTTTTCTCATTCTGAAAGTAAGACCCTTTCTGTATCCAAGTGCAACAGAACAGATCTATAAATGTGTTGAAAGGACCTGTCATACTTACATTTTTCCTTCTAGAGGCCTTTCACTACAGGAACTCCACTGAAGGGTTCTTGAGTGGTACACAGGTAACATACTAAAAGCTAATTTAAATCTGTTTTGACTAAGTTCAGGAGTTTTTTGTTTATGGGTTGTTTGGGTTATCTTTTAAGGACCAAAAATGCCCACCTAGCCCCTTGTATCCAAGAGCAACTAGACTGAAAGCCTGGAAAACAGCACCAGAACAGGGCAAGAATATAATTATATTAGTGGCGTTCCAACCTCAAAGACTTCCCTAAGTCAGAGGTAACATCTTCAGATACTACTTCCATTAATTTTTCCAATTGCTTTTGAAGCTGTACTCCTCCTAGCATTTACATCATTCTGTGAAGGCGAGTTTCACTGTCTAACTAGGTATTGTGTGAAGCATCACTTCCTCTGCTGCTTGTGAATTTGTCACTTGCAAGTTTCATTTGATGCCCCCAGTTCCTTTTCTAGAAGGCACAGCGGACAGCTGATCTCCAGGCATCTTCTCTGTCGCTTGACTTTCAATAGCCCTTGTCCACATGCCTACATAGGCATCTCTGTTTCAGGCTGAAAGTATTTTCTAGTTCAGTTGCATCCTTTTTCAGATGGTAAGAAAATACAATCTTATTCTGTGTATAAATCCATCATAGTTAATATACCAGGTTTGCTTTTTTATTCTTAATTTCTGTCACTCTCTTTGCTTTTTTGACAGTTAGGGAGCACTGAGCTGGCATTTTTATTCAGCAGTCTCGTTAACTCCCAAGGTTGGGTTCTGAAATGACCAATTTGTAGTCCATCACTGCATATGTAAAGTTAGGATTAC
The DNA here is from genome assembly GCF_965140245.1 of Athene noctua. Lineage (NCBI taxonomy): Eukaryota > Metazoa > Chordata > Aves > Strigiformes > Strigidae > Athene > Athene noctua. The sequence continues at coordinate 4,323,404 of NC_134044.1, read as the reverse complement.
ATTCTCCTGTGTGCATGATTTAACATTTTTCTACCAAAGTTTCACGTGCCCTTTTATTCATCACACGCTTGGTGAGGTCTTTCTGCAACTATTTGAAATTCTCTGTCTTTCCTGTCTTGATATACTGATACCTGTGAACTTTGTGTCATTAGTCACCTATTTCCATATCATCTGGGAATATGTTGCCCAGGAGAGACCCCAGCACAGACCCTTGTGCAGTCTTCTGTGTGCCTTTGTGCTCTTAAGGAAAATTACTATTCTGATCTTTTGTTACCTGTGTTTAAAACAGTTATCCTTCCTCCCCTGAACACACTGAAGCTTCTTTTTTGGGACAGATTTTCTTCTGAATCTGCGCTTTCCATTTTGAAAACACCAAGGTGCTCAGTGACACAGGTGAGAGACTGCAAATTCATAGAATGGTTTAAATTGGAAGGGACCTTAAAGATTCTCTAGTCCCACACCCCTGCCATGGGCAGGGACACCTTCCACTAGCCCAGGTTGCCCAAAGCCCCGTTCAACCTGGCCTTGAACCCTGCCAGGGAGGGGGCAGCCACAGCTTCTCTGGGCAACCTGTGCCAGGGCCTCACCACCCTCACAGGGAAGAATTTCTTCCTGATACCTAATCTAAATCTGCCCTCTTTGAGTTTCAGCATTAATTGTAAGATTTTGCTTCCAGACGTGCAGGCAGAGCAAGGATCAACTTAGTTGCTCAGATGCTATGCTAAAGAAGCTTTTAAATAGGGAAGCCTTTAGTTTATCAAGCATGAAAGCAAGTTTGAAGGAGAGGTGAAAAATAAATGCTTCTCATACTGATGTTTTACAGGTTGCCTATACTTTTATCTGCTGTTTATAGATCACATAAATCCATTTGCCATGTAAGTAGATTGGAGAATGCCAACTTACTGTATCAAAATATACTACTAAATTTAATTTAAACTCCCTAAGAGGGGTAATGTTCACTAAAGGTGTAGTAGAAAAGGAAATATTTATAGCTAAAAGTGTTAGGATTTTCTTAAACTTCTCAAGGAGTTTATGATCCTCTTGCTTTCATCACCAGAATCCACGTGCATACTGGCTAGTTGTGTAGAGCTGTTGAGAAGTAAAGCTGATCAGTGGCTTATTGCTAGAAAAATATGGCCAGTGTTCACTGTTTTACAAGCCATTTTACTCCTTCCAATTTCAGCAAACATGACATTAATTCACAGAGCAGTTTGGATAAACAGTTATTTAGAAATAGCTTATTTGAATTATTTTCTCTTTGGAATGGTAGTGGGAGAGTGGTCTTACCAGTTAGGTGATGTCATTGCTCTGTTCTGATTGCGTGATTTAAATTTCTAAAAGGAGGAAATGAACAACTGAGAATAATGAACATCAAGGTAATAATGGGGATTCTTGTTCTTGCACAAACACCCTTTCAGCTCTGGAGAAAGCAGCCATTTCCCTAACATTCTTGGAAACAAAAAAATGGTTCAGTTGAACGTTCATGAATAATAATAAGGCATGAATATTATCTGTAACAGCTGTTTGGTGAGAACTAACATGAAAAGCAGTGTTTTGAAGGGTTCACCTCTTTGTTCAAGAGCATGACGTTTTTGAAAAAATACAACCATTAAAATCATGAAGCCCTGGTGTCCAACAACAAAGACAAAAACTCGAAGAATATTTGAGGGGTTTGATATTTACTTTACTTTAAGCACTCTCTCCAGTAACCCTTGGGAGCATGCACGCCCGTGCACATGCACAGCCGATTTCAGTAGCATATAGACCTCTGCACAGACTACTTCGGTGATGTTCTTAAAGCAAAGAGGAAGCTTTGTAAAATATTTGCAATTTCTAGCTGGTGGGATAATTCTCAGAGAACTGCCAGCTGTTTGCACAACAGATCAAAGACTGCATGTGTGCGACAGAGAGCACTAACTGACTGGTCATAGCACTGGTAAAGCTGAAGGGCCAATAAATGTTTAAGCAGTCCTGGATGAGATTTAAGGAGTGATACGAATCTGTGAATCATCAGTGGGATTTTCATTATTGGTTTTGGGTTTAGTTTCTCACTGTGGCAAACAGAGTACCATTTCAAAGGAGTCACAAGCATAAGAAAAGGTGAACAAATGGGACTTAGAAATGCGGGCTTCATTTAAGGGCTCCTTGAATATTGAAGGCTGTGGGCAAGTAATCAGTTTGATTGTATGTCCATTTCAGCGGCCATCTACTCCCTTTAAATACTGTTTTCTGGATGGCCGAAGTGAGAGCCCAGAGGATGCTGCAGCGCAGCCGCCCAGCATCCTCCTCTGTGTTGGAGAACAGGGCAGAACCTGCAGACCCCCGGGTGCAGCGTTGTGTTGGGGACAGAGCGGTTCCCGGGCTCACATAACAAACCTGCTTTCTGGTGGCTATCAAGTGCATGCATCAGGGTGGTGGTGTAAAGTTGAGAGAAACTGAGAACTTGCAAATTGCATATTTTCTGTTTGATGGGGCAAAAGTTTGCCTCTTACAACTGCCACCTTATTTTCAGGGTAAGACTGTAGTAATGTGTGTAGGGGTAACTTTTTCTGGAAGATTTAGTCAAAAGGTTTGTCAAAAGCAAATAATTTGGGAGTACAAAGGGAGGCTGATTTCTCCCCTCCGTGCCCCCATTTGTTACGTGGTGCAGTTCAAGCTTATTACCTCCCCATGTAATCTGCTCATTTTCCCTTGTCAGGCGGCACTCGCAGCGCTGTATTTACGGCAAGGGGATTAGGCTGGCAGCTCTCCAGTGATGCTGAAAACGGCCTCAGTGAGCCCCGTTTCAGCTGAGGTTGTCAGCGCTGATTGATTTTCATGGTTGACAGCATTTGAAATGCTTTCAGATTGTGATTTCTCACTGGGCCTGATGTGGGGGAGGTATTTTTATTATCATTATTAATAGTAGAAATAGTATTATCTGGATATTTATGCAGGTAGAGATTATGGGCGCAGACTGGCCTGAGCAGGTGGTGTCAAGCTCCATGTTGGCAAGAGTAATCTCATCAAGACTTGCCTTGCAAAATGTAGTTAGTTCCTGGTCTTTCCAGAAACCAACCAGTTCCAGTAAAAAACTAGAACTTTCCAGTAAAAATAGATTTTACTGTTTTTATCATTTTGCTTAAGAATACTGGAATTTGGGCTCTCCTGTGGGACAATCCACAAGTTTTTGTAACTTTTTAAAATGTATGTTCTTAGTTTGATGGAAGGAAATTCCCATCCGTTTTAAAGGTGAGTTTTAGTGCGGTTTTTGCAGAGCTGTTTTTGAGCTACTTCTGCTGAACAAAGGATCTGCAGACTAATGAATTGCAGGGTGGCTGTTCTTGGAAGGTATAGCACACGTGTGCATGTTTCCTGACCATGAACATGAATCTTTGTGCTTGTCCCTACTTTATTGACATATTTGGGAAGAACTGTGAATCAATCCAGCTAGGGATGACCTTTTTGCTGTTATCATCCATGCTTGAGCATGGATGGCACAAAATTTCTAAAACTGATTTGGCTGTCTTTTGATACAATCTCTTCTTAACATTGTTTAATTGCTGCATGGAAGAATGGTGTCCTGGGCCTTAGGTTTTGTCTGCTGCCTAGAGGTAAATTTGGGAAAGTAATTCCTTTTGAGTCTTTCTGTGAGTTTCCAAGCGATGTACTTTGCCCTGCTGACTGCGTTACCCTGGCGTGGCAGGAGTGTGTTCCAGCTGAAGACATGTTTGGATGGCTGGATGCAAGCCATGCTTTTGCTTACCTCATCCTCAGCTCCTCAGTTTCTTCTAAGTGTCTGGCCAACAGCTGGCTGTGAGGAAGCTGCCAGCTTCCATCTCTACAAGTGCGATCTGTGGGCACCAGGTGGTCTCGCTTCATGGAGCAACGTGCTGGCTTGTACCCACGTGGAGCTGATCATGTGCCATCCTGGGGAAGTGCTGCATAGGGCAGCTGATCTTGAGCTCCAGAAATATGTTACTGGAACTATATAGAGCTTGTCTTGCAGTTCTATTAAACATGAGAACCATCAAAACTGGAAGTATTTGAGTGATGTTTGTATCTTGGTGGTGTTTGCTCACCCACAGGCCCTCCAGGTGCCACAAAGGGCAAAGGACGGCCTAATCTATTGCTTTGAATCTTGCTCATCACCAATCATATCTTCATAGATACAGATGCAGGTGTTTTATTTGGCTGTTTTTTTTCTCAGTCTTCAGAGCAAGCAGGTATTTTGTACTCTCATGTCACTTTGGGATGTCACTTCATATGACATATGTCTGTCCAGCACCTTTTTCAGTTATTTGCTGATACACACTGCACTCTGAGCAGTCCCAACTCAAGAGCATAGCCAGGTGAGCATTTTATAGACTGTAGACTAGAAGAACAATATCTGCCGAATCCTCTAAACCTGCACCTCAACCCAGGTTTTTCCCCATACCTTATTAAAAGAACTACTTATCCTAGTTTAATTTCAGTATAACATCCAAAAATATGAAAAAAATAAAAGGAAAAATCTATTGAGAGCAGCACAATAATAACATTAAGGGGTTTTTTTAACCCGTGGAACATCTGTCAGTTTTGTGCTATGAAGACAATGTATCCTAATGCTTTGAAATTAGCTTTGTTACTGTTAAGGATAACAATGAAAAGCACACCAAAAAAAAACCCAAACAAACAAACAAACAAAAAAAACCATACCCAAAACTAAACCAAACAAAAAAAAAGCCAAAACCCCAGAGGATGTCTGTTAATAACATTGCTCTGAAAAACAGTCCGATCTTTGTGGGAAATACATTACTCACGGAAATAGGAAATCACAGTGGCTAGCGAGAGGAAGTTTCAGAGTTGGATCAGTCTGCTCATCTTGTTTGAAGGAATTCCCTCTTAGCCAGAGAAAAAGGTCTTTTTAAGTTCAAGGCTAAAGTATGCTACTGTTCATGCAATTTATTTTTTTTCCTGCAGTATAAACATTAAGGAAAAATAATTCCTTATGAATATTTTAGTTTAGGGCTACAGTCCTGAGGATTTACACATAATGTGTGCCCTATATCATCCCCAAGGCACACTGGTGATAAATCTGTGAGCTTACTTCACTTCAGTAGATGCTTCCCATAGTGCTTGTGGGTGAAGAATCCCTTCTGTAAGTCATTGTATAAATATGTACCAAAGACCAGCTGCCTCTTTCTCCAAGCTTTTATTAGCCTCTAGGTACCCAACTCAGCAGTAAGATCCTACCCATGGCTCTCAAAAGTGATTGTGTTGGCTGAAAAATCCTTGACAGGGCAAGGCAGGTAGAAACCATGTAAGCTACTGAGTCCTTTTGAAATTAAGAGAAGATGAGCTGTGGCCTGGAATTTCTTGGGGTTTTTTATGCTGTCATGAAGCTTATTTAGTAATCCTTTGGCTACATTTATGCAGTCAGTGTTGCTGTTGATATCGCAGTGTGTTTACAAGAGACTTCTTTCTTAATTGTAGAGAATCACATTTTGGCTGCAGGTAGTTTCTTAATTTATAGATCTATAAATCTGAGACATATAAATGTCAAGTGAAGTATTCAGTGTCCCTGCAAGTGATGGTTTTGCATGGCAATACAATGGTAGAGCAAGGTGCTGCTGTTATCAGTGCTTGCCTGTCAGGGACCAGTAATAGCTACTATCTCAAGACTATATATTTCTTTAAAAAAAGAAAGGTAGTTGTCTATAGTGTGACATATAGTTAGGATCTGGGCAGTTCTTCCAAATGTCTGTGATAACCTTTAGGCAGTTTAAACATACGGATTCTCATCTCACACAGATTCTAGACTGCTTTCCTCATTGAAGAAGGAGAAGCAGAGCTGAGCGTTATAACCCTACCAGGCACATAGATGAGGTGGGTAGATTGCTGGATTGAAAACAGACACTGCTTGCTTTCTTTGAGAGCCACAGATGATTGCTTGCAGGTAGGTAGCTTGTCCCATTTTAAAAGATGTATCAAGGGACTCTCATTACCCATTCTTTATTGGATTTCACCAGCTCTCGGGGGGAGTCTGTTGTGGGCTTTAGTCAAGGTATTCTTGAACTCTTGCACTTGTGCAGTCAGTCCCAGCTCCATCAGACACGTAGGCCAGGTTCTGCTCTTTCACAGGGAGGGACTTCCCTGTATTGGATATAACATTTGGTAAAAATATTGTTTTGGCAAATTATGGTGACATCTGAGGCTTTGTGAATGCAGTATATATTTATTAACCTGTGAATGTATGTGGCAGTTCATTTCACCAGCAAGTTTAGAGAATACTGTCCTGGCTCCTGTCACTTCTCTGATCTAGATTTTCTTTCTTTATAGAGGTGGTGCTGCTTAATTAGTCAGATGCCTCCTCTAGCCTTTTATACTCAGTAAATTAATTATTATTCTTTGTGTCTTTCAATAATTAAAATGCTTCTTTTAAAAAATCTTTTTAGTACCTATTTGCAATGAAGAGGAGGCAGGGTTTGAGTGTCAAACTCTTCTTCATCTTGGGTGTTGCTGTGACATTTCATGGAGTTTTCCCTAAACTGTAGGACTGTACATGGAAAAGGCATAGCCTGCTCTGCTTCGTTGCTATAGGCCCTGTTCAACTCTGGAATGGATTACATAATCATATACTGTATTTATTATTGACTGCACTTTTTTATATATGTTTCAGGTCTTCACTAAAGTAAGTTTTGTCTTTCTCATTGAACATTTCTAGGTGGTTTTTGGTTTGGAGTTGATAAGATCCTATCAGACAGTAGTAATCATGTAGAGGACATGCCACTGACATACCCAGTATAGCATTTTCAATTTCATTGCTATCAATTTTAGTTGTGTTCACTCTGTCTCTACAAACTGAGCAGAGCACTGCCCATCACAATGCCCAGATCTTTTTTCTGGAAAGCTAATCCATCACAGCATAAGCCAGGAGTCAAAGATCCTTGTGGGTATTTCGATGCTTGTCTGCTAGTAATGTGTTTTCAAGAGGTCAGGTTTTGTTGAGTTTTGTTTGGTTAGCTAGCTCTTTTCCTGAAGCTCCTTTTTTCTTTTTCACTCAGGAGGCTTTCTGAGTTGGTTGGTCATAAGTGAAGGTATACTACCGTATTCCTCCTCACTTCCAGATCTTCAAATGTCAGGCAGAACACTATTGAACCCAGTGAGAATTTGATCACTTAACCTAGAAGAATACAGGGATTGAGCCCAGTATCCTTTCTGTGCTGTGGAAATCTCATTCAATACATTTTCTCTCTCCTGTTTTATGCCTCCCATTGCTTAGTTTGTGGCAGGATCTTCTAATTCTTAGTTCTGTGTTACTTTAATGGCTTCTTAGTGAGGAATTCATGAAACTTTCACTGAAAATGTAGATGTTACATCCTCTTGTGCTTATTTATCTGCCATACAGTTAATACTGTTAAAAGTAAAATATTGGGGCGTTAAGCCCAAAGCATACATATGACTTGCATCTGTGAAATAGATGCAGATTGATGTACACATTTATACTGGCTTGCTATCTAAAAACTGTCACACAGGTTGTTTGTAAGACTTTACTATAGAGATACTTTGTACTCGCCAGTTGTCTCACAGGAACGGGGAGCAGGAAACCAAAGCGATCATTTTATCTTTAGAGTCTACTTAAACTCCATCATGAATACAAAAGTGTCAAGGTCAGTTGGACCAAGATGAAGAATAGTGCTCAAAATACAGGGCTTAAAATGAAAACCAAATGAAATTCGGTCTGTCTATTTTGTCCTTATGTGGGTGGCTATTAAAGCATGTGTATGCATTTCTTCACATAAGATAAAGTTGGGTTTCTGATTCCTCCAAAGAATAGATTTGGCAGTGATTATGTCTATAAAGAACCGTTTATTTTTCCCTGCTTGCTCGAGGCATATACTTGCACAGGAGCAGGGAGAAATAAGCCTCTGCAGCGATCTCCACTGTCAGAGCAATTCACATTATAGTAGCAGTGCCAGATGGGATTGCTTCTCTTCCACGTTTGTATCTAATCCAGAGTACATGTAAGTGGGGTTCCAGTGCTCGCTGTGAGTCAGCATGTCCCAAATAACCCCAACTGACTGAAGGTCTGTGCAGTAGATTTTGTGTTTTAGCAGGTTTTGTTCTAGACCTATTATCAACTTGCCTTCTGTAGCTCTTTATCTAGTAATATCTTTTAATATTTTAATTAGCTCTACCTTCTGTTAAGAATCCTCTCTCACAAATTAGTCACACCTTACTGGTTGTCACAAGGCAGATTGTGATAACAGAGCTCAAATGTTCTTTCAGGTAAAGAGTAGCTACCCTGTAGTGGACTCAAATTCAGCTATCGTATTTAACAATTAAAAGAATATTGCACCTGCATGGTGAGGGATGTTGTAGAAGAATTTCTTCGTGTAGGTTACCGTATCTCCGCAGGCTTTGGCTTCAGCTAGTCACCTTACATGAAGGATATATTTTCTGGTTTGGCTTGGCTCGAGGAAGCTGGAAGATGCTGCTGCTCTGTTTTTGAGGGAAAGAACACGTAGACGTGAATGCGATGCACGTCCTGCCAGAGCTTTGCTCCTAATAAGCAGCAAAACCACAAACAGTCAACAGCCAGGGTTTATTTAAATTCACTCTTGCCAGAGAAATCCTATTGTTTCATTTGCTAATTTACAAAATTAGTGGCTGTGAGGAATGCAGTTTCAAGGCAAACGTGAGATACACAAGAAGAGTGATTTATAGAGCTAGAACAGGAAATTGAGGAATAGGAAAGCTTGAGAGGATATCAGGAGGAAGGAAGGGAAACAGCCTGACAAATCGATTATTTTTTGAATAGTTCTCCCAATGGATGCATAAAGCTTGACTGATACAAATAATGCTTATACTGTGGGGAACAGATTTGTAATGGGAGTGACACAAACAGTATAACTGATTTAGCCTGTTTAATGTGTAACTATTGTTTCGCACAGGGTTTGTGGGGGTTTTTTTTCCCCAAAATTTTTGCTGGCTAACTGTTAACTTGTGAAAGCCCAGTTACTGACCAAAAAATAGGAACTACTTTCCTTTTTGTTGATCAGAGCTTGTTTCATCTGTCCAGCCAGAACAAGCACTCGCTTAACTTGATGGGGTGACAATTTTCACACATTAGTTCCTGCATTACTCTGTTTATCCAATGTGTGGAGTAAAATGAAAGACTCAGGGTGGTTACACAGAGGGGTAAGCACGTTTTTAATCCGAGATGATGCTCTGGTCATGGCCACAGCATTTATCAGTTTTGAAGAAATCTTAGAAGGAATTGCTACAGAACTTACAGACAGAACAAAAATCAGCACCTGCCGGGCGTAGCTTTGAACTTAGCAAGTCCAAACCTTACATTCTCGACAAACTTCAGCCAGGTGCATTGCTACCATGCCTCAAGCTGTTTTCTGTTACAACATCAGGATACGGCTGCAAGGGCTACACTGAAAAGTGAGTCCATATTTCTTTCATCTCATGGCATGCTATTTGAGAGGTGTATCTGCATTATTAGTTAGGCAATATGGATTTTTTTTCCTAGTACATGTAGTATTTAACTACCTGAACACCTAACCCTTAAGATACTGCTGATGCTATATTTTGAAAGTCTGGGTGAAGCTTTCTAATACGCCTTTATCTTTTGAAGATGCAGATCTTTTATTTCTAAGCAGATAGATATGCTAAAACACACTTTCACTGCCATGCTGCTTTGTTGGGTTTTCACTGTTTTCCTTTAGAAATAGAAACTTTTCAAAAACACGAGCTTTGTTGCATTAGCTTTTGTTACGTATTCTCCTCAGGATCATGTATTTCATTTAATGTCACCTGTAACAGTAAGTTAGTAATCATGCATGTTTGAGTTTCATATCTAAATCACATCTATATCAAACACAAGAGATGAATGAACTTCACATAAATTGTCATACTTGTCTGAGGACCAATGTCCGTTCTTATATGTGAGGGAGAGGACAAAGAACAAGATCATAAGCAAAGTATCTTAAAGCAACACTTAAATTTAGTTAGAAAAATAAAATTTTATCTTTCAGAAAAGTCTTAAGTGCTTTTGGGTATATTTTGCTGATTAGGGATACCAATTAAACTCGGACACCAGAGTGAAAAGAGCAGGTGTATTTTACTTAAAATAACTAAATAATGTAACAGAATAATACAGAAATCATACAGTAAGAAGCTTGGGCCGGTTGTCGAAGCCTTAGCACTTCAGGGTACTGACTTGTTTTGAAAACCTAATCCAGAGGGGTTTTGGTTTGTGGTGGTTTTGATTTCAGAAAATTCATATAATCACCTGTTTTCTATATTTTAAGCAGTTAAATATTGCCTCTTTCCTGAGAATTAAATAAACTTGTACTGTGTTTGCCAAGAGCTCAGAGCAGGCACTCAGTCAGTTACTGCTCTTCATTTGGGGCATAATAAATAGTCAAGCTGCAGAGTTGGTTACTCAACTTTTAAGCTAAAGTTGCAGTGAATTTTTTTTTGCAACTGAGGAGCAGACAGATGACATGGTAGATTAGTCTGCATTCATTCAAATGCCTTTTTAATTTTTTTAGGCAACTGAAAGACAATATATTGAAATAGTGGCAGTCTTGCAGTGATGAAAATCTAAGGGTGTATGAGTTTCAAAGACAGATGGTATCTTTTGTTACCCTAACTGATATGCATGGGAAAGCAGGAGAAGCTTTTGATGACAGTCATTTAATCGGCTGAAATATCAAAGCACATTTTCTTATCTGTACAGTGTGGAGATCGTATTTTCTAAGATTTTCGTGATGATTCAGTAGTTCTTGAAATACTCCTCTTAAGGTGTGTTTAAATTAACCAGCGGGAATGAAGAATTACATTTTTTGCCACAAGGTTAGTATTAAGAACAGACTCACTGTGAGTGCTTTGGAGATGTCTGAAAGGTTTCTTCAGTATGTGTTTTTGGAGTATTGCTAGAGAAACTAGTTGAAATTCAACAGTCCTTCGTATACTGGGGTGCTGCAGTGATGTGCTTGTTTCAGGTTGATGAATGGACTCAATGAGAACAACTTAAATGTGGTATCATGTACAGGGGAAAGAAATTGCTTGCTCCATGAAGAGCTCTTCTGCCTGCCCTCGGATGTTTGGCCTTTCTTTTAATGGCAAGCTGTATGAGTCAGCTGCCAAATGCATTTCCCCTGGTTGGCAACAGGATGTATAGTATATTCCCATCTAGGGAGTTCACTTGGGCTGTATTTCTGTATTATTACGAGGACTCCCTGCTGTTAGATCTATGGCAGAAAAGAGGCAGTATCTCTCTGGCAGCAATGTTTAGTGTTTGATAAAGTGATGGCACGATTAGCAGCAATTTGTAATGTGCCTTTTCTTCTTTCCAAATTTAGTTATTCTTAGGAACAACACTGATTGTTTGAGAACTCTGAAGTATATATAAATACATAATATTTAAGCAGTCCTGTATTTCACTGCATACATTCATCTTCCTTTTGCTTTGTGTTTGGATGGCATATAAATACTGGATCCCAGAAGGTCCTGTTTAAGCTAGGAAATTGAGTTGACTTATTATCACCGAGATGAGAATTGTAATAGGAAGAATGTTATTAGCTTGGAGCAGGACAGTCTAACCTCGCCCAAATCCCAAAGCTCCTCATTCTTCACACCAGTATTTTAAAGGAACATCAGCAACTTGGAACCAGTCTGTCTCAAGTCTCTTGTAGAGCTTCTCTTTATTAGTCTTTATGGTTTTGTACTTGTTTGCCCATCTTAAAAACTTTTTTCTCTGGTGCATAAACTATCTGTACAAACAGCAAAACTGAGAGACTGTAAAAACCAGAAACTGTTCAATGCACAATACCCAGAATTAACCAGGGGGTAATGAACCAATCTCCATGTAAGCTGCTTTTATGGTCTCTCACTGGTGCTGCATTGGGGCTTCACAGGGATGTTGGTCCTCTGCTGGGTCTCTGTGCATTTTTAATTTAAAAGAAATTCAGCAAGTAGGGGAAGAATAAATGGGTTTTGTCCCTGATCTTTTATTTATAATAATCTAAGGGAGCTACTGTAACTTTTTAAATAAATAAAAGCACAATGATACTATCCAAATGAACATGTGGTTTCACCATGTGGTTGCATTGTTATGATACCCCTTTGTCCTTCCTCGTTATTTTATGTCCTCCCACCCCCAAAAACTGTAGGAGAACTGTCCATCCCTGCTTACCTGCCTATGGTAGAGGTAGAATGGAGGGAGACAGACTGCTTGACAGCCTGAGCCCATGAAACCAACCTTTATGAAAAACAGAGGTTGGTGAGAACTGCTGACTTGTTCCCAGTCTGTGGTAATAGTGATGGTAGAAAGTAAGGTCCATCTCACTCCCTTCAAACAAACCCAAAAATGCTCTAGTGAATGCTTCCTTTAATCTTGCTCACGCAGAAGTCACTTTGGCCTGGTGAAGTGGATTTTTGCCAAAGGGTCTTTCTCAAGACCTTTCTCTCATGCTTCTGGTGGTGAGGGCCTTGAAGGGGATTTTATTTAAGGCTTTTGGCTTTGAGACTGGGCTATAAGTCACAGGATCTCTTCTAGCATCTGTGTGCACATCAGACAGCTCTGAAACAGGGACTCTTAGGGGACGTCAGGCAAAATACCAGTAAATCTCATCTAGACAAAGTTGTGTTTTCTAAATCAAGCCAGCACGTGTCAAATAGATTTCATCAAATAAAAGTCCTTGAGTTAGGATGCATGAACCAGATTTATCATAAACTGATGTAGTGTGATTTCCTGGGCATAATCCCATCTTCTCCAGCTTGGTGTCACAGTAGTTCCTCTTCTCCTTCCTCAGTTCCCTTAAATCTTGCACAAGGAGGCTTTTATTGTCTTCCTCAAAATAGGCTTCTTCAGTTATACTGCCTCATTTGATTCTTGTGCTGGTCAGAAAGCTTACTGCAAATAACCATTCATTTCTTAGTTTTCCAACTTGGAAAAGGAGTTTGAAGAAGATGGGACAATCAGTCCTGTAAAGGGATCATTAAAAATGGGCAAATCAAATAGTCTCTGTATCTACTGTCTGCACTAATCATTCTTAAAGACTTTTCTCATATTGTCACAGTAGGCAGAACTCACACATTCCGGTTTCTATCATACAAATGGTAGGAAAATAGTTGGGTTATTTAGGTTCTGGGTGAGAGAACCAGAAACGACTCTGCAGTCACCCTTGTGATCCAGTACAGCATTGTTCTGTCTGTACAGTGCCTGGTTCAGTCCACTTCATTGAGGTCTATACAGGCTAAGCAGAGAGCTCTATCTTGAGTGTCCACAGAAACAGAATGATGCCTCTAGAGTGTGCATCAGATTGTAGGCACCAAACAAGTTTCCAAGTTAGGCATCTCACATAAATGTCTAAAAGTTGAGTGGGACAATTCTGGGCTCTTTTCTCTGTGTGAGAAATGCTCTTTTGTATATATTTCTTTCGCTTTGCTCATACAAGAATATAATTGCATAGTCTGCTTTCTTTTCAGTAAGAAAACAAATGTAGAAATAAGCATTAGAAGGGCATAGTTCTGATGTAAACAATACTTTTAGATTGCAAAACTATCCCAGATTTCTTTCAGTTTCCAAAAAGCAGACCTAAGAATCCACATAAAAACAACACCCTCATCTGCTTTCCCTATCCCCTTCTCTTTGGTTATTCTTTTTCTAATTGCTCAGTACTTTCCTTGAATAAGAGTAACGATTTTGATGTCAGCAACAATTATATTATATTTCCCTTTTAAATACTATGCATGACCCTATCTTTCACACTCACAGTTTCCATGAAAGAGAATACAGTGTTGGAACCAGTTTGGGTTATAGAGTGGAGAGGGAGATTTTCCCTTGGGCAGTTTCTATGCTTTTTCTAAATTAAATTTAATCTTATCAAATTAATTAAGGATAGTTTCTCTTAAACCTGATCTGATCCAGCTGCCTAATGGAAAGGCAAGTTAGTTTTGTTAGCCTAAAGGAAAGCAAACTATTCCTTTCCTCTTTCTTCTGGCTTTCTGCCATGAAATGAACACCAATACTGATCTGGGTTGTAGAGACAGGAAAAGGGAGACACCGGACCTTTTGTACTACAGTGCTGAAAATTAAATCTCTGAGATTTTGAAGATTTTAAATGTTCAGAACACTGAACAAGGTAGGCCAACCTGTTGAATATTGCCATATGTTGACACATTTTCAGATAGAGTTGACGGTAGGGAACAGTGACTGAGAGTTGCTGTCTGAAAGCAATGGGGTAGCCAGTTTAGAGAGAGGGGAGTGCTCACAATTCTTAGTAAAAGAAGGATCTCTGCATCACGAAAATTCATCATGGCACTTGGAACAGATAGATGTTCTTGAGCATTGTGGTCAGGTTTCAAGATTGCTTTGTTTAGTGGTGGCCCACTGTTCTAAAATGGAAGCTTTGATTTAGGGCACTGCAGGTCGACACATAGATTTTGATGCTTCTATGCTGTGGTGATATATTCTTCCTTCCTTATAAGTAAGGGGAAAACAAGGAATAGGAGAGCTATCGGATTGTACTGTGAAAACAACCTTTAACCCTCATGACTGTTAGCCCCTGAGATTTAAAATAAGGTTTTGTCTAATAGACTGTAGGCAGGATTTTACATGTGATTCATCCATGCACTCCTGCCCAGACCTGACAAAAAGGCAGTGTTGTTATTGGGTGTATCTGAAACCTGCTTGTAGTCCCTGTTGACTGGACAGAGTGCTTATCATCCTGAGCTGTGAATTATTCTCCCAACACTGTCTTTAACTAAATTTCCAAACAAACAAGCTTTGTGTGAATGTGCTGTTGAATCCTCCACCAAAGTACCTGGAGTAGAGAAGTCTGGCAAATTCCAGCCAAACAGGAGTAGTCATCTTAGAGAGGAAGGTCTAGAAAGTTTAATGAGATCAGGCAACAACATAGAGGAGAGAGAGCCAATAATCTCACAGGGGTAAAGCTTCTTACTACACATCTGAGAATCAACACCAGCTCAGAAAACTGATACTCAAATGTATTGTAAACCAGGTTTCTTTGGTCCGTTACCCACAGAAGGATTTTTGGGAAGTGTAAGTAGACACGATGATTTGCAGGTAGAGTTTAAATGTAATTTAGATGTTAATGTCTGAGAAGCAGATACAGTCTCACTGCTGTCTGCAGTGCATAGCAGTGGAGGAGTCCAGCCATTGTGCTGCTGTTCAGGTACTTCATCAAGATACAGGTGGCACTTTGTTCTCAGCAAATATGACAGCTGAACTTGAAGTAAATGCAGAGATGGAGGTGACACTTCCTAGTGGCAGCCTCAGACAGCTACCTGTGATGCATGACGTTACAAGATGGAGAAAGATCTCGTTTTATTTTTGTGAGCTGAACAAAGAGCCGTGTCTTCAGGGTTGCCTATTTGATGGTTTGGTTAAACCATGCTGCATTTATGGTTTAAAATGTTCATTTCTGTAGTAATTTTAGTTAGGAGAAGGCTCAGTTTTTGGAACTGCTTCAATTTTATTCTTCCACAGTAGAAACCCCCTAACTCTCTCTCTATACATATATATATATACACTTCATTGGTTTGTGTCAATACCAGTAAAAGAACATTTATCTGGAATTTGACAAATCTCATGAGGTTGGCCAGGGCTATGTGTATTCTGGTGATAATCTGCTCAATTCAGGCAAGACTTCAGCTGGTTTACATCCCTTTATGAATAGGAGATGCATCCTCCAGCCTGGGCTCGTGCACTGGTACCTGGATCCCAAGCTACGAGGAAGGATTGTGTCATGTTCGTTAGCCTAATCGTTACAATTACTGCCTGAGGATAAGGCTGTACAAGAAAGGGCTATACAAGAAGGCAGGTGAAGATGGTTTTTTGGGTGAGAAATCCACCTAGAAGTTGAAACTGTCCACAAAAAAGCTTTCCCTTAGTTTTAATTTTCATCTTTCTACACTCTTGAATAGACTATTAATCAAATAAAAATCCTGTTTCAAAGTCTACACTTAGAGCACTGAGGTTTAGCTGAAGTGACAGACATAGGTTAATGTCCTGCCATAAGGGAACAACTGTAGAAAAGTCTAAAATACAGTTGGTGTATTTTTAATTGGAATTTTACAGTTTTCCAGTAAGAGGAATAACTGTTTGCTCATTGCATCTTAAGTTCAAGGAAACAATGCAAGGAAGTTGAAATGTGTGAATTCTCTCAGTAAGAAAAATGAACTGCAGTCTTTTTGCATGCCCCATTCCCTGCTAGCCTTACCATTGGACATGATGGTAAATCACACACAAAGTTTAGTTCAAGACTATCGTGGTTTGCACTGATACCTTATTTGCTATTCTCCTTTTTAATCCTTTATACTATAGTTCTATAGTATAGAGAAGAGGAAAGATTACTGTTGGCTTTCAGCACTGAAATGTACATGGGATTTAAAAAAAAAAAATTTTTTTTTACACCTATTCTCATTCTAGAAGCAGTATCTGAATTACCGGTCTCTTCAAAAATCATTGTCAGTGATTTTAAAATAGGGATGGGGTGCTTGCTGGAGAGGGGAGAGAGGAAGACAGTGGCATCTGCTGCCTGTTAAGTCCATTAATTGAAAAGAAAATACTGCTGGTGCCAGAATGTACAGCCCTGCTCCTAATTAAGCCTAGGGAAGCAATGGGCTGGTTTTAATTGAGAACAGCATCTCCCTTAATGGTGCCAGCAGCTAAAAAACGCAAATAGATTCAAAGCATGAAGCACATGCAAGACAGCAGTGACTCTTTATTTACAGGGTCAGTCATTGTGTCATACTTGGAAACCTGCATCCCAGCACAAGACCTGGAGGAATAATTGGGTCCCAGTTACGGGCAGAGTCACCTAATACTTTTCTAGGTCTGAGAGCTGGGTGTTTACAATACAAATTAGCACTAGTCATTAGTAGTGTGTCCTTTCAGAAACAGTTAAGGAAGAAAGTATTTCCTGGTAACTTCGGTGGCAGGAGGAAGGGCTGCCATGCCTTACTTTGCTTGTGGCAGTGTGGTTCCAATTAGTGTAGCCTTCATATTTGAAATGCTTTCTGCCCAGGTCACCCACAAGTTCAGGCGTCTGGTGTGCGCACCACATTTCAATCCCAGATCCCTTAATTATCCCTACTTATCATAACAGTATCCAAAAAAAAAAAAAGTAATAAAAATCTTCATTCTGAAATGATCAGCCATTAGGAGTTTCATGCTGAAAAAGGTCCTAAGCCACTTTTATCCTGGTTTCTTAAGGGAATGAGGCGTGTGTGATTGTATCAGCTGTTTTCATGCTTGTCACTCCTGTTCTAAAAGCTTTTGAATCCACTGGGCAATTTCAGCCAAAAAGTTCAATGAAAATAAGTGGCCAGGCAAAGCAGAGACACAAATTAATTCCCCCCTTGAGGGGAGGGTTAGAGGTAAGCTCAGCGACATTATTAGACATTAATGAATCCACACGGGACACATGCCTCTGCTTCAGGAGGAGCTCTGAGCAGAGCTCTCACTTTTGTTAGACATGGGATAATCAAACCCCAAGCCCTGGGAAATCAGTCTTTGTAAGTCCCGCTGCTCACTTGCTTTCTTTGATAGATAAAGGTTTGCCTGGTCCACTCTGGAAAAAATCTCTTCATTTCTCCAGAGTAGGAGGCTCATCCTTTGCCCAGCCATCTGTTGTTCCCCCCACTCCCCCCTGCTGGAAAAACTGCAACGTTGAGGCTTATCCACCATTTCAAAGCAGCTTTTTGATCCATATTCACAGCCTTCCAACACAGACGCCAGTATCCTTTGCCTAGGCAGTGAATGTATTAGATATGTCCCTGTACCCTTTCTAAGGGATGTGAGCCTTTTTTTTTTTTTTTTTTTTTCCCCTTCCCAAGCCTGGCTCTTTAGCTCCAACTATAGACAAAAACAAGGCTCATGGCTCCAGGAGCAGCTGCCTCAGTCCATTTTATCAGCTAAAATGTCCACCATCATACCAAACTGCAGACATTTAACCAAAGCCAGGGTTTGGGACACAAAAATATCCCAGGTCCATCTGTTGTCTTGCGATTGCTGAGTTAGTTAGCATATTGAGTAACACTTTAAAATCTGAGGTGCTTCTGGAACTACAGATTTGATGAGAATATGTACCTCAAGTGATGGGTGGCACGCAGCCTGTGTGAAGGGAAAAACGCTGGCCTCCTAGTCCTGCCTGGGACAAGTGGTGACTCATGGTGCTAACTGCTTACAACTGAATGCCTAAAACCAGCCTCTGTTTGTTGAACAGTTCTCAGCTGTCACCAAAGTACCTTTCAACAGGAGGGGTTTTAAATAAGACTTCACTTTGTATTAGTTTCAAAAATGCAATTTGGAAGGGAGATGAATTGTATCTACCTCATCTGGAAGGTAGGAAGAAGTCAACAGTGAATTTGCTATCAGTCTTGGATTTTTGTCTTAATATTTCTACAGCTTAAAGACTGATTTTGGTTTGGCTTTAGTCCAGATTGTTTAGTAGGCTGGCTGATCTGACTTGGGCTATAATGACCTGGCTACATTTTTAAGCTGCTGCTGTGAGCCTAATTGTGGATTTAGACATGGCTTATGTTTTCATGGCAGTGGTCAGTAAGTTGTATCTGCATATTGTAAGCCTTTTGTCACAATACCTGCTGGGTTCTTCTCTTGATTACATTGCTCAAATTGTTTCTTAAACATTTTTTTCCTGTAGAAATCCAGCCTGTGATTTATTTTGAGGTGTGTTTTCTCACTTTGGCATCTTCAGTATGGTGAGCTTCTACTTTCAAGTTGTTCATATGCAGATGGCAGCAAAATATTCAGTGACTGGTAAATTGGCCAAGAAATATGATTAATGGTGGGGGTAGTCCATATTACTTGCAAACTCTGGTTACATTTGGCAAAAAATTTCAGTCAAAAAATATTTTTTTTTCTATGTGTGTTGGGCAAAGGTCTAAGATCCAGAAAATGAAATTGTTTTGATATGAGCAAAACTGAAATTTCTAGATGGATTTGGTCACTGACTTCCAAAAAAATTCTTTCATGTAGCTCAAAGTTTAAATTTTCTTTGAGTTCAGTCTCTGCTCTGCTCCATAGCCGAGACCTAGGATGTCTCAAGGTTTCTGTATTTCTCAAGGCCCAGTCTGCAATGCTTGCTAACCCTTTGACATCTCCAGCTACTTCTCTTGAGATTTTGAGGTTTATGTGGTTATGCTGTTGCAATTTGTGCTTGGGCAGTGACCTCTAAGCACAGTTCCAGCTCTTCAAGCAATGTCTTTGACCTTCCAGGCAGAGCAACAGATTGAACTTTATAAAGTGACCTATGTTCATGACTCAGTAATTCTTAACTCTTCTGGGACCATGTCCTGGGAGGCTGGTATCTAGACTGGGCACTGCTGACCTGTGGCACTCTTTCTAAAGACAGTAAGAAGGCAGACTGTTTGGCATAAAATAAGCCTTGTTTGCATATGCCAGAGGATATTCCTCCTAAATCTGAACTCTTTCAGAGCCTCTCAAGATGTGCACCAGCCCTGCTTCATGCCAGCCAAGGTATGTGGGAGGCAGGTGCCTGCCCACAGCTGGATGGGGACTGAGTAGGAGTATGGAGCCGGGAGTGAGAGATCACTACCTTTCTCAGAGACAAACTGCTACCAGCAGTCATTGATGTGTCTGCCTCTGAAAGAGGGAAGCTCCAAACTCCCGCTGAAGTAGAGTTTGCAGGAGGCAGGAGCACCGCCACTCACAGGCACAATTTGCCTCTGTTGCAAGAGAGAAATGAAACCAGCATACTTTGTACTTTTCCTTCACAAAATGGAAGCTGTCTGGCATGTGACACTTGATGGACTGCTGACCCCTGAGCTGGTGGTTAGACACTGAACCCGAGGTCAAGAGATCTAGGGGGTTTCACAGGTTTTGCTCCATGCTGCTTTTGAGCCCTTGGGCAGCCTGCTTCACCCCATGGCTCTGCTTCCCATTCATGCTTTGCCTCAGACATTTAAATTACAAGCTCTTGAAGACACTGCCTCTCTCACTGCAGAAATATGTGGTACCTACCAGTACCAAGCACTGTTTGTGGTGTGGCTGCTGCTGTCATACAGAGTGACAGTCTGGAACTGATGAATATCTTTTGTTCCCCTTGACTTTAGTCAGATTTGGCCCCATACCACATGCCTGAGACCCCCTAGCACCAGTCCTGACTGGAAACTGTTTCTCCATTTTGGGACTTTCCCATGCTCTGTGATTCTGAATGAAAAAACAAGCTGGTGGTTTGAAGGCTCATTCTTGAATAAAACTGCCCAACTCTTTTTTTTTTTTTTTTTTTTTTTTTTTTTTTTGTCACTGAGGAGTATTCTTACCAAAGTGAGTGGGTCCTTCTAATGAAATTAATCTGTCATCAAAATTTTTTAAAAAAAAGTTTCCATAAAAAGCGGGAGTAACTGGTTAAATTGATAAGCAAATCAAAATTAAATTTGTACCTTCAGTAATACTGACTTTTCATTTTCACTGCTGTTCCCTAAACACACACATTCAGAGAGTCTTCAAAGGAAGGAAACAAGTGTGGCCAGCAGCTGGTAGAGAAAATTTTCCATAGTATTGTTTCATTATGTGTAAAAGAAAATGGAAAGCAGATGAACTAGTGGGCAGCACCGAGATGTCTGTATTAAGTGCTTTCCAACTTAACTGTCAAGCCGGTTTCTAACTGATGCTTTCTCACTCCTGTTTCTGTCTTGCCAACTTTTCATTGTCTTTTGGGGAGCCCTTAGCTCTGCTACTGGATGCCTGGGAGGTAGCCCAGTGCTTCAGGGAGCTTTTAGCTTCTGCTGAAATAGAGTTTCTAAAATGCTATTTAAAAACATGGCCTGCATTCACCTGAGGTTGTGATTGGTGGTCTGGAAAACAAACATGGGTAGCAGCCCTTCTGTGTTTGATAAGTTAGATTGGACAACATCATCCCTTTCAATTGCTTTCTATTTATTTCTGGCTGACCTCAAGCAGTGCTCTTTTAAGACAGGCCATGATGCCGAATTGACAATCTGCTGCCTTATAAGCACAGGGTGTATTGCAGGGAGGGTAAGGCAGCACCTTTGTCATCTGTTCTCATTTTTCTTCTCTTGCCCAGAAGCAGAACCACACCTCTGCTCCTCAGCCTGTTCCCCCTCTGTCCCCAGTGAATACACCTGAGCTATTTGATCAGAGACTCCCTGTCTGAAATTACTGTTAGCCCATTAGCACAAATGCCAAATCTCCCAGCTCTCCAGTGTGTTTTTTAATGGAGCCCTCTGAAAGTGAATGCTTTATTTTGGGGGCTCCACTAGACAATAGGCTTTCTGGATTCCTCCAGGGGACAAGCTTGTCAATCAAATTGTCACAGACAATAATTACCCCCTGCTTTATTCGCTCTGTCTGTCTTCAGAACAGTCAATTAGAGCTATTGATACAGACAAGCTATTCTCACCAAGTTAGTTTTCAGCCTAATTAAAGGGAACCTGTCAGTGCCTTTCCCGTAACCCTCGGGCTTCTAATGGCTTCTCTTTGTGTACAGTGCAGGAACTGAAACTCAGCCTCAGTCTTGGAGACAGAGGACTTAGTTAAAATGTAGTCTTTCATCTTGGCATTTTCCTCGGTTATGGTGGGAGGGCGGGATAGACGGAGGGAGAAGAGGATTTTCTAGGAAAGACAGAGTCCTGTCTGCCTGGTTTTGTCCAGTGTTTTTGATTCATCATGTGGAAAGGGGAGAAATGCTCTGAACTTCAGACTCCTTGAAAACACTCTGATGGTGTTAATTCTCTCTGAGCACAGAGACCTTTAAAAAGACAAGTAAGGGCCCTCTTCAGGGTTGAAAAACAGTGTTTTTTTCTGGCAAAGTGTTTTGTTCGGCTATTTTTCTTAAAATGACTAGAACACACAAAAAGATATGCCAGAAATCTCATCATCTTGAGGATACTGCTGATCTAAAATGTACTCAGGAAAGTAAATACTTTGACCAGGCTTTCATTGTGATATAAGAAAGAAATTGCCAGACTCCACAATTTAAGCTCATTTCAACAAATTGTGTCCTCCAATATAAAACAAACTTGCTGTCCAAACTTGGGGGGCTGTGGGGGTGTGGAGCGTTCTGCCATGAGTTTATACCTTGTGAGATCCAGTGTATGGGATCTAGTTTCTGAAGAGACAGTGGACAAGATCTTCAGGCCTCTGCTCCTACAGGACAAAATTGTATGTGTTCTATAAATCTGCTGCTATAACAGACCATTCCTTTTCTGAATTAACAGTATGTCTTTTCATTTTTTTTCTTTTCCATGTTTTCGCTGCTGTTGGATCTTCTTTTCTTCTTCTCTTCGTTCATGAACTGAAACATACAGGTAAGTGTAAAATCTTTTTTTACAAATCTCCATTGTCAACATTTCTTTCTTCTTTGCCTTTCCCCCCAGCTGTCTGCTACATTGCAAGTGACTTTTGAGGAGTGTATTGCACAGAGAGAGAGAAATAGTAGTGAGAAAGATATGCTATGATCCCCAGTGCTCTATAAATACATGTTCCAAATCAATGAGCCATTTCACAGAAAGAAAAGAAAATCCAAAGTTTCCCATTTAAGCCAGAAACAGTATAAAGTGAGGCAAAACAAGTCTCTTGCTAATGAAATTGCTACACACACCCCCCCTCCACTTTGTGCCAATGTTGTAATGAAAAGCACTGGAAATCAGAACTCTATATGAAGAAACTCTTTTACTTCCATTCAGTGAGGTAGGCCTCCATAGGAAGTCTCAAAATAATTTCCAAGTGTAATTCAAAATGGGAGTGGGATTTTAAACGTAAGAAAACCTACTTGTATATTTAATTTTAGCTTTGAGCTCAAAACTCTTTGCACACATGCACAATGTGTTTGCTGACAAGTTTGCTGTAATATGTAAGTCTATTGTAATTCAAAACCTGTTCCAAATCCTTTCCCCCAACCCATCTCTAATTACCAAGCACATAAAAGGGAATAAGAAATATTTAATTTCTGGAGTCTTGGAAAACTTTTCTTTTCTCTCACCTTTGAAGATATGTGGAGAGCCAAAAGGGTCTGAGAGATCTGAAAGTGAAGCTTTGAAAGGCGTTTGAAGCCTGAGCTGTTGCACCTGAGTTCAGTAGCACAGGCTGCATCTTGAGCCTCTCCCATCCTCTGTGTGACCCAAGCTACATACTTCCTCCAAGAGCTGTATAATTTGCTCTGGAGCTCCCTAGTGATGACTGCATCATTTGGAAGATGTTGCAGGTATCTCCCCACACTACAGCTCTTGCCAGCACTGCAATTTATTTTCACAGCAATTTGTAGGCAACTGCTGAAAATTCAGCTTTGTTCTCAACCTTGTGTTTTCTGCATCCTTCCTCCCCTAGATTTCTGTGACTCTGCTGACATTACAGAGTGTCTTTGTGCTGCTCCTCAGTCACTGGATGTAATTTTGTCTAAGTTGGGTTAAATCTTGCTTAAAATGTGTTTGTTTTCAAACGTTTGGCTAATACAGTACTGCAAAATGATGCAAGAGCCAAAGCAGTTAGAAATTCCCATTATTTGAGAAGCTGTTTTGCTGTGGAAGCAAACTGCTAAGCAAAGGGTAATTACAAGTATAAAAGCACTCATGTAAACTGCATGTTTTAAAAAGCTGTGTGTGTATTACAGTTTTAAAATTTGAAATGTAGCAAAATACCATCAATATTGCATGTTCCACATACAGAGAATACAAATATCTAAGCTGTAGATCTGAACTTTGTCTAAAAAAGCAGAGTCTGAAGCAATCCAGCTATGTAAACTCATGCACATATGCAGAAGTAATCTTGATACACTTGCACATTATATATTGACCTTAAGTTGTGTTTGTGTGGGATGTTACCCCTTTTTGAAAGAAAAAAAAAAATAAGAACAACTATACTAGAGCAGGAGAAAAATCCATCTACTGTGACAGCCTGGGGAAATGTAAAACAGGGTGAGCATATGTGATACTTCCCCCTAATAGTTCTCCAGCTTCGAATTATTTTCAGTTTAGTGACTTCCTGAACATTGCAGAAGTAGGACATACAGAGTAAAAATTAAACTTACCAAATATGGGACAGAATGTGGAATTTCTGATTTAAGGATTTAAACACTGCTTATGACAACATAGTACTTTCCTCCCCAAGTCTCCCATTCCATAAGGTTCCCAGCTCTGCACCCCCTGTCACCCACCAGTGTTAGCTTTCTCCCAGAGGACAAATAAATAATGTGCATCAGTTTACAGGTTCCTTTGATGTAGCACTCTTAAAATTATTTCAGTGTAAGTGATAGTTATCAGATGAAATCAGTTCTTCTGTATCTGGAGGAGAGGGAGGCTTTTCTCTTGCTCACGTCAAAGGTATTACACAGGGCTGTGTGAGAGGTCACTGCTTTCCTTCTCCATGGTTTTTACATATTATCTTCCGGTCTTGTCATTAACGAATACTTCTTCTGGGTATGTTTAGTTACAGTTGGAATCTGTGTCTGTGTCAGAGTCTTCATGAGTATGGGTGGCTAATTTATCACTGAAGGTAAATCTCTTAGAGTATCTACCCGCTGTCCTTATCAGTGCACAAGGGTTACTGTGAGCCCTAGTTTAATCCTCCAGTGCCGGTGACGTTCTCAAGCCCATAGCCAGCATCAGTAGCTGGCCTTTACTTTCCCTTCAGAAGAACAATAATTGATTGTCATTGTGAAACGACTTATTTCAGAAATAATTTGTTGTCCTTTAGAGAAAATGTTCAGTTTGGTTACAAAATGGGGTATTTTGAAATGTAGCTGAAGGCAGGCGGCATGCACGCGTTGGAGGGGTGGAGCTGGACGTGCTTATGGTATTACAGAAATACTGGGAAAGGAAATCACTGGGTTTGCACTCTCCCAAAGGAGGCTTCTTTCACATGCAGCTTGCCTGTTCTGTACCAAGTCACAATGGCAATTTGTGGGCTTATATGGTAGATATTTTGTTGGGTTTTTTCTAATTCTTGAAAATGAAAGACCAGGTTTTGCAATACAGTAGTTGAGGGATGTATTCTTGCAAAGATAATAGTCGCTGAAGGCTTTTTCAGAGAAACAGTAAAGGTAACAGTTGTTTAAGTGCAGGAAAGATCAAGTAGCAATATTAGTAACAGTACCATTATTTGTCTTAGAAAATGTGCGTGTATATGCACAGAAATTTGGGAAGGTAACACATTTGAAAAGAACAGTGCTCTAGTTTACTTTTGGTTGATGTCAGAATAAGAATTCATTGCTGGGGGTTGAACGAGATGTGAACTGTCAATTGTCCAGCTATAACACATGGAAGATTTCCAGAAATTTTGTCGGCCATTTTTGGCAAACTGTGCCCTCAGGGTGTTGTCAGCTGTGATTGGGAGGTTTAAATACATAGAAATCCTGTTTGGAAGGAACAGTCCCTATTTATAACAAACTTTTCCATAAAAAATCAAACCAGGTTCTATTTTTGCCTCACTAGAAATCCACTGACTCTCAGATAGTTTAATGACCTTGAAATTTTCCCTGTCCTCCTTTTCTTCAGTTCCTGAACACTCTTCAGTCTCTGGTGTTTTAACTCTGGTGTTTTCTATTGAAACATATCAAACTGAAGCAAACTTTTCCGCAATTAGTAAGATCCTGAGATAAACATAAATCTCAAGGTGGACAAAATCAAGTCAGATTACAGCAGAATGAAGACAGTGTGCATGAATCCTGCAGATCTGAATGAAATTTGGCATAAAAGAGAGAGAAGATGTATTGAAGGTGTTTTCTATCTCATATATTTATTTATCAGGTATTTATCTTCTTTTCTTTTGTTACAAGCAAGTATAGTTTTCCCAATCTAGTTTGTAACATCAATGGGTGTTAGCCTGCATTGTCTACAGTGGTAGAGTAGCACAGTGTCAGCTGTCTTGGTTTAAAGCCATATTCAAAGGTACTAACACCTCTTTGAAGTTAAATATTAGGCTTGCTGGTTTAGACATTAAACTTTGAGATATGTATATAATTGTGTATATGAGGGCTCACAGAAATGTTAAGTACTCTTTCATAGGAAAATTCAACCAGAACGTGTGGTTTACTAAACCTGAATGTCTGAAAGCTCAGCTGAACGTTGCATATATTCTCAAGTGAAGTTCGTGTAGTTGGCTTAAGTCTGTGGAGTTGATATGAGGAGTAGAGAGAAAGCATATATCAATTACAGAAGACCCTGGATTTTCTTCAAAGTGGCATGTGAATCACTGCCTGCGTTGCAGCTATGATACGGTTGTATTAGTAGCAAGTCCTCTTGTTAAAAGTTGCATAGTAGTCCTGATATTTTCCTTTTTTCTGTTGCATGTAGCATTCTGAAAATGTAATCTCTCAGGCTAAGGTATTCCTGCTCAAAGCTGGCTTGTGTGGGAGGGAGATCTGCTATGGTTCATCAGTTTGGATGCAAGTCTGTGGTGGAAGGGAATTGACGTTCTGTTATGAAAAGTGGAAAACAATTCTTGCAATTTCTTTTGATATATTATCATGCTGTTCAGCCAGATAATACACATGCATCATGTCCAACAGAAGATACGTTGTAATAGGTATTTGAGAAACGCAAGCATGTAATTAAATATTGTACTATAACACAAACTCAAAGGGGAATGCAGTTAACGTCATTCCTTAGCATAAATATTTTTCTTCTTTGGAACATTGATTATACAACAGTATATAGCTTTCTTAATGTGTTTTGTTTCATAGCCTTGACTCAAAATACGAACATTATCGAAAAAAATTACTTCTGTAGATTGAATTGCCTTATCTTTTACATGAAATTGTCCAAAAATTTATTGGCGGAATTATTCCTGGTTTTCTTAGTTTCTCATGGCATTGTTGCAAACAGATACAGAGCTATGGTTTTGATCACAATCAGATAAGAACGGGTAAACTGGCTTCGTGCTGTTGTATCACCTCTGTATTTTCTGTTCCCTGCTTTTATTCTGGCATTTAACTTGACTGCAAACTGCAGAAATAAAAGAGCACACAGGAGGGAGAAGCATAGAGGCTTGTAATGATACAGGGTAAAGGGAAAAAGGAATGTATGTTGAAAAGATGCCTCAAAGACAGAGCAGGATTTCTTACTAAGCTTGCTTCTCTGAAGACCCAGGTGGCTCAGTGTGAGTCCAGAGATGCTGGCGAGTGGCCTTTCCTACGCAGCCTGTAGAGCAAGATGTTTTGCTACCTGGTTTTGGTCCTTTTATCCTGATGATGGATGTTGAGCTGGGAGGGAGAGAAGTTGCAAATACCTCTTCAGTCTGGATACTTGAACATGTATCTGACGGATAACGTGGTAGACAGTGTTGCGGGGTGATTTTGTTTTTCCTTTACTGTTATGTGATTATCTAAGTGCTTTGTTAGGTTAAAGAAGAAAATGCTTGGGTAAAAGTTACTGCTGTGGGTTCAGCTGCCGTTTCAGAGACTGCTGCTTCAGTTCGGTGACTGTGGTCTCTGTAAGAAGCAGCACTTAAATCGCATTTGCTGGGAGACTGGTGGGTGTCCACCAGTCCTACAGAGGGGAGAGCCTCTTGCTTTTTCACTTGCTTTCTTTCCACAAGCCTCAGTGTAGAAATTTTTGAATCTGGAAAAGGCCCAAATGGACAAACACTGCCAAGCTGCAGGTTAGCAACGTTGGTCTTTGGCCCTCTCTCCCCTCATCCTGCTAGCTTCGCCTGCCACTCTCCTGAGAAAGTATCATACACAGCTTGCAAAGCTCAACCACAGCACAGTTTTGTCCTCTGGGGATCCAGCTGAAGAAGGCAAATCTCTGTCCCATCAGAACAGGTACAGGACACCCAGATGTCGCAGTTCCTTCATTTATAAGTATTTACTTAGACAAGTGGGCAACCTGGAAGCTGGATTAAGTCTCAGTGAAGTTGAGCCTGGATGGTGAACACTTTTGCCATATTTTGTCAGATTGTTTCTCAGTCCTTCAGGACACTCTGCTGAATTAAAAATAGGTGGAGATACAGTTTTACCTATTTCTTAGCTTGCCATTTTTGTCTAGACTCCAAAATTATTTCCTTTTAAAAGAAAAGAAAATGAGAACTCTTCAGACTTGCATCAATGAATAAGCCACCGACATTGGTTTGCTTTTGTGTGTCTCACAGAAATGTGCAATGTAATTTTTTCCTCATCCTGTGGGTTTTGTGGTCCTGAAGGTAATTACTGAAATTGGGAAGGGCCTGGTCAGTACACTGGCTAAAACAAGGCATTCACATCTGGCATTGCTTAAATATCCTACATCTCTCTAGAATGCATTTTTTGCAAGTCGCTATTTCCCAGGCAAAACCATGGCAATCATTCTGATTAAAAAAATAAAAAGGAATTTCATGAACCAGATTCAGAAAAGTATTTATGGCTTTCCCTTCAGAGTATCAGTGACTGATGGCATCGTACTGAGAACATACTAAACCAATTCAGCTAGGTTCCCAAGCAAAATTATTACATTAAAATGTACAGTTTATTAATACCAACACACATCCTCCTGCAATATCAGCAGATGGTCCCATCAGACAAGCCAAGAAGTGATCTATCTCTTTACAAAGATAAAAGAAAGGGAAGGGAACAACAAACCAAAATCTAGACTTTCTTAGATGTATTGGGTGTTCAAATGTTCAGAGAGAACAGATGAGCAATGTAAGCTGTCAGAATAAAACACTGGACTCAGCATCTTACCCTTTTTCACCAGTATAACTCCCTTGACATCAGATGAGATAAACTATGCTAACTCCTAGAAAATCACACCCATTACTTAAAATCCTCAAAGGCTTAAATTATTCTGATATTGCATCTCTAGCCCCAGTATTCTTCCCCTGGAGAGTGTGTTTCTGAGCAGATGCCAAACAAGTCAGAAGGTGAGAGTGCGTTCTGCCCCCGGTATGTTATAAGGGTGGAGGGCTGGCAAAAGGTTCCAGAATTGCCATGCCAAAGCACTGACCCACTCTCAAAATTTGTTCACAGATCTGATTTTACCAACATACAGCTTTTTAATTATTTTATTTCCCAGTTCCTTCTAAAACCTCTTTTTCTATTACATCCATCATTATCAGCAAAATATTACCAAGCTGCACTGCTGCAATTTTCCCAGGCTTTTTTAGCAAGAACTTCACAGGAATGTGACCCATTTTGTCTTGCTCCAGCCCCAAATATATTTTTGTCTCATTTTCCGGCTACTACTCAGTAGTTCCTTATGTGTACGTTCCTGACTTGGGGTGTTGTTCCATCTTTCTAACCTAATATAAATAAGTAATTTAATGTAGAAAGGAACTTGATTAGCAGATATAAACTGGCAAATATTTATGTTTTTAAGGATGGTGAAACAGATCTCACTAAGGTTGTTAGAAGCAAATGTGGCTGGAGGTGCAGTTGAGTCTTTATTACTCAGTTTAGCTTGATTTTACAATGTTTCAATCTAGTCATAAAGACTGAACATGTGAAAAATCAGTAAAACCACCTGGCGAGTTGCCTTGTTGAATTTTACTGTATTGTTTTTCTGTAAAGACTGGTAAGTTTCTCAAGATGAAGGAAGTAAAGATACACAACATCTAGACACTGCAGAAATCTCTTCTGTTCACGTAATGATTTACTGGTACCAACATGAAAATTAGTTGTTGGACTTTCCCCCTTTGAGTTTCATTTCTTCTGAAGAGTAGCTTGACCAGTAAAAAACCATGGTGAATGGGTTAATTTTTTTTAGTGTTTAGGAAAGGTGGAATTTTGTGGCACTCACAGTAGGTGCTGTTTTGCAGGGAGTTTTTGCATAGAAATTTGACTGGTTTGAATGGGAGTGCAGAAGCCTTTGCCTGAACTTATTAGACCTGTAGTTTACATACGGTCTTTCACCTTCAACCTTCCTGATAAGGTTAAATAGTTTCTTGTGTAGGACCAGTTCAGTTCTTCAAGGGAGCCCCTGACTTAAGTCTAGTACAGAAATGATCTAAGCAAGTATAAGCATCATCTGTTTCTCTCAGCAGTTACCTGCCAGAGAGTAATAGCAAAGGCAGTTCATAGAATATTTAGTTGAGTTTTTGTTGCAAAGACTAAAAAAATTGCCTTCATGAAGTGTTTGCAGCAGAATTGTATTTAATTCAAGACACTTTTAGGAAGATTATCACATGTCTTCTAAGGCTTTAAATCAGTATGTCCAAAAATATGAAGGAGAAAGAGCGTGTTACAAAATTGAATCCTGATGGCAAATTGTGCGAGACATCCTCCACTGTTTGTAGTGTAAGGTTGCTGCTGGGAATTAGCCATAGCTGTTAAAGCTGAGTACAAAGCCACAGTTTAATTTCAGATTATGTCTGCTTTGGCATTTAAAATGCTAGTCATGATGCATCGGCACTCCAAGGTCTTTATTGCCATTAGCAGGGGACAGAAACTGATAACCAGTTCCACGTAGAGTAAGGAAATTCGAGTTTCTAGTCATAGGTTTCAGCCAATTGGTTCAAAAGTCACTTAGGCAGGAATACAGTGTACTTGAGAGAAAGCATTTCACTTTGGGGTTTCTTGAGCCATACCCTTAGACTTAGCTTTGGACTGACGTGAGCCACAATTCCCCTGCCTCTCCCTGGAATTGCTGTCGCGCTCAGTGTTCTCTCTGCAGCCTGCTCTAAAAATCCAGTAAGGAAATGTTTTTAGTGGAGTAAATGTTGTGAGACAACACAAATTAATGTTGCTGTTCGGAGTTTCCAAGTAAACTGTTTTAATCTATTGCTGACAAAACCCTTCTCACCAGGCCCAGGGAGTTCCTAGATGTTCTCCATCAAAATATGTAAACCGCAAGTGAGAATATTAGAAACTGATATTTATTTCTACATCAAAATACTGTTCATTTGTCACAGACTCTAACCTAGGTCTGGGTCAGTCAGATGTTGTCTGACCCCCCTGGCCACTAGCCAGCCTTTCAGTGCCGTGCTTGATTGCAGTGTAGTGGAGTCGGACCTGCAGCCCCATCCCGATGTGGACACCCGCTGGTGTAGCTGGGGGGGATTGCAAGCCTCTGTTTGCAGCACTTTCATTTACTCTGAGGGATGTACCACCGTGTGCAGGAGGGTCTTTGGGGTTTTATCCCATGGATTCCATATTAGCTGCTGGAGCCAAAAACATTAACAAACTGGGATTTGAAGATACCACAGCGCTTCTGCTCTAATCCATCCCAAGTGAGTTGGCAACTTTGTTTTTAAGAATGTATACTTGGACTGGGAAATGTATATGGAATTGCTTCTGGTTCCCTGATTTATTTATTTTTTAAATCAATTTGGCTTGATAGCCTTATCTCAGCAACTGTTTCTGAGATGGGCTTTTTGCCAGTTTTACAGCCTTGTCAACTGCATCAATCACACAGCTCGTCTCAGGTCACAGCAGTCAGCGACTCAGCCAGCATTAAAATCAAGAACTTTTCCTTGATAAGCACGTTCACCTTTCTGTAAGAACAGATGGCAGGACTCATCCAGCATTCGTTTGTAGCAGTGAATGTGCTGTGCCACCGTAGCAGCTTTGTGCAGCTCGGGCGCCTGCCTCAGCTGACAGTCTTCTGCCACCACTGCAGCACAGTCCGAGTTACTGTCACCCCTGGTGGGCCCACTCCAGCCTGCAAGAGAAGTAAGCTCAGAGGTGCTTATGAGAGGAAAACAGAAAATGACAATTAGGCTCACTGTTTTCTCTTCATTTGGATGACTGTTGGAGGTATGGTACCAATTAACAAGTGGTTTTCATCAAGCAGATTCTTGAGCTTTTTTCCCTATTTTCCCTGCCTCTGTGATATATAACTAAAGCCAAACCATGCATTAGAGGCAGTGGATGAGCAGCATGGTACTCTGGTGGGAGGGAAAACTGTGTATTCATCTGCTTATAAACTGCAAAACAGAGTAAAGGTTCAGTGTTAATAATATCAGTAATAGCATATAGTAGCAGCTGTCTGTAAGGAAGCAAAGTATTCAGTGTGAAGGGCCCCATTACAGAGCTGTAGCTTTAGGTGGTTTGGGGAGCATAGCCCCAAACTGTTCTGATTATAGTGGGCTCAATGCACCTGCTGATTGTGGAAGTTAAACTGTCTTGGGCTTGTCCAGTACAGGAATGAGAGACTGCTTGGCAGTCTCATATATGGCAGGCAAAAAGCAAGGAGTCCAGACTGAAGACCTGTTGCATGTTAAACGTGAGAAATCAAATTAAATAATTAATTCACCCCTGTCACCACTGCTGAACTGCAAGTTGTGCAAAAGAAGGTATCACAAAGTCCTTTGTCCTGTTACTTAGAGAATTTTTTTTAATAATTTTGCATTTGTCAGCTAGTACTTCCATTACTACCTAAGGAAGACGATTGAATTTGCTCCATAACCCAAAACTTTCTGCGTGGCATTCCTAGTGTTATACACTAACAGTAACAACCCTGGTCGAGACAAGAGGTGGTCCTGGCAGTAGGGTGCTCTGGAAGATTCTCTGCAGAATCAACCTCCAGTGCAAACCAATGGAAAAACAGACCAGAGGCAGGAAGAAAAATAAAGAGCCGGAGAGTCTGAGGGAGTGTGCTTTGCACGTAGCAGATCAGTAAGGGGCTTAGGAATATCAGGTCTTCTGACTCCAGCTTCCAGGAAGAAGAGCCTGCATTAGAGCCTGCTGTTACAGCTCCTGACTGGCTGTTAGGACTTTAATCATACATCTTCATTTCAAGTTCACCAGGCAGATAGCTGGCTTTTTTACAGCATTTGAGGCAGAGGAGACTGCTGGAACATGAAATTATTTGCTTAAGGTGACAGACGTGCCTGGGTCCTAGAGGACAGTAGTAGTTGAAAACTGGCAACCACAGACCTGTTCATGTTACACAGAGACATCTGCCTGGGGTGATGATACCAGGAAAAAATGTGTAAGAGTTTGGAACGGTGCCTGTCCTCTCTGCCAACCCGTCTCTCCATGATGCCACTGATGTGGCATATTCTGGCCATTCCAAACAGGAACAGTAACTGGTGGTCTTGAAACTTGACTACATGAAATGGTAGAGGCAGTGGTATCCTTTGGTCTTCTCTCTAGTGGTTAAAAATGTTTAGGACAAGGTTGCTGAATTTTTACGCACATCTACTTAGGCAGAAGTTCAGCATAGTCTCTAGTTCTCTTCAGCCATTGATGCTTTTGCAGCTGGTTTCTCTTTACACTCCATTTTCTCTCCAAATTACAAGTGGTGTGAAATACGGAATATGGCAGGAACACAGGGGAAACTATATATGAGGGAAACTACTGAATTTCTGGTAACCTTGCAGACTAGTTTGAGAACTCAGTTTACCTTTAGATAAGGTCTGAATCAGGGATAGGAACTAGCCTACTTTTTCCCAGAAGTTTCTTGTATCTTTACTAGCTAAACCATCTAAGCTTTTTGTTGTATGAGTTTAAGTTATCAGAGTGCTGCAGCTGCCCTTTTGTTTTTCTGTTTCTCTATCCCCAAATATGCTGCTCTGCTACTCTTAAAACTACCTAAGAATGGTGAAAAATCTAAAATCTAACAGAGCTAACCTTTTTTAAGTAATGTAAGCCCAAGCATGTTCCCCCTCCTTCCTCTTCTACCCCATCTCTCCATCTTTTACTATGCTTCACCCATTGTTTAGTCCTTTCCTTTTTGATTGTCAGGTAGTTAAATTCACCATGAAGAGTGTCTGGGTAGTACAGAATACGTCCCTCTTCGCATAGTAGGGATCTCTGTTAGGGAGGGGGAGGCAACGACTCAAGCTCCCCTTCACCCTTTTCCAGCATTCTCCAGACAGCTGTCAGTCAGGGTGAGCAATGCAGCGGAACGGATGGTAATTATGCACATTTAAACTACAGCACCTTCTCCTGTAGAAGTTGGAGTCCTTGATGTACTTAGGGAAGTTATGTGTATTCTGCCAGGACCCCAGGCAAAATATTTATCTTTCTTCTTGTTACAAAGGTGGTTGTTTCTAAATAAGCACTGTAGTTTGCTTTCCCCCATTCTGTGCATCCTACTCCTGCTCTGGCATTGGATCCTTAGGTGAATGTAGTCAGGGGAGGTGATCAGTGAATGAAAGAACAGGGATGTGTGGCAGATACAGCATGGTCTTTTCAGACCTGTGCTGACTAGTTCTGAATAAATGCCTCTTGTTAGTAACAGTTTGTGAAAAGAAGAAGAAAAATATAGGGAAATGTGCATGTAGTTTGGATTGTAAATGATTTGGCTATAACTCTGTCCTTAAAACAGTGTTAGAACAAGATTAAGGAGCTGCCAGAGGTCTTGCTTGATGCATTGGCACTTTGAAATGTTGTGTGCCATCTCACAAGACACTTTTTTGGTGGTTATAGCCATGGAGTGGGCCCATGCAAAGATTCAGATCATGTATTTTTAATACACGTGTGCTTTCCCAAGTGTCATTTATTTGGGATAGTGTGTAAAAGATTTTGATTTATCGTAATGTCACCTGATTTTATTGGATTGTGAAGAGCTGTTAGTTCCTCATTTAGACTGCCACATAGCATTTAAACTCATTAATTGACAATTATCTAACAAGCTATAGGAACAGATCTCTTGCTGGGCTGAAGCCTGAAAAGCCCATTTGAACCTTTACAAATGTTAGCACATTTAATGAGCTAACAATGAATTTGAGTTTCTGCATGTTCAGTGGGAACTCTTCCTAATTGATGGCCAATTGCATTTTTCTCTTCAATCCAGGAGAGGTAATGAGACCGGGACAGTGTATAGAGTAGTCCACAGAGAGCCCCTCTTCAGAAGCTGTTCCTTCTTCCTCCATCTTGAGGCTGGACTGAAGAGTGCCTCCCATTTCAAAGGGTTAGCATCTGAAATACATAATTTAGAGTTCCTGTGATTTTTATTTATGAGCAAATTGGGGGTTTAGACAGCAAAATACTACATTTCAGCATCAACTTCAGTCCATTCTCTGGCCTAAAACCCACTGAAAGTGGTTGCTGCCAGGGTGGGGAACTGGAAGTATGATTACAATCAGCATTGGATGAGGCAGCACAGCAGTCTGATTCAGTGCCTGCCCAGACATTCTCATCTGCAAAGTAGGGTTGATGTCTTTCTTGACAGCAGTCCTTCCTTTGCCGTAGCTAAATTCTATGCCTCATTTATTTGCCTTTGGTACTTCCATGATACAGATATTCATGGTTTTGTGCTTTCAGTTTGTCACTATGTGTGTCTGAACAGTAAGTACTAATTACATTACACAGCTGCTGAGGATCAGCCAGCAATGTAACATGTCAAAGATACAGAGCTCTACCTGAAGGCAAAATTGCTTGAGGTGGTTTATTTTAAAGGAGTTTCTTCTAACTTTGCAAATTCAAGTTCTGACACTTGGGTGAAAGCTGGAGTTAATACTAAGCTTAATACTAAGCTTAACCTAAGAATTGCGAGGAAAGCTACACTAGAAGGGCTTTTTCAGGGAAAAAAACACCATACTGACAAAGTGCTCTTGCTATGGAATCAGCTGTACTGGCAAAGCTGTTCTTTGTACTGTTTTAGTAACACTTCTCCCTGGAGTGCGCACACATGAAATAAGCTTTCCAACCAAAAGCATGTGCTGCCAGTATAAACATGTCTGCACGGAGGGGCTTCTGCTGGCACAGCACTGTCCCGCGAAGACCCACCTCTTCTCACCCTTCACAGGGAGGGCTGTGCCAGCAGAAGCCTATGGTATATACATGGCCTTATTTTAGCTGAGCTTGTTTATTCATTCGCTTTTGTAAAAGTCCTTGTGATGTTGAGTATAGCATGGCACAGTGCTGATCATGAACCCCAGCCTCTCACTATCAGTCTGTCTATTAATCCTTGCTAAACCTATTAAACCCTGCCTCTTAATACACTTCCCTCCTGCTTCACTCTGCAGTGCATGTTGTTAGGGACAATGCGAGAGTATATAGCTCAGCAGATGAAATTTTCACAAGTGTCTGAGTGAACTTAGTGACTTAGGCTCTTGGGAGTCTTACTCTGAGTAGCTCTTACCTTCGTTCAAGGTCTGCATCTTGTATTTATATTGACTGATCACTTGTACAGGTAGGTAATCCTCATTGCATTGTTTGCAGATGGAGTGAGCCAAATCATCACTGATATGAATTAACATCACCCCATGAATTTCAGTGAAACGAGCTCATTTACGCCACACTGAGGATTTGGTGCTTTATAACTGGACTCACCAGGGGAAACATTTATATGGAGCATTTGAACCCCTAAACTCTTCAGAAATTCTGTCATGCTGCCATGTTTCAGAAACTGCAGCCTCAGATGGCTTTCCTTCTTATTGCATATGTCATATGATACATGCTATACAAAATATGAGTGAATTGCAAAGGGCGGTCTGATTTCATGTATGTTCGAGGCAGCCGTAACACTGCTTGTAATTTGTTATTGGTAGTTACTTGCTTTCCAGTCAGTCCAGAAATGGGAGACAGAAACCACATCATTGTTATTGCATGTAGTGACAGCGAGCGTACAGGCTGTCACACAGGTTCCTTCTTCTGCCTCAGTAACAGCACAACATAAAATTTTCCAATTCTTTCAAAGCAGTTACAGATCTTTCCACTTTTTGTCAGTCTTGTTCTGTGTGCAAGAAATGTTATGAATGGCTTTATTTTCAGAAGAATATTCTTTTGCTCATATCTGTCCTGAATACAAAGAGGTCTTAGGACTTAAGTATCAGGTCTATGAGCAAATCCAGTGCATTTCCAGCAGGATTTCTTCCGTGCATCAAACAGCGTTGTCAGTCCATCCGGAGAAAGCTGTGCTGTTCCATGCCAATACGGAGTCATTCTCTCTGATCCAAGTATTACATTTTTCATTTGTGTAGAGAAATATGCTGTGCCGGGGTTTCTGCAAATGTGTCTTGCCAGTGTCATGGGAAGTTTGTCAAGTCGAGAAATCCAATCTGGGATTTACCTAGGACTTGTCAGAGTCGCTGGTGCTTTGTATCAGTGTCAGGCAGGCAGTTGGGCAGCAGGAGGGAGGGAGACAAATGTCTCTGTTTCTTTTCCTACTTGGAGTGACTTGTTAGATAAAGTAAATCCGAACGTTAAGTTTTGAGCGTCGTTTCTGCTCCACTCTGCTCCCCAACTTTGGAATGGACCCTGTGATATTTAATTAGAAAAACTAGCACTGTCTTTAATTCCATGCCAGATTCAGCTCAAGGCCACTGTCACTTACCAGGGCACGAAATCAGGGGTCTGACTCCATGTGAGGGAGGGAAGATCAGAGGTGGTGGTCAGATGTTTGGCTGAAGTTGGCTTTCCAGCTTTCAGAATTAAGTGGATCTGCCATCCGTGTAACAATTCAAAGGACTTTCATGCCTCACAGAAAGGCCTTTTCCTTCACACATTTCTAATGCTTCAAGAAATAAGGCTTTTTCACATATAGTGGAGCTTTTGCCCTTGAAGGATCTCATGCCTTTGTGCTTGAGCCCTCCCAGCCTCCCTCCATTGAAACTGAAGTGATGCTGATCGAAGGGGAAATCTTCAAAAACAGGATGGGGACTTTCATTCCCTGCCCTCCCCCTGATCTGCCATGTCTTTCAGCAAGTCACTTTACATCCTTAAGTTGCTGTTCTCCTTCCTGTCCTCTTCCTGCTTTATCTGTTTAGGAACCCAAGGCTGAAAATTATCCCTTCAGCTATAGGTCCAGGCAGTCATACACTAAATATTTAGTAGAGAAGAGTCATAAAACACTGGCTTCAGATGTACACATATCTGTGTGCTGCCAAACACTTTCAGGTTCCCTGAGAAACAAAACCTGAAACTGTAGGCATCACTGGATTTTTAGGTCTGTGAACAAGCAGAGTTTTGTCCAGTAAAACCCTAGGTCACTGTAAAAGGGGACTGTGCCCCTGCTACAGAGAAGGGCAGAACAAAGGAAAAAGCCTGGTCTCAACCATGACAAGCTTTGTCCCTGCCCCCATCAGGGACCAGTGGGATGGGCATTATATATTCTGTTTGTGGCAGGGTTTGTGTATGTCTTGGTGCTGTCCTACTACAAATAAATATTAATAAGTGTAGATAAAAGTAATTCAGGATTTTTTTTCAGGCTGAACTTGTGAGAGGTGCTGAGATGCTGAACTCGGAGATGCTGAACCCAGGCAGCTCTTGGTAATTTCATGTGTTCAGTGCTTTTGAAAATTATCAGACCTTCAACATTCTCCAACTCACACTGGTGGGGAAAAAAAAAAAAAAAAGTAAAATAAGTGAATAAATCTCAAGAAAATGCACTTTTTCATCTTTCTTACCTGATCCTCACCCTTCTATACAGCATGAAGTGAGGGAATAAAAGCAGAAGAATTGAATTTTGAAGATGATCAAATGCATTGGAAATTTTAATGTGGCAGTTTTGTGAGCACTGAGATGCTGTCCCAAGGCAGCCTGACACACTGATGGCTCACTATGAAATGCAAGGGAGAGCTTTTAAACAAATAATATGTGAAAAGAGCTCCTCCAGCCCAGTTTTTATTCAGCAGGAGGATGGATGAGAGGGAGAGGGGGGAGGGCCCATTTCCAAGCTAAGCGATGGTGAAAATACGCTCATTCAAATGTGAAGAATTTTTAATTGGGGGAGAGGGAGGCTGAGAGCGGGCGGGACTGGAATAGGGGAGAGAGCAAGGAGGGGGCAGAGCGAGGGAGCGATGGAATGACAATTCTTAAAGATGCATTAAACTGCAGGGAGCCTAAAGTAGGCTTAGAGATGAGCCTAAGTAACTGGGACAAAGTCTGCTCAGAAGCCACAGATGGGCCTTGGCTTTCACTATTATCTGCTTAAATTCACAAAGGGGAGGAGAGGGAGGGAAGGGGCCGAGGGTAAGGTGCTTCCTCGCCTCCCTCTCCCTCGCATTTGCATCGAGAGAAAAGTATTGTTCGCTTCCACTTGCACAGAGACGGGCAGGAGGGACGGAGGGTGGGAGAGAGCAGCAGCTCCCTCCCGGTAGCTCAGGGGATCAGCCAGCCCTGGATTCTTCCATCCTGCCTCTGCCAGGCAGGGTGTTAATGTGGCGTGAAAGCAGTTTAAAGCCCTGGGCCTCTCTCTCAGTCAGCAGGGTGTCCCATGCCGGCCAAAGTCCCCAGTGGGTGGCTGTCAGTGGCAGTTCGGTTGGTTAGGCAGAAATTTATTAGTATTATATTTTCGCCCATTTTTTTGTTAGAGCAACGGGGAGAAAGTGACAGCTGTATTAGGGGCTGAAATGCCTCCAAAGGGATCAGAAGACATCTGCAGAGAGGGCTTCTGACAAAAACCCCTTTCAGAATGCCTTAGCAGCCACTTCCAAAGATATCATGGAAAAGAAAAGAAGGGAAGGTTTACTGCTTCTGGAGGGCTCCAGCTCCTGCTTTTTTATTTCTCTGTTTATTTCTCTGTTTCTTTATTCCTTTCCAACACAGCCTTTCACAACATAGACATCCTTCCCGTTAGCGCTCCAGCCTGAGAGAAAAATAGCTGCTCTGCTCCCTCTGCTAGCTTGCTCCTCTCTTGCTCTTTGTCTGATTTCCAAATAATGAAAAGTGGAGGCTTTGAGGCAAAAGGTTGTCTCAGAGTCACGTCTGAAGGCAAGTCCTCCCGCAAGGCAATGCTTAGTTCCTCTGCCACCGGCGATATCAGGCTTGCCAGAAATATTTTAAGCAGTCAAAATGGCTTTGTAC
Source organism: Athene noctua (assembly GCF_965140245.1). Lineage (NCBI taxonomy): Eukaryota > Metazoa > Chordata > Aves > Strigiformes > Strigidae > Athene > Athene noctua. The sequence continues at coordinate 4,283,793 of NC_134044.1, read as the reverse complement.
TTTTTAATCTCTCTGTCCCTAACCATCCTTCTCCCCTCTCACATCCCATCGTGTTCAGCTGTGGAGCTTGGGAGAGAAAAAAAGGAAAAAAACAGCAATCGCTTTTATCATTAACCCATTCAGCTGCAAATCCCCCTCCCCAAAGAAAATTCACACACAGATTTGCATATGCAATCAACTGTATTCTTTATTTCTATAGCGGCTTTCTTATTAACCATCTCTCTCAGAGGAACTCTTCAGGAAATAAAATTGGTTAGAAATTAAATACAAGAAGTCAACCTTCCATGCTAAAATACAGCAGTTTTTGTGAGGGAGGCAACATTAGCTGGCCTTGTCGTTAACACTGCTCGTTTTCACATCTGCTGCCCCGTTGCGATGGGGCATTTAACACAGCGGATCGGGTTCTGTGCCAAGTAGCTGTGGGCAGCCTCAGTGTATTAGTGATCTTAATCCTTCATTGCCTTAACAGGTTTTACTGTCTGGGATTCTGATTATTTTTTTTTCAGGCTTTGAAGCACTGTAGAGACTAAAATTCAACCCTCTTTTTTTTATTAATGTCTCAGAAGGTTTCATTCACACCTGCCCAAGTTCAGTACCTGCTGGGGGTCAGGAAGCTGCCACAGGTACTTGGGGCTGCCAGGTTTGGCAGCTCTCCTGCCCCTTGCATCCCCCTGCTTTGGCTAGAGAGCTCGTTACAGTGATTGCTGGCAGTAGAAATGTGACTTTTGGGTGGGTTTCTTTCCCACTAAAAATAATACAAAACCTTTTGAGAATTAAGGTCCTAAATGAATAGTATTGTTGAAATAAAAGAATGACTATTAATTTCTTATGTATATAGAAGATATAATACGTAAAGGAAGGTGTAACATCAAATATATCACCTTTCTGATTGCAAATACGCAATTGCTGAGCATGAAAAGAAATACAAAAATGGATCATTTTCATGTTCATTAATCCTGTATGATGTTGTTCTGGGTATATCTGTTCATTTTCTGAGATCCTATTTTAAATCTGTGATTGTTAAACTCAGCATTTGAAGCTGTAAGTGAAAATTTGTAATATAGGAATTCACAGCTGGAGGCTCATGTGTCAGTTACAGTTGGACCGGCGCTGTGTGCTTTACTGAGTACAAGCACAAAAGACCACTTTTCCCATAAAGAGTCAGGAAAGTGGAAGAAATTACTTTTCAGATTCTATCATCTGTAAACAGGAGTACCAAATACTGTCATTTGGTAAAAAAAAACACAAGCAGGTAATTTTGAGTAGTCTCATTTACTGTAAGAAAGATAAGAAATTCAACAGTGCTTGCCAGGGGGTTACTGAAAATCATTGGTATTGTTAAATAATTTCTCATTCAAACTCCAAAACAAAACTCAAATGGATGTCATTTTGTGTATAATCAGTATCCAGAGACATCTCATTCCTTTGTGAGAGTTTGTTTTCTGTTAACTGTGATGACAAGAAGGAATTTTGCACTAGCATTTGTTCACTCTTACTTATAAATGGAGAATAAATCCATATTATAGTAACAGCAGTGCTCCCCAAGGCAAATTGTTCACACTCCAGAAGGTGCTGGAGTTTTATTGTGAATATCACGTGCCTGTTTCTGTGGACTTCAGTTATGGTTTAATAATTGAAAACTCGTAAGACCACGAAAGTGTTTGGAAAATTTACAGGTCTGAGGTAAAGCAACATTAAAGATGGATGGAAAAAGACATTGAGAGCTGGTCTACTCGGCATTTGGCCAGTTTCCTTTTAATAACACATAACTCACCTGGTTAGGCCTTTGTAATCCCTATCTAAGAATAAACTGACACTGCAGCTGGAGTCAGGGAGGGAGGTGTCACCACCTCATTTCTGCTGTTTACAGTGAAACTTAAATAGTTCACGGTTTCAAGTTACTTAATGAAAGTATCAGACTCCAAGTGTAGCTGTAAGATAAAAGCAGATACCTGCCAGTATCAGAGTGTGAACAAAGTTGAAACGTTGCTTGTTTTAATATTTTTAAAGGATATTGTTTAAATTTTAATTTAATGTGGAAAATTATGAAAATCCTAATTGAATTGGTATAGCATAGTGAAAATTTAATCAGGAGGGATATATAGACAGTGCAGCTATGCCCTGGTTTGTCTCAATGTATTGGTGGTTTGGATACCTTTAAAATCACTCACAAACCTTTCTCACAGAGGCTTCTGGTTCTTGAGTTACCCTTTGGCTAATCAGGACCCTGATAAGCTCCTGCACTGCACCCATTGGTTTTGTGTTGGGCTGAGTTTGCAGTGCTGTTTGTGATGGCTTTTAGGTCCCTGAACGTGCTTAGAAGCAGAGGTAAGGGGGACAGCACTCATCCCGCAGAGAGCGACTGGGGGAGACAACTAGTGTCTGAAAGATGTTTAGACACAGCTGCTTTTGTTGGAGTACTAAAACTGGAGCTGCACTGGCAAACAGCATGCTTAGCAACCTGTCTGTGTCAGCAGAATCTTTGCTCAGAAGTGTAAATTCCTGGGAACAAAAATAACGAGTATTCTGTTTCCACTGTTTTCTCTCCCAGCAATTGAATAACCCATGCCTAAGGGTCAGAACCACAAGAATGGTGTCTCTGCCCTGGTTTTCTCTTGTAATCGTCAAATGCAGGCAGTCCTGGCCCAAAAATTCAAACCACATGAATGGAACGTGGAGAATATGACTGCAAGGCAGAATCTTTGATTTTGAAAATAGGAGAATAAAGAGAGGAAACCCAGAGAATCTCACTGCATATGTACAGCCTCACTCCTGGATGATTCGTTGCTCGTTAAAAAGACAGTGATCAAGAAGTGCTCCATTTTGTATCAACTGTGGGAATTGCATGCAGCTCCCCTGCCACCTGCCACTCTCACAACTGTCACTCTCTTTCAGAGATCAAGGTGTGAACAAATAAAGAATACAAACCACCTTCCCTTGATGTGATGCAATCTCTAATGTTGCAGCATCAATCATAACAGTGGTAATGTTATGGCCATAATGATCAAATGATTTAAGAGAAAAAAGGATTGTAGGATTTTGTTGTATGTTTTGTTGGACTAACTAATATAGATGGGACTAGTGGCCCGACTTTCATCGGCTCGAGTGAAGTTGGGGAGATGATGCTGTGCTGCCGTTGTCTTTGCTGTACTTGCCCCTGCATGATGTAGGAGCACAGATTTTGCAGCTGTTGATCAGGGACTTCGAATGAGTCCCTCAGAAACCTCTGCCTTAAAACTCACTTGAAAGCACACACGCAAGGTGACGTGTACTTGCATGTATTCTCCCTAGAGTGTGATAAGTAGCCTTGTGGCTGGTTCTGCTCCAGGAAGGATATCAGAAGAGGAGAGAGAAGCAGTATCAAGAAAAGTCATATGCATACGAACTGACTTCACGCTAGTAAAACCTTAACGTCACTGTTTTAATACCTTTTCTTTGGTTCTTCTGTGTAATACATAATATTTCTTAAAATTAGGAAACACAAGCTTCACCCTTGTTTTAGTACCATCCAGGAGAGATAATCACTGTGATTGTTGAAAAGGGGTAGGAAGGGGGAGAAGTAGGGAATTGCCATGAGGATTGCTATAAATAGAACTTTGCTATAGCAATGCTTTTAGTGGAGAGTGTTCTCGCAGACAGGCTTGTAACGAAGAGGGAGCAGATTTATTGTGCAGGACTGTCAGCCTTTCTCTGAAAGATTTGTTGATGCTGTGCCAGTATGTTCAGTTTAATTCTCTTGTGCTTCTGCCTAAGAATACCCCCTCTATGCTTTTTGCCCAAGATTTTTTGTGTTTGTAAATTGTTCTTTCCATTGCAGTGCAAGGAACAGCACTGTTTATTTCAGAAGGGGTTTGCAGTTTAATTTAGGAGAATGTTCGCCTACCTTACAGGGATGCTTTCTTGCTTTGAACTGTTGAAGCTAATCTGAACTAGGCTTGGCATACTCCATGCTACCATGTGCTTTGTGGGAGTGGAGATGGAAGAACCTTTTTTCTGTAGTCTGAATAGGGACAAAGAAACAAAGAAAATATACAAATTTTTTCTAAAAAAAATTGTTTTGATGTAATTATTTAGTGTAACTAAGGCTGAAACAATAACAAATCCTGCATTATTGTCTGTAATTTCAGACTATCACGAGAGCTTTATTTTCCCTCTCCTTCCCCCTCAAACAATAATTTTTAATTTCTATGGACCTGTTCTTTCACTGGGAGGCGGGCAGGCCCCTCTCCTTATTGCCAGCATCAGCAGAAAGGTTCAACCAAGTCAGCCTCAGCTGGATTTGGGCACTCATTCAAAAGCAGGTATCAAACAGAAGTAGAGAATTTTGTTTATTTTATAGGTTTTGTTCTTTCCTAAATTGCATCTACATCAGTCCCTGAATATTTCTGAATTTAGTTAGCATATTTTGATGTTCTTTCATCAGAAAGAAGTCAAGACTAGACATACTTCTCTTGCTTTGAAAGAGGAGGCTGAAAGTCTGCACTGGACAATACAAAGATGGGCAGAATCTGCACGCTGAGCTCCCTGTTTGCCTCATCACAGTGGTCAGAGCTGAGGAGAGCTAAGAGGGCAGAATCTCACCCTTGTCTCCTTGGCATGTCATGCCACCTGACAGATCATCCGAAAATCAGCCCTGAGGAGCAACCCTTAACCCCCATCTTAACCATAAAATTACTCATAGTGTGTCCAGTATGTTAGTGGCAATTGGTGAGGCCATTTGTGTTCAGAACAGTTTTCTGTCACAGGCTGCCTTTATTCAGGAGGCATATCAAGATGATTGCATTTAGAAATTGGCATGGATGGCAGCTGTTCAAATATTCCTTGTAAAAATGTTATTATATGGCTCAACTATAAATCTCACGAACATCCTAGTCCCCCTGTTACAGAGACAGAAACATCCAGAAATTGTTGGCTAGGACTTAATGGTTAACTGTTGCTGATTTTCCTCTTCTGGAAAAAGTACCTCATGGAATGGGAGGGTTTGCTGGTGATGCTGATTATTCCATGAATGGGCTCTTCGGGGTTGCTGGGTGTCCCAGCAAGGTGCCCTCTGATGGCAGCACCAAAACCTGGATGAAAAGTGATACATGAAAGTGTCAAATTCAGAGATGCCGTAAGTAGGAAAAGGGATGCATTGGGCACTACCATTTCTAGGAAAGTATTTTTACAGGTTCAGGAATAGAAAATTTGATTTTCTTACTTTTTTTTTCTTTTTTTTTCCTCTAGCCTGTTTCTAAATGTCAGAAATCTGATGAGATGCAAGTGCCTCTAATGCTTGCTGCATTAGGCTGATTGTTATGGGGGAGACAGCTGTGTGCTACCTCCATATATAGGGGAGAAAATCAAAAGTTCACCCGAGAGCAGACACTCCTGCCAGTCATAACGCATCACTGAACAAGATGAACCTTCCCTCCTCCCTCCTGCTGGCAAACACCATAGAGGGGCCCATTGTTGCAAAACCTGTTATCAGAACAGACATGCTACAGTGGCATATTTAACCCACAGGAAGCTTTAGCAACACTGTATGTATTGATCACAGCAGCTTAATCGAAGAATAGCTGATGAATGAACATATGGGTAACGCTTAAAAGGAAGCTGCTAGTTGGAGCTAGAAGCATTGTATTTTGATCAGATTTGTAGGTTTGTGCTCATTACAGTTTCTCAGGCCTATGATAAAATGTCACAGATATAATTGTAGTTGACATATCATCAAAAAGGAGAGAGGCAGCTCTTTGCCCTAATGTTGACTCGCCTTGACAATCCAGTGGCCCATAACATTTGACCTGTAATCTCAACAGAGTTACAACAGTAAGTGGGATCAAGTCCAGTGAAACCTTCGCAAGGCTGTCCAGGAATGTATGAGAGTGTCTCAAGAGGGGACGGTCTGTCTGTCCTTGAGTTACCATTGCACAAAGATGCTGACAACAGCACTGTAGAGTACTCTGCAATTAGAAGCTCCTTCATTTCGAGCCATGTCTCAGCTCTAAGCACTTCTGTCTTTGACAGACTTTGGCAAAGTGTTTCTACTGTAGTCTGTTGAAATAAAAAGAATGGGTGTACCAGCGTATTGATGACTGTAGTAGGAGGCTTTTTTAATAAAACCATCTTCTTCCTGCCAGAAGGAGGGATGCCATCCATTAGTCCAGGTATGCAGAGTAGCTTCCTTTTGCAGTTTGTTCTGTGTTGCTTTTGAGGTGAACAGCACTCTTTTTTTCTCAGTGGTTTCGGTGCTCTGCAAGAGACAATGTTAGAGTTGCCATGTACACTGCAGCAGGACGATTATCACAGCTATATTTCCCCTCCCTTGTCTTTTTTTAGGAATACCATCTGTTTAGTCATTAGCCCCATCAGCTCTCATTAATTGAGTCATGTCTCATTTAGGCTGCTGTATTAGCTTCTCATTGTTCCCTAGATAAGGAATCACAGGCTTTTTTCCAGATGCCTTGCTTCCTGTTGAGCTCTGTCCAAAGTCAGGTGTCAGCTGGAGAGCAAGGATGGGATCCAAACCCAGGCTGGCTTTCAAAGCCTCATGCCAAACTGCCAGCCTGTTCCTTCAGGGCACCAAGTGCCAACTTGTCTGTGCTGGCCCAGCTTTGGAGAGTCATGGGGAATATGGAACGGCCTTGACTAAAGAGGGAAAGCCTTCTGTCTCCTTTCCCCTTTGATTTCTCTGCTTTTCATCATCTAATAGGGTTTTTTTCCTCCTTCCCAATGGCACAGTGGGTGCATCTAAGTATCAAAACCCTGATGCGGAACAGATATTAAGAACAAATCACCTAGAAGGAAATGGTGGGTTGCATTTCAATTAGCACACTTGGGTTACACAGAATTAGTCCTGTCACAGAACTTTATCAAGAAAGCCTTCAGAAAAGGAAGGGGAAAAAAGGAGCCCTCCTGTGTAGTTGAATTTCAACACTGGAGAGCTGAGGGTTTGTTATAAAATCTTCTGTTTAACTCAGTTGTTCCAGGCTTATGTTTTTTTACCATTAGTTTTATTGAGCTTGCTGAGTTGATTTTTATTTTTTGAAGGGTAGAAGGATTAGTTACAGCACAGCCCTTTGATTTCATTCCTTATCCTTAGAAGAGCCCAATTTGAGTGGGAGAATGTGTTAGAAACTAACCGGCTCACTGCAGAATGGATCATTGTTAAGACTACAAAATGTAGGTGTGAGTTTGCGAAAGCTGCCTGAGAGCAGGATTAGGAAGGTGTTGAAGTAATCACGGCTCCTCAGAGTGATTTACAAAGAAATGAATTAATTAGAGAAAATTGTGAATTCAGTTTTCTTGAATGACCTGCCGGGCTTGTATGCTCTAAGGCCTTCAGACAATATATGATCCCTAAACATTTTAAGCGCTTTGCCAAAAGAGCGAGAACAAAATGTGGAGCTGATGAAAGAAAAGTGTTTCTTTTCGCAGACATTTAGATGAAGACCTGTTATATCTGTGTGGTTTTCCAAAATTGCTTAGCTGTCAAATAATTAAACATTAACAATAAATTCTTCTGCTCCTGTCGTTCCCATGTACATCTGCTTTCATTTTCATTTCGCTGCAGTGAGGTGCCTACAGTTTCTTCCTAGGGCTTCTCTTAACAAGTGTCAAATGGCGGGCATAGCTGCCTCCAAAGTTGTGGTTCCATGTAGATGTCATGTTTGCCAGATCTCCTAGAAACAGTGGCCAGTGTAGTGATGACCTTAATTAGTGAGTAAAAACCTAGAAAATTCCTGAATCCAGAATGAAATAGCACACAGACTCTAAATCCAGTGTTAGATGTAGGTGATGCTGAGCAACCAAATTACTTTCCATGGAAGATCTGAGCTACCCGTGCCTTTCAACTTCACCTTCCCTCCCAGAAATGCAGTATTTACTTTGACCTGTCATACTGTGCATTTGAAGCCAAAGCTAGAGGAGGATATACTAAGACTTAAGAGGATGTAACTCCTTGCTGTCTGTTCTACGCTGTGCAGCCTCTCTGCTTACCTTGGTGCCTGGTGAGTGCTTAGCGGGGCTGTTCAAGTTATTTCTTCTCCCTGCAGGACTGCTTGTGGTTTCCACTGCTGCCTCCTTTATATCACTACTTTTAATTAAATTCTTCTTAATGTGAAGCAGCCATAGACTATCACAAGCTGTTGCATATATTTTATTGACTGTCCTGTCTTTCTCTAGCCTCTTTGATTCCAGGGGAGAATAAAATACTGAAAGGCAATTTTCTTCAGCCAGAAATTGTCTCTGTTATCTACATCTGAAAAAAATTATATAATTTACTATCTCCAGTTCCTGCGATATCTTTGTAGATTGTATTATAAATACATAGAAAATTAAAGTTCATCACTGAAATGGTTTACAGACTAAATAATAGAATGTAAAGTTTATAGGATAAAGCATAATTTATAGAGAACTGCCTCAAAATGGAAAACTTAAAAAAAAAAACAACGAAAAAAATAGTACCTAATTCTTTCTTAAATGCTGTGACCATGATGTTTCATGTCTTTATGCAGTGCTTTTCTTATCATTGCAAAGACTGCAAAACACCTATTCTAAACTAAGTTGTGGCAGGATGAAGCTTCAAAGGTATTGATTTCTTTATAGGGGAAGTTTTAGCTGTCTTCCTAACAAGCCATCTAGCTTCAAACTTAATTGTAAATGGATTCTGGTTCACCAAGGTGCCAAGATGCCCATAATGTCTCCATATCTACTTGTTGTTTTGCAAATCAAAAGAATGCATTAATAGTGATGAATACACTGAAGTCAAGTTGAGCAGCACCTGTGATTGTACTGTCTGGGAGAAGAAAAGGACTCAAGGATTACTGTGCCTTCTTCCTCTCTGTGCTGCCGATGTGCACAGTGCTCAGGATTTGCCTGTGTACCCAGCCTGCGTTAACCCTTCCATAGATGGCCTGCCTTGTCCTCTCCCAGCTGCTAGGCTAAAGCAGAGGGGTGAGTAGGGTTATCCCTAGAGCCAACAAGCTTGAGCTCCTTAGAAGGTTTAAAATCAGCTTGTCATAGTGAGCCAAATACAGACATTTTTCTGATTATCGTCTGAGGAAGAGAATGAGTGGGGATAGTTGTTTGCCTGTAAGTATCGTTTCTAGGAGCTGAGAGGCTTAGCGGATTAATCTTCCTTCTGGGATGTGGATCAGGCTGAAGTGCAGGGCAGGATGATTATTAAGACTGAAATTCTCTGTCAATTTGTTGGCAGAGATAGTTTCTCTGCATCAAGACGATGGTGGCAGAAGCATCTCGTCTCAGCGGCAGCACAAGGAAAGGGCATATCTGAGATGAGACTAAGAACGGCAGGCTTCTTTCTGGAGGGGAGGGAGGCTGGTTTTGCAATGCCGCATTTCTTTAAGTCTTCATGCTGCAAAAATTATTTTTCCTGCAGAGTTTTTCATAAGGACTACAAGCATTGGTCTTTCTGTGTCATATTCAGAGTTGAAGGGGTGGTTGCACTCACGCTATGCTAAATGCTGCCTTGGTGCCAAGCAGGTACCCAGCAAAGAGTGCTGCTTTTGAGGCTTCCTTCTTTCCCAACCTTTCCTAGTCCTTGCCTCTAACTCCTCCTTCCCCTTGAGGAATAATCATTCCTCAAGAAGTCTGGAGCATTAATTGCATGTTCCTAATGTCACAAACGCGGAGAGCACATTACATTATTTTTGCTATATTCTTTTTGCACTGTGAGAGGTTCTGCGTCAGGAAGACACTGAGATTCATGCTTACATGAGCTGCATTTTGGCTTTAGTCCTGCTTTACATTCACAGTACAGCTCTACAGAGGAGCCCAGGTAGCAGAACAAGGCTCTTAACTGTGCTGGGTGATGGATGAACAGCAGAAAGACATCCAGTTTTTTTGGTCCTGCAGGGTTTCTGATTGAAGTGTAAGATCTTTAGTTGCAGATGGAGGCTGACATGCAAAGGCACAAGGAGCCAATAGTGGTCATTATCAAGTTCTTGTAGTCATTTTTTTAATTTGGGGGGTGTTAAACATGGAAGACAGGTAAAACAGGGACCTCTTCGTAATATTTAAGCATGCCCTTTTGATTTTGTTTATTTTGTATTGAAGAGTATATTAATTTAGTTTTGAAGTAAGTAGTACTGTTCTCACTTAGGAGCTTGTCTCTTAAATCCTCTTAAGAAATGTGAATTTGCACTGGACTCTACAGTAGAAAGAACAGCAGGTTTGGGCTTTGATAGTCAGGGGAGCTTGTAGACAGGTGTGTTTGCATCCTGAGGCAGAAAATATTTTTGTGAGTACAAGTTTTTGTCATCATATTTGGTTTAAATGCAGCCCCAGGAACTAGTTTCTGGAAAGGTCGTCTCCAAATGCAGTCTGTCTTAGCTTGCTTGTCTTCTCTCTTAGGGCTGTGTTTTGTACTCGGGCTTCTCCTTCAGGCTCGTCTGAGTTGAGATATTGAAGCACACGTTCAAATGATTCCCAGTGCTCCAGAGACATTTTTATCCTGCTTGCATATTTTATTTTAATTTTGTTGCAAGTTTTATTTTAAAAGATTGAAAAAAAAAAAAAAGAGAAGAACAGTTCTCTTGGTCGTTCATCTGCAGTTGATTTTTTTCCGTTGGGCATTGTGGGAAAGAGATGTGTGAGCCTGACCTTGGATCAGTCCTTCCTGCAAAGCTTTCGAGTCAGGAGACTTAATCCTCCTTTTCATGCCTCACCTCTGCACAATCAAGGCCAGCCTTTGAGGAGAGAGCATAATTATTTAGTGTGGCAGGCTGGGCAGATGGCAGGGTAAAAATGCATGTGAGGTATTTTAGTTACTTCTGGGGAACAACCCCCATCGTCTAAAAGATGGTTGGTATAATTTGAGCCATGCCTTCCGTTCTCTGAAGGGGCAGTAACTGGGGTATGTATCTGTGCCTCAAGGCCTTCCACAGTTTCAGTTGCCTTGTAAAAGGCACTTTTTGAAAACTCTCTGGCGCCAGTGCTTAGAAATGGCCAGATGGCACTGAAAGGGTCAAGTCGTGGCCTTGCCTGCAGCTCCAGGGCATCCCGCTCAGACTGTGTTTTGTATTTCTCTTTGAACTGACAGGTTTTTAATCTAGTCTCCTTATATTTTGATGTCTTATTAAGTACTGGAGACAAGTGCAGAATCACCTAAATGAAAAGTCCTAGAAACCCATTTATTTGACATACCAAGAGCCCCATGACCCCTCTGCCACCTCTTCCCCTGACCCACACGCTCACAGCACAAGGAGACCCACAAGAATTCACACACTGCTTGAGTTGAGGACAACTAGTCCTTGTCACACCGGCTGCAAGTGAATTAGTAAACACACTTGAATAAGGAGTGCTGGGAATTGGAGCAAGTTCACAAACAACTACTTGGTACGGTGTATTAATTGTTTCTGTACAAAAAAAAAAAGCCAACTGCAAGCCAGGGAAGATGATGCAGATCAAGGTGCAAGATTCATGGTGGCTCATGCCCTTGTACAGAATGCACTGCACTGCTATAAATTTTGATGAAGCCTTCCTGAGGCAAAGCGCTGTTGAAACATACATCAGTATGCTGTAACCTGGCGAGCCCCAGAGGGCAAAGTGTTGTACCTGAAGCCGAGAATGATTAAAGTATTAGACTGACACATATGTGATATCTGAAAAGTTTTCTGCCACAGCCATTAAGCCCCTTAACACTGTGCTTTGGAATGTGGTCACGAGTCATAAAAATGTCTGAACAGGCAAGAGGGTTGGTAGTGTCATAAATAATAACGGCATTGCTCTTCGAACATGCGTGAGCACAGAGAGAAAAGGAGAAATAAGGAGCAGAACAGGATGACACAAGGAGATTTATTAACCTTAGCAGATGTAAGATTTAAGATTGGAAATTTCCCGACAAAAAAAACCAAACAAAATACTCTAAGGTCTCTTAAAATGAAAAAGGGAAAGCTCTGATTAGTGTATGTTGCTAGCTGACATTTATTTTTAGTTGCAGCTAGAGTAAAATATCCAAAAAGAATTGAATTGCGTTAGTTTAGTTTAGTTTGACACACTAATGTCACTCTTGCTTAATCTACAGTGCATGCTAGGCAAAGGAAATTCAGATTCTAGAAACAGTGACTTCAGTGGAAGTTAGTATTTTTTCCTGCGTGGTGAAGAAGATGCAACGAAACACTGCCATTTTTAGCGGAAGCTGTGGTGGCATTAGAGGATGTTATGTGAGTCAAAGTCTTGTCCCTGACTGTGCACAGAAGTTACTTTGTGAGCCGCAGAGCCAATGAACCTTGGTTTCTTCAAGAGTTGTGTCCTGTGGATTGATTTTTTTGGTGTAGCAAGATTTGGAAAGCTTTGCCTTAAACTGACATTCATAACAAGCCTTTCTCATGCAGAAACTTTGGTGTCTGGCAGAAAAATGCCTTTCCCACTGCTGTTGCTATAGACTTATCTGGTATCTGCTGCTATCTGGGAGTGACAACAGCTCTCAATCACAGCTCTGCTGTCCAGTGAATGGTAAATGCTCTGAGAGGAAACGTTGGTAGCTATTTTTGCTCTGTCTATTGTTGCTACCATGTTGCTGTCCATGATCCTGTTTTAACCAAGTAGTTCTTATTGATGCCTCATTTTCTTCCAAATGCTGACCAAGGTACTTCAAAGACCTGGCTGGATTCAGTGCTGTAGGGGACAACCAGCGATGTTGGCACATCTCTCCTCCAGCACCATTCAAACCCAGGTTTGGGGAATGTGCTGAAATAGAAGCAAAATGTCCTGCTGTGGACCTTAGGAGAAATTGTGAGAATGCATGGTTAGCAGTCTGGAGGCAGTGCTAAAACTAGCTGTATAAGCAGGGACACCTGATCTTCCTCAACAGCCAAGATGAAATCATCACCTCACCTCCTTTGGGCACTCTCCATGTTGCTCTTGGGGCTGTGCCTGACTTTCCAAGTATCAGATGGTTCTTACATGGCTGCTTCGATTTGCAGTGTTGTAAATTGCCATCCACAGACAAAGAGAGGTTTATGGACGTTGTGCTTATTCTTGTTTATTCAATGTGACCTTAATCTCTCTGTATCTTCCTGTGCTCTGCTACACATACAGATGAAGCTTGCAGACTAACATCTCACTGACAGAGTCAGCTTGCACTAATTTAATCCAGTTACATAAAACAATATGACAGGACAGTCCATGAAATCCCTTGCTCGAGCACTGATATTTTACATACTCTAAAATACTTTGACAGTCCAGAATAATATGAAAAATAATGTCAACATTTAGTAATAAGTAGTGTTTTCAGCTACAGGCCAGGCCTTCTGCACATTGGAATGGATAGACCCTGACCCATCCAGCAGAGCAAGGAAAGCCATTACAAAAGCCAGGGGTCTATAGTAATGCCAGCAGAGCTTGTAGACCCTTTTAGTAGGGTTTTGGATGCTTTATAAGGAAGTAAGTTTTATACTTTATAAATTGAGGCTTTTAGAAGTAGGTCAGGGAGAGTTGGAAATGGTCACAGGTCAGAAGCTTTCGAAATGGTGAAATCTTCACCTCCAAAGAAACTAGTTTAACCACAGGATACATAATCAGTCAGATTAAGTTACCCACAGAATCACATCAGACTAAAGATAGGTCTGATCCATCTGAAGACAAGGTGATAAAGTTAGGAATGTCCCTTTGTTGTACTTTGTGCAGATGTACCTTAGTCCTTAGATGGTAGAGAGGATGCTTCTCTGACACAGAAATCTTTTTGCAGGAGGCAGTTCTCAGTTCCACCTGTAATGAGACCCTTTCTACCTGAGCAATTTATTTTCTTAAACTTAGGTTATGATTATTTGTAACAGACCAGCCAATCTGTTAATGTTCCTTAAAGCTTGAGAACTTCAACATTTTTGGTGTTAAGACTCCTTCCTTCTGCGAAGTTTAGGAATACAGTGCTGCATACATTATTTGATGCAAAATCAGTAATGCATTATTCATGATTCATTTGCTGTATTTTTTCTGTATTTTATGCAAAGATCATTTGCTCTTTCTTTGAAGTACTTGTTTTCGCTGTGGCTGGAGCCTTGCACTCTCCTAGCCTCCGGCTCAGGTCAAGGCGCAGCTGAAGAGGTTAAATGACGCAGAGTGTCAGATCCCAGTAGGTCACTGGAATACATCGCAGCACCCGTTAAAGCACACATTGGAAACCATTTTGAAATTTGTAGATTTGATATACCAGCAGACAAAGGCCAAATTACAAAGAAGAGTAACACTGGACTTTGGAGAGATTATGGACTCTTTTTGCATTGCAGCATTGATGAGTGCTACCTCCCCGCATCCCCTTTTCTGAGCTGTAGCTAACAAAGCCAAGCTTTTTAGCTCTGTCTCTGGAATAGAAATGGACATCAGAAGCTGCTTGTAAAATAACCAAACCAATATACAATTGCAAACTCAGATAATCTCTTTAGCCTGGTTTCCTCCAGTAAGCCCTGGCTCTCTGAATGACTATTGAGAGACTTAGAAAGCACCCCCGGAGCTGTGCTGCGGGAAACTCGCTTTTCCTGACTTCCAGGCTGCATTTTTTTTTTGTTTTTATTCTTTTCTCCCCGCGCCTCCCGTCTTTGCTTCTTTCTCTATTTTTGTCCATGCAAACATTATAAAAGGCCTAAAAGTGGATAAGTGTCTGCTTCTAGTGTATTTAAGAGGGAGTACCATGCAGAGAATCCCCCAAGACAGCTGCTTTGGTTCCAGGCCAAGCCAGCATTAGTGCTAGAGAGAATTAATTATAATATATTAATATATAAATGTAGAGTATATGATGCATTTATCTCTTGAAATGGACTTATTCATTAACTTTGTTTATAATTATTATTCTTTGCATTTGAGTACTTCCACATGTGGATCTCGGTATACTTTACCTACCTTTAGGTGTGTGCAAAATGCTGTGTGCAGATGGGGACCTTTAGGAAGCCTCTGCTATATTTTAATACCTTGGGAACATACTGCTTGGTGTATGTATGCAACGTACCGCTGTGAGCATGGGACAGAGTTCTAGGGTATTTAATTACACTGCTGCGTGCGAACAGCAGTGAAAGCACTGGTAGGATGCAAAAGTAGCATCTTTTAATGTCAGAATGCAAGATAGAAGAGATACTAAGCTGTTGAATTAGAGAAACAGTTTATGGAAAGTTGTAGTTCTTAATCGCAGATTTCCTTTTATTTTTATTACGTTACCTGGATGCTTCCCTAGCATGCACTCAGACAGTTCCTGTCTGTCTCAGTTTTCTCTTTTTTGGTTATCTAATTGTGGAAATTGATATTAATACAACAAATAGACACTAAGTATATTTCATGAACGTGAGTCTCTCAAGGACAGTTTCTTACTCTCCAATACAAACTGCTAGTGATGGGCCAGTTCTCTGAACTGCAGGTAGCTGTAAGAATCCCAGTTTTCCCCATTTTCTGTTGAGAATTTCCTGCACTTTATTCCATACAATTGGCAGCCTGTGCAGACCTCACCCAGCCCAAGGGTGTATTAAAGGCCCATGAATCTCACAGATGTTCACAGATGGCAAGTGCTCTGCCGTCACCTTCCCTGTGGCAACACATGGCTCATTCCCTGTGCTGTCAGCAGCCTCTCCAAAGTGCCGCCCTAAAGCTGTGAGGGGTAAGAAGGGGAAGGCTCCCTCTAGCACTCCCTCCTTGCTCATTCACTATTCCTCTGCTGCACCATTTCCACATCGTCTCACAGATCCATCAGTAAGGAAAAAATGAATTTCACAACCACAGGGTCAAAGATCAAATAATTTCTTGGGGCAAGGTGTGAATGGGGTGGGCTGCTCCCCACCTTCAGTCCCATCCAGCAGGGCTAGCCACCTCCCTCTTCTGGGAAAGAGAAACAGATTTTTAGCAGCCAGATTTCACCAAGTGCAGTGAATTCGCCACAGTCTGGCTACAGCAGTAGCCAAAAAAGGTAAAGGATGCAAATGCCATCATCTCCTCACTTCTTCCTCACTCTGGCCCTGGTCAGGGATGCAAGCAGCAGCAGGTTGGTCTGCTCAGGTATCAGCAGTGTCCCCTGACTGCTGCCCTGCTGTACTGGAAGGATTGAGTAGCCGGGAGCCACACAGGCCTGCGTCAGCTGGGTGGCGTGGCTGTCCATGGCGTCTGCTGCTCCAGGCAGCTACCTGCTGTGCAGACACTTCATGTGCCAGATATATACATGTATATTCTCATCTGCAGCCACTGGGACTAGATTTATGTCAAAGTTTTGGATGTCACTACTGTGGCGGGTAAACTGGTTGGGAACGCTTACTGATACATTTGATTCCTAACAAAGATATTCCAGTGCTCTTTCATGTGAAAGAAGTGTATTCAGACCCTGTCTCCTGCCCCATTCCACCCCCACTTCACTGCTTGGGACTCACTTACAGAAAGTCTGAACTGAAATGACAACTGACGACAGGCACGGTCAACTGTCTTCCCTCTCCACTTCACGCCTGCCTTTTCTTTTGGCTTTGGGGTGTGATTGGCCTGTTAGTGAGTGGACTTGCCTTAATAAACTTGCAAAAAAACAATGCTGAAAAAAAGGTGGGGGTGCAAACTGTGCACTGACTCGATGTGCTTTTATGCATAAAAGCTTGACGTGCTGGCTTGGCTCAAGGAGTCATCAGATGAGTGCCAGAGCAGGGCCAAAGGAGAGGGCAAGACCGTGTCCTCCAAAACGGTGAGGGGTGAGCAGCATGGCTCCTGCGGGCAGCAGCAGGCTCTTAAAGTGGCTTGGCTCCTCTCATCAGACCACATTCACAGGGTCCATGCTGCCATCCAGTGCTGCTGGGGAAAAATGTAGTTAATCCCAACCTCCATGGATGGAAGTTGAGTGTCTCCTAGCCACTAATAACGGCAGTGATGATGGCCACTTGGGACTGAGAGCTCTTGTGGTCATACCTGCGGGTCTGTGAACGTCCAGTACTCATCTCAGCCACCTTCAGGCCATTATTTAGGATTTCTGTGGGTTTTCAGCAATAAGGGCCCTTCTCAAACTTCCTTACATGTCAGAAATGTGTCTGCAGTCAGCCATGCTTATATTGGAGCAAGACTGACTTACTTGACGGTTTTGGTGTTCATGAAATCCAGCTTCAGCATAAGGGAAGTTTCATCTCTTGAATGCTCTATTTTTTATAGTATTAGAAAAACAAAAGCCAAAGTAGTTGAGAATTCAGCACAGTGTTTTTCCCAACTCCCACTAACTGTGTGAGGAAAACAGTTGTCCACACAGTATCTTCTAGGGGGTCGTGGTTGCAAATGGGTGCATTATTGTGGGAGTCTTTTCATTAAAAGCCAAAAGGACGGGATCTCTCTCCATCACCACCCTGAAGCCCTGCTTCCCCTAAAGAAAGAAAACCCAAGACCCCAGGCAAGTCAATTAAGCTTTGTATGGACCTGTCAGACAGATAAGAAAGGAACTCTTTGGCCACAGTGAGGCCAAAAGAGGAGAATGAATTCCAGAAAGTCTCTTGAGCAGATAATAAATAGCCTTTATCTGGGAGGTGTGTCTGTGTGTGTTTTTTGAGAAGGTGTGATGTCAACCTCCCAGAATTGCCTTCTTTGTTGGGTGGACATTTGCTTTAATTAAAAACCTCCAAGGGAATGTTAATTGGCCTGTGGGGGGACAGGAAATCGTTACTTCATCTTCTCTCTCCATCCAAGTCCATGCATACACATATGCACGAATACACATGCTTTCTTTTTCAGCAGAGAAAAGCAGTGACAGCTAGTTTTCTGGCAAGGCCTCCTTTCCCCAGTGTGCTTGTTTGCATGTCACACTTTGGCAAAGGAACAACAAATAAATGTGGTGGCTTGTTTCCTTCTTCCTGAGGAGAAGTGAAGGGAAGATCTGCCAGCTCCTTCTAAAGGTTTCACTCGGAGCAGACCCTGAGGGCCCACGCGAGAGCCCCATGCAGACCAGGCTCTGCAGCGCAAGGCAGAAGCAAGTTCCCCCATGGGGTATGGCATTGTAATAACGTGGAGGGGGATCTGCTTGGCTAACGAGCATCCTTTGGCTTTATTTCTTTGGACATTGTTTTCCGTTAGTTTATTCCTTTTGAATTGGATCATTTTATCCCGCATTTCCGAGTGAGAAGCAGCAAGTGAGCTTGCAGAGAGACACCAGAGGGTTCTCTAATCCAGAAAACCTTTTCTTATTTTTCATTCTTCTTTCCAGCTATTCCACAATGAGTGTCAATAAAATATCCGGCTTATATGCTGAATCTATACATTATCACAGCATAAACTAACATCCCCCCATCATCTGTTTTTTTAATTTCCTGTCATCACTCAGAGCCATAAGGGCACTTTCTCAGGAGTACCCTGTAGGAAGCAGTGGTGGTTGATTTTCTTGCTGTCTGAAATCCAGTCCTAATGTGAAATGTGGTTTCCAAGTCCTGTGTGTTTTTTCTTCCTGAGTTGTGATCTGGTTAGGTACCAGTCATACTTGTGACTTTTCCTAAACATGTGTAGTTTCAAAATACTGTGATTCTTCCCTCTGTGTATCATACATTAGCTGTTGTGACAGTTTATAGAAACAAACTCCAAAATACAGATAATAGCTGAAATGACCAAACCCTGTGCTTCCCAACCTCACTGTCACCTCCTCTAACAAAAGATGTGTTTCTTTTCTTCCTTTGCCATAGTTGTAGAGCAGAGGAGTTGCAGTGCACAGCAAACTTCTACCTTGAACTACTGCCATTAATAGTTTTAATGTCACTAGTGAACTGAGTAAAGAGGAGTTTGGGGAAGAGGATTTAAGCAATAATTAAAATATATATTTTCTGCCAGGGCTGGGATCTTGATGAGAGGGAGAGGGGCAAACCCACAAGCCATCCCTGCTAGCTGCCAAGTGTTAGTAACATCACTGATAATTTGTTAGGAAGAAAACGCAAAAAGGTAAGAACAAATGCAAAGCCAGATTTAAAGAGAAATGTACGGCATCCCCCTCTGGAGCTCAGTAAGTAGGTAGAGGTTCCGGCAGGCTGCCAAGCAGAGCGGCTGTCAGAGGCATGCGAGCCCTGCACTGCTCCCGGCCCAGCAGCACAAGGTCTGGAGGAGTGAGCCCATCCCTCGGCTACCTGGCTCCTTCCCTCCCTGGGGCCTTGTAAAGTCTCAGCCGGCAGCTTTGATTACACTCAGGAGCAAATGAAATAGTCAAAACTTTCAAACACACACAGAGGCTATCCATGTTTATATGTATGAACATAAGGCATAAGAACAAACAATCTGTAAATCATAACTGAATTTTATCTAGCATTTTCCAAAATGTCCTTGGTTT
Organism: Athene noctua; assembly: GCF_965140245.1. NCBI lineage: Eukaryota > Metazoa > Chordata > Aves > Strigiformes > Strigidae > Athene > Athene noctua. The sequence continues at coordinate 4,264,550 of NC_134044.1, read as the reverse complement.
TGAAGGTGTCTAACCACAGTGATGTATATTCATACTAATTCACTCTTCATCAGGGCTAATGTGTAACTTTAGACCATCACAGCTAGAATAACAGCGCAGCATCTAACTTAAAGCTTTTAAGATTGTTAACAGAGATAGGCTTCTGTTTCACGTGCTTTCTATGACCGTCCAGGGGAGCCTTTCTCTCCTTTGACTGGCTCGGAAGGCTGTACTCCTAACAGAGCCAATTAGCATAAATGTCAAAATTTGGATGCTGTGCACACCATAAAACAGGAGTACCCGTGTACCAAGAGCTAAGTACTACATGCAGGTCTCTGCAAAGCTGAGGAGAAAAATGAGACCTGTTAATTTCCCCAGAATTATATTTAAAAGGAGTGAAAACATGCTAGGCTCTTGGGGGAGGTAACACAGCTGCCCTATATTGCATTCTGGAATGTCTTTTAAAAGTGACCTTTTCAAAGGATGTTCTTGTGCTTAGGGCTTGTACCCATTTTTGCTCTTAGGTATTCAAGCATGAGTGTGATCCTACTTGATAATTGAAAGAGTAGAGCTATTGAATTGCTAACAAGGACATCCCTTCTGAAAAATGCTTGTTAACGGTTGGAATTTTAAACAAAATATTGGAGCTTTTAAGGAGCCTAAATTGGAAGGTCTTCTCAGTTACACAGCGTTCATTCTCTTGATTCTTGTGCTGTCATAATTTTTGGCATTAGCATGGTCTTTCAGAGTAGGCAAGACTGTGTTATACATAAGAAACAGTGAAGAAAACAGAAAAATGAAAAAGAAAAGCTCAGAAACCCCTATCATCTAAGCTTTGTTTATTCATCCTACAAAGTACAAGCCCCATGTGATTTCTTCACAACTTCTCAAGGTAAGAAAGAAAACGTCTTTGTAATTCATGCAAGATTTCTTCGTGCTCAGTGTTACTGACTGATCCTATAAAAAGCACATGGATGACAAGACTAAAAGTCTTGTCAGGCTCTAAAAGAGCTGCAGGTTTGAGCCTCCAGCAGCGCAACAAATTGCACAGAACCGGTCCTTAGCCGATTACTGCTGAATGCACTCTGCATAGCTGCCAAATCTCCTCTTCATGTGCCACATTTTATCCCATCCCTTAAAGACCGAAACAAATTTTAATTATAGTTTAGTCACTATTAGCGACTGATAAAAATTATGAAATTTGGAGGAAAGGTTAACATACAGTAAATTTTTGCAAAACACTGGAATTAAGCAGCCACATGTCTGTAGTTAATGTTACTCATGACAAATACATTTTGTCTCAGCCAGATTTTTAGCCAGTTCTCTTTCAGTGCCTGTGTGACCTACAATAAGCAGTGCATTTTTAATGCATCGTAGAGAGATGCGCCGACTCTAGAGGAGTTCACATCTTAAAATGCCATGTAACCTGTTTGCAGTAGAATTTTAAAATTTGTTCTGTTGGGATGTGATGGCTTTCACCCTAATCTGGACATACCAAACATTCAGATTCCTTTACAAAATTCTGATAAAATAAATGGGGATAACAAAAATTTAAACCATTTTCCAGGCTTACAGACAAATTAATGGAAAGGAAAAAACAGTGTAAGAAACTAGACTTGGGCCAACTTTTCTGGAATAAACAGTAACCGCAGTTTCACACACAGTCCCATATGTGCTGAAGTCAAGCAGGTGTCTCATCTACTAAAATCGGGTTTTCTCAGGATCAAGCCCTTTGAGTTCTGGCTGCATCTCAAGTTCCATTTTCACTGTTCTAGTACAGAAGCAGTACTGAAGGCAAGTTAAAGGACTTTTTAAAGTATAAGATAAAGCAGGTCTGCATAAATGTAATTTTGAAAACTAATTACCTGTAAAACCACAAATTATTGCTACATCTACTCTGGACATATTTTTATGTTGCAGAACTGTCTTACAGATTGCTATTTTTCTTCTGTATTGGACTACAAGTTCAATATAAGAATTTCTTTCCAAAAGCCATGCAAATCAAATCACTTCAGTCAATCAACAAATTGGGTCTGCTGATACACAATTAATGAAAGGCATTAGGTGCTAATCTCTTCCTCGGTAAAAACCTGAGGTTAAGTCCTAGCTTGTGAATCAAATTGGCGGAACTGATGCTAGTTCTTTCCCAGAGGCATGCCAAAACCAGGCTGGGTTTGGGACAGGCTGGGTTTGAGACAGGCAGCATCATCCAAACAAGGGATGTCTAGGAGGAGGATAGCAATGGGTTTGGGATAAGAAGAGCAGGGAAGATTTGATGCTTGCTCTGGAGATAAATTGACAGATGTTGTGTGAGGAAGACTTGCAGGCATTCTAATGAATGGTGTCTTGCTGTCAGGATAGCTCGTCCTTCATCTTGAATAAAATCAGTCAGCTTACATTATTTAAAAGAAAGAGGGAACTATCTTAGTGGTCTGTAATAGCTGTTTTGCTATTATGGAAGGGTTGTTGAGCATTCACGTGGCAGGACAAAACAAAATGTTTTGTACAATGAATGGTATGTGAGTGCGTGAGTAAGGAGGAACACTTGCAAAGTGCAGGCAGTTTGCCTGGAAGCGTCCTTACCAAGAGTAGAAATGGCTGGAAATCATGCTAGGTGGTAGTTAGGCAATTTGTCATCTATTTATGCTTTTAAAAGTATATTTTTGTAAAATACATGAGTTAACAGAAGATGATCCTAATGACTGAAATCTGCCATTTTCTCCCTTCCATTCCTTTTAGGAGAGCCCATCAAACACCAATAATTCTAATCTTTTACAAGTACCTAATGGCTTCCAGCCAAGAAAGGTTTTAAGAAATAAATAGGAGCTCTTAATGCAGTGAATTTCAGTTTTGCCTAATCTGTGCAAATTGATGAATTAAATCCCTTTGCATCTCAAACCCACTTTGGTGATTTGCATGGTGATTATTTCAGTTTTCATAAATTTTCCCCAGTCATTTCCTGTCATTTCTTGAGAACAGACATCTAATCTCTGCAGAAATGTGTGTGTGTAATAGTTATATAGTGTTTAAAACTTGTCTATACATATTCAGCTATTGCACCGTCATAGATAATGTATGTAGATGCACACAGGACACCATATATCTCAGCTAGCCCTGATGAATGTGCCTGCAGTATCTGTGTATGCATCCTCTTCAAAGAGCAGAAGCATATTTTGAGATAAAATGAATATGATTCAACAAGCAGCAATTAGGTTTGGCTGCCCTGCATTTTGTAGAAACCTAAGTGGAGGGTGGTTATTATGTATGAATCCTATATTGTGTACACTTACCTGCAAAATTTATTTTAGTAAACTGTATTTTATATGTAAGATGCAAGACCATATATTATAGTTCAGCTGCTGGCATGGAGCGCATTGAAGCAATAGCTCAACAGATAAGTCAAGAAAGATTCTTCTGGTTTTGATTTCTGTTCTCTGGTGTGGTTTAGTGAAGTTTAAAACCACCACTCTACTCGGGCATTAACTGAAAAGCAACCACTAAAATGCAGCTAGCTGCTTCTGCCTTCTGGGGCCTTTACATAGAAGTTTTGTCATATAAGTCTGCCCCTCTCCTATGGCTTCTCTCAGTATGACATGAGCTGGAGAATTAGGCTCTATCTTAGAGCCTACGTTTTACTCAGTTTGGCACATACTGGCACTGATACACATGATGTTTTGGAATACGATAGTTGCAGCATACCGTGGTAGTCAGTTATTCTGGCTTCGGGAGTTGTAATCACTCATTCATATTATATGAAAAGTTCAACTAGTCTTACATGTAAACTCTTAAAAATAGCAGTCATGAGTAGCAGCTTTGGAATTACTGTTATGATATCTTTAGCCTTAATGCTTTGCTCTTGCATTTTCATTCTTGTCTACAGTTTTCATGATTATCTGGAACGACTCTTGTTTATAGAAACAGTAGATGTATGCTTTGTAGATAAAGGGTTATAGATAAAAATATAGCTAGAGATGTACATCATGTATGTATTTCTGTCTGTGTGTATATGCACTTTACATGTTCCTATTAGGAGGTGCTTTAATCAGAGTTTCATGGCAAGCAGAGCAGTCTGAGAAGCTAATGGTAATTGCAATGATGAATGAAAAGTCACTGTCAGAGACAGGATTGGAATCAGGCAGGCTTCTGCTCTCTCTGCTTTCATCAGAATTGCATAAGATCGACCTAGGAATGACAAGAGGTCATCTACTCCATCCTGCTGCCTCCAGGCAGGATCAATTCCAGCTAAACTTCTCCTGACAGATATTTATCTAACTTCTTAAAACCTCTAACAATGGAGATTCCTGAGGTCCTGCGGTTGGTCACTTTGGCTGCTAGTTGAATATTTGCCCACAACAGATTATCATGTCACTGGGTGTTGCTTTGCTATGCACAGGATTTGACAGCAAACCTCAGAAATAGAGGGCACAGTGGGAGCATGCGTTGGGTTGATGTCTGTATTTTGGTATGTAGCCCTGGATGTTTAACAGACTTTTCCTCTGTTGAGATGGACTGTGATACTCCGTGTTGTGATATTTCTGAGTCTTCGTTACTTAACAGTCTCTTGGGTATCTGTTTAACAATTCTGAGCCTTTTTTTTTTTTTTTTTTTTTTAATCTAGAAAAGAGATGTAATACTATAGCAGGTTGACAGTGGAATTTGCTGGAAGTTCTGTATCTTTTTGGTAAATGGTTATAATGTGACTGCCCCATCAGTTCAGTTGGACTCAGGGGAAGCTCAGACGTAGGGGAAGCACAACTGAACTGCAAGGAGAGACACACAGTTCTCCTGACTGGGACAAACCCAAAACATTGTGAAAAGAAGTAGCCTATAGTTGCATACATTTGTGGAGTTACCTTCTGGTTAGTAAGTTGGAGCTACACAAGGTGAATTTAATTTTATAATTCCCTGTTTGGTCCCTTGTTGGGGCAGGAGCCTCTCTGTCCCCCACCCCCATGGCATGCACACCACGGGAGTGCTGCAGAGGCAGTTTGTCATCAGCATGACTGAGATTGGTGAAGGCCTTATGGAGAAATCACCTGTTTTAAGTACACTCAGATAACAGGCAGCTGACAGGAGCATTTTTTTGCCAAAGAGACAATGTGAGGAAGGGTCAGAGACGCTCAGGGATGTGCTGAGGCCCTGTGGGGTAGGGCCCAGTACTGCAGCATCCCATCCCTGATCCAAGCTCACTGGTGGTGTGTAGCCCCATGAGAGCTGTTCTCCAGTATCTGGGCCTGGTGCTAAGGATCAGCTGTGACATCTCTTCCCTCCTGTGCCATCTCTGCACTTCTCCAGGACTCTTGGCACTTCTGGGTGTGTACAGATGTTTGGCATGGGCCCCATCAGCTCCCAACTCTCCAGCTATGCAGGCAGGGCACTCACACTGGGCTATTTCACTAACTCATTCTTTCCTTAATATATAAAATGAGGCAAAAAATAGTGCAATTCCATGAGGTTGGAGGATGCGGGGATCAAATTAGAGCATGGTTGGGAAATCTGACTATTGGTGGCTTCACTGGCTAACAGCTCCTTTGCTATCCCCTCCTTTCTCCCCAGCCTCCTGCAGCTGCTGGCTCAGGGGCTGCATGCTGAACTGGATTGGGAAAGTGGTCAGGGCTCGTTTCTTTGCTGGGTGGGTTATTTTTAACTTGGCTCAGTTGCCTGATCAAGCCCAGCATTCAGCCCCATGAAGCAGTTGTCCTGGCACCACATAAGTGAGTGCTTCGGGGGTGGAAAATAGCCATGCAGGGCAAGGAGGGAGGGTGGGAGCTACTTCAGTTGACCTTGCTGACAAAAGAAGTGTAGGACATTCTTCCACCTGAAATGCAGCACAGCTGAGAAGTGCTGCCTTGAAAACACTGCTGTGTGGGCTCCCCTCTTCACCATCTAGACTCATGATGGAGAAAAGAGTTTTCCCTGCAGTTCCTGAGCACAGCATTTCCTCTCTGGCATGAAGAAACTCTTTTAAGAACATTAGCTGAGCTATTACAATGATGAGGATGCATATAGGTCAAAGTGGTCATTAATTCGCATGTCCTCATTTCTTTGCATCTCTCCTGGCCTTGGCAGTTACAGTCCACAAAGTTGCATAAGGGTTTGGTTTTTACTATAGATATCTGTTGCCTAGGGGCTGGATTAGGAGTGCCCCAGTTTATGGCAAGCACTGATCAGTCTCTAGGTAGAAACATCTATCAAGGCTGGACATGAGGCTGTGACCTTGGAAGGAGAGCCTGGCTGTTCAGTATCTTTCCCCTGAGCTGAGTCTCCCTCCCCATGTGGGTAATCCTAGAGTTTGCGTATTTTCCATAGAAGAGATTCCAGTTGGCCTTTGAAGTTACCTCCAAAATATTTATAGAGGACAAGTCAACTCTTTTACACAGTAAGTGTTGCATGTACTCAGAATCAAAGTGTAAATTATATCTTTCTAAATGTGTGCGCCTACTCTTGCATATCAGAGCTGGTGTTAAAACGCATACTGCTTGTGAAGCTTTTTATTAACATTATGAAGGAGTTAAATGTCAATTTACAGTAAGATCTTTTTAAGCCTTATATATGTAGAAGCTTTTTCCACTTGTGATGTCCTTGCCAATGTTTATAATACCACAGTATCCAGCAATTATACTGAAAGATTGGAGTCTACCTGTAATTAATTTGCAGTGCCGAGAACTGTTACACCAGTCAGTAGAGATATCCTGGATATTACAAAGGAGGAGAACATTACATACAGGGGCGTTTTGAACTGGATTTCTCAATTTGCAAGAAAGAAGTGTAAGGTAATGACACCTTCCCATTGCAAATCTTTACAATATTTTAAAGCTCACCCTTTCCCACAGTTCCTATCCAACAGTCCAAGTCAAAGAGGAAAGAGGTTACAAAAATATGACTTTTGCAATCTCAGACAAGGACGTTACATCTCTGTATATGAGATCCATCAGGGTGTTATGCGGCATATTCCCAGCAAAGCATGAACCTTGTAGTCTGAATATGAGGGGTATTATACCTTTCAAAGGTAATTATGTAAAGCTGGTTCTTGAACTGGGCCTTTTATTGGGGCAGTCTGAATTTCCACTTTCATCTTGGTTTTGGTGGTGAAAGCTATAGCCCTAAACAGTGATTTGACAGGGTGCAAGTTAGAGGTGAGTGAGCCAGCAAAGAAGCACTAGTCCCAGAGCCTAAGCTGGAATTCGGGCCATTTGAATGCAAGCCCATGTGCCTATAGAGCTGCAAGAGGAGTTTTATGCAGGATAAATACATTTTACAATTTGTAAGGAGCAGTTTCTCCTGCTTCCTCTCACGATTATTATCCAGATTCATAATTAGGATAGTGCATTTAACTCAGTAGTGTAGTGGATTTTCTTGTGGTTGAAACAGTGCTCTGTCCTTCTGTCAGCACATCTGATGGCAAGCTATTGCTTAGTTTCATTTGAGAGATTTCTCCAGTTTAGCTGCTTAAAAGCATTACTTTAGGAGGCTGCAAGATTTCACAAAGCCATTTGTCTGGCATTTCTCAAACAGTTTGCTTCCTGTTGATAGTAAACTGATGTAAAAATGCCAGAGTTGTAATAAACTATGTCTACTCATGCACTACAGATCTGCTTAAGGTTTGCCTAAAGGTCACTGGGACTGCGCACCAAGTACATATTTTTTCTTGCTCTTTTTAGTATTTTATACAGCAAAGGGCGAGGCCAGACTGAAGGTCAGTTTATTTCTTCCCGCAAAAAGGTGGCGTGTCATTTTTGTATTTGCCAGTGTTTAGTTAGGGGATAAACAGGCAAGAGAACCAGCTTGCCATAGAGAGTGTGGAGCTGACCCAAAAGCATTCAGATCCTGCAAAACTATTTTGGTGAGGAATAGGCAAGTGGGGACTGAAGCAAGCGGCACGCTTAACCTGCTAGCATTTGCGTAGGACATAAACATGGGGAGTCATAAACTTGTCACAAAGGTCCATCTGTAAATGCCTGATGCTGGGAAATACAGAAGCGATACATGAGAGCATAGTTTAGATTTGTTCCTGGCTTCTTTAGCAAAATGGTTTGGTAAGGCTGGCAAGACAGCTACGTGAAAAATTGGCCTGAGAAAACAGACAGCACAGCCATTTGTATTGCTGTGCCTGGAGTGGTCCCGAAGGTGAGCAAGGGAGTGATGCTCCTTGTATAAAAGTTTGTCTCCACCCGTGAGTGTTTCCTTTGAACTTCACAGATAGTGATGCAAATGAGAAGTGGAATATAGAGTTAAAACAGAGTTGTACTGAGGGGGTATAGTAAGTCACCCAACCAGTCTTTCCTGGAGGAGATGGACTGAGTGAAATGCCACAGTGAACATACAGGTGAATAACTAGACCCTACTGGTAAATATTTGGGTGCTAGAATTGTGTGGCTTGGGTATACACAGTAGATGTGAAGCAGAAGCCACCCATAAAATAAGAAGCAAAATCACCCACACTAATGGAGGGGCTTCACGGAGGTAGAGCCTGTATATATCATCTGGTCTGGGGCCTCAGACAGAAGTTTCTTTCCAACATCTTCAGAAGAGATCTTGCTGTGCTGTGTTGTGTGTTAAAGATGAGAAGTTCCGCGAGCCAGGGACCACCTTTGCTGTGTGTTTGCGCTGTTTGTCTCAGCAGAAGCACCTGGGCACTGAGGAAGGCAAGCATGCAACACTTGACAAGAAGCAAAATGCTTCATAAAGAGGTGGTTATGCTGCTGCATTCTCTTTTTCCTGGGGGAAAGAATACGTTGCAGTGGTGAAAGATAAAAATAGCCATCAGTCACAGACCTGGCAAACATCTATGTATGTAGTAAGCGTTCTACATTGAGCCTAAATAATGAGGTCATTTAATGCTCCTTTCTTGGTAACAGTTTAATATGAGAAGGCCCTGCCAACAATGCAATCCAGCAGGGAAGGCCAGAACCAAAGCTAAATCCCAAATGTTTTTTGTGGGTGTTGCTTAGCAGGGCAGGGCCACTAAGTTAGTGAGTTCTCAGCTTCTCTTTTGCTCCTTCTGTGAAAGCAACCATGAAGGAAAGGGAGAAGGATAAGTTTGGTCCTGAAGGATGCTAAGGCAGGGCTTCCTGAGACAGAGCATAGGTAAAAGGTCAAGTTCTGGAGAAGGCAAAGGACACCCACACCGGGTCAAGCCAAATCCACCTTTTCCTAGTAGTAGTTAGAAGTGGGATGGCCAGAAATATGTCAGGCATGTAGAATACCTCCACCTAACACCCTCCAAGAGTAGTTTCATTCCTTTTTTTTCCCTTTTGTGTTCAGAAAAACCCCACACTTTTTGTAGATTCTTGTACAGTCTTACTTATTTACAAAGAAATATTGGAGCCATATCAATTTTTCATGGAAACGAGACAGGAAGGCTCTGAATTTTGCCTACTGTTTGGGCTAAGAGGGCAACAACATGATACATTTTAATACATGCATTTGAGTTTCTTCTAACAAAAAATATCAAGTAAGCAAGTTAAAAGAGTGCCAGGGATACTTCTGAAGCTTGCAAAATAGATAAAAGCCAATAATTTAAAACGTTTCATTAAAAATGAACCCAGAAGTTTTTTGAAGCTCAACATTTTGTTCTGCAAGCTCAGCAATATTCATTAACCTCCCGCTGAAGATTGCTGAACAGCTGGATCCAATTTCTGAAAAGATAATCATAAAGAAATTAGATTAATAGTCTTCAAGTGGAGCAGTTGAGTATCAGTTGTGGCAAGCTCTTTTATATGTAGCATGTTGTTAGCTATTTTCCATGTGAAGATGGTTACTGCAGTCCCAAGAGGAACAAGGCCATATCTCAGTGATACAGATATCAGCTCTCTTGGACTGTGAACACAGCAAGGCACAGATAAGCAAGATTGCTGCTGGCTCCCTTTTCTCCTTCTTTCCTGTCTCCCTATTCTGAACACATCACCTCCATGACATATATGCATATTTGTTGCAAGGAAATCGCTGCCCTTTCAGTTTCAAAGACAGCACATTTCTGACATACCAATCAGTGCAAAAGAGCTCCTGCTGGCCCAAGTGAAGATTAAGTGCCTTTGTGTGGTGCTTTATTGTAATACAGAGAGGTAAATGTAAAGGATGACCTGTCCCTCCCAAGGCACAGCCACAAATAAAGTAACATTCTGTACTGGCTTCACTCTCACTGAATTAACTGATAAAACTCCACTGAGTTCAGCAGTAACTGAATTGGGCCAGGGCAGAGCACTTCTGAATTCTGCATTAGGCTCTCCTATCCCCACTCCCATTTTTCACTTGCTTCAGGCAAATCTTGCAAGAAGAACTGCAGATTTTCTCGTATTCTCAAGTCAGTGCCAGCCACCTCAGTGGAAACCCAAAACCCTCTTTCACCCTGGCTCCCACAGCACAAAGTTCCAGCAAACAGCTCCTGCAGGGAGCATTCCCCTCCGCAGCCCAACGATACTGCTGCTCTTCACGTCCCTGTACTCAGTCTAAATAAAGTGTAAGGCAGGTTTGCCTCATGCTCTCAGTCATTCCCTGGCAGTCTCTGAATACTGCATCCCCACTGAAAAGTGTCCTATTTTTACTTGCATGCAGCGACTACATTCAAAGAAAGCGAACACTCATTTGAATGCAGATGTAGGGCCCATATCAGTGATTTCCCTGCTCTGTTCACGTTCTAGTAGCTTTCAGGTATGGGACAAGCCAACAAAATTGTAAATTTAAGACAAGAATTAAAGCATGTTCATTTTTACAGGTGCACTCATGGTGCGTGGATTGGCACATCCTTCAGCAGCCTGGTTGTTCTCTGCTTTGCTTCTTAGCTCGCTCATTCTCTGACCTGTAAGTTTATTCCCATTCATGCAAATAGATAAGGAATAACCTGGCAAACATTAGGGCTTTGATTTTCCTGATGAAGCGACCAGAAACAGCTTACTGTTGTTCACAGTGTGGTTCACAGGCAGTTTACCAACAGTCTTTTTAAAAGAAAGTCCAGCATCACAGCTTTCACTCCTATGTCTCTGTTCTACAGTTTGCAAAATGATACACTAGTTCTTACCCACCTATATTCAGTCATTCCCTGGGAAAACATACATCTTTATATAACTGTACAGTTTTTAGGGATAAACTACTGTATTACACCTTTAGGTGACACCCTGTTGATGTCTTGGTTTCCAGACACTCCAAGGTCTTCGCTAAACGGCAGCTGTGGCTGTGCCCTGGGTTTGATACAGGACGCCCCAGAGCTGCCTCTCCCAGACCTGGCAGTGTAGGTCTATGCCAGTCCTCTGGCCAGCACTTTGAGATGCCAGCTCTGGCACTGCCCACAACCCCGTGCACATGTGGAGGCGCGTTCTGCCACTTCAGCAGTTCACTCTTGAACAGCAAATGACTTAAACACACGCCTGAAGTTAAATATCCACTTAAAGGCTTCCTACCCTGACTGGGAATGGATCTAGGTTGAGGTTGAGTGTTTCTCTGAATCAGGGTTGAGAGAATTCACTTTTTTAGTGTGTCACCGACTGGTCCCATGCCAGAAGACCTCTCATTTTGAGGGAAATGTGGCAGCAGAATAGTCATTGCCACTGACTTTAGACAGTGCTGGAAGCCAGCCAGATGGTTGAAGTGTTTGTCTTTTCCTTTGCAACCAGAAAGAAGTATTTGAATTAAGTGACAGAGCTAGGTAAAGAGGCAGAAGGGTTGTTTGTTTTCCCTTTTTACTCAAACTTCCAGTACACACTTAAAATGTGACACTCTTGTCTGGTATTTTTAGTTTAGACAGAACGTGATTGTTTCTTGGGTTGAAAAATTGAATTCCAGAAAGAAATGATGATTCTGGCATAGCAGACTGCATTCCAGGGCATGATTTCATCTGGTAACTAGTCCAAGAGAGTCAATATTGGCTAATATGGCCGTGACTACATGTATTTCTCATTAGTTTTCATCAAAACTTGCCAGAAAGATCATGTTTTAGTGCCAGCAGATCACTCTTCCTTTCCGTGTATTTTGTAGTGTCATCATTCACTAACCCCATAAGTGTCTCTAGGGAAAAGAAGAAGCTATAATGCAACATGCTCACCTCCTCTCAGTGCTGCAGAGTTACAGGAAGAGGTGGATAGAAGTCCTTTAGCAAACAAATGGGAAGATCTTCAGGAAAGTGGTTTTGTGAGTCCTTAGCAGGACCAATATTTTCTGATGCATAAGGAAACATGATTCTAAATGAGGTTGTAAAGTGCAAGACAGCTTCTATGCTTTCTCTTTCTGCTAGAGCTCAGAACAGAGCCTCACTGATATCTAACTTTTACATATGTTTGACCCAGATTCCTACAAAATTTCTTTTGAGAATCCTTGGGACATTCTCACTCTCCTGTTGTGACGTGTGTTGGCCACTTCTGCTGCTCCGCATTCCCCAGCAGTGGTCTCTAAACGTGCAGATTTTGAGGCTTGCTTACTGTCTCAATACATGGAAGAACGGGAACTCTCAGTGCCTCTTCTACCTGCAGGATTCCTGGATTTGAAACAAGAAATCCATAATACACCTGTAATTTGTCAGAGATTGAAGAATGCAGTTGCAGATCCAGGAACAATACATGAAAAATTCTTCTGGTGGTTAAGTGCATTTCAGCATCCCATCAAGCAGATAAACAATTTCTCTGTCCTCCGTTCCTAAAAATGATTTAATTATATCTTTCTGCAGGACCAGTTAGTGATGAAACTGCCAAAAAATTGACCTACAAGGGGAAATTCCACCTGAGCAGTCTGTCATTTCCAGTTATCATTCCTAAGCATTTTGTCAGGACATATCCCAAACTACTGTGTGTGTTTATAGCAATATTGCTAACTAGAAGCTTTTTGAGTGGTACCACTGTAGTGTTTTTTCTTATACCTCAGCTGCTGAAATTACATTATCATCTTTGACTCCTCCTATAATGAGGAAGGAATAGTTTCAAAATTCAGGACTTAATATTTAATAAAAGCTATGACTGTGTCCATGCATGCATAGGTGGCAGGTCCTAACTCATTCACTTTTTCCGTACTTGGCCTGGCATTGTCATACCAGGGTGTGCAAAGAGGAGACAGCAGGGGAATCTAATCTCCCTAAATTCTCACTGAAATCTTACGGTAGAGTAACGTGAGGGGAAAAAAATCCAGTCACTGCTTATGGACCACTCTTCCCAGTGGTGTGCAGAAGGCCCACTATCCAGCTGATCAGATTTTATCTATTTCCCACTCTGTAGAATTAAGAGGTTTTGAGAGCTAAGTGACAGACTCCTTAACACCAAATCTATTATCAGCAGCACTACTGTCATCACCTGTACTGCAAGCTCAGCTTTGTGGGCAGCCCTCTTCGAGGCCAACAGGCAGCGGACATGGGGTGGCAGGGAGGCAGCTTTGGGGAGGTGCTTGTCTGCTTCTCTCCCCTCCAGCTGCACACATTGCTCTGTCTTTGGGTAGGTTTCTCTCCTCTAACTAGGATTTCAGAGACAGGGACATAGAAGAAGGCTAATGCATTTGTGAAGCATGGAGCTGCAAGTGTTGCAGAAAGCTTCCTAAAGGGAAAGGAGGAAAGAAAACAGTTTCAGCAACCCCTGGGTAAGCTACGTGCCCTCCCGCAGACCCAGGCAATTTGAATGGTGTTAAAAAAAAGCAGCACTCTTTCCCCCCGTTTTCTCCCTGACATTTCCACTTAGCAACAGAAGACAAAGTTACACCAAATGAAGTGATTGTTTTGATTTATATGACATCCTGGATGGACTAGGTACTTTAGAAGACATGTAGCACTATTCCACCTTCCAACTGCTTACAGCCTAACGAGATGCATGAGATGTGACAAGCTTTGCTAGCCCAGAGGATGGACTGCAGGGACCTTCCAGGTGGGGAAGGAGGCATAGCTGGAAAGCAGCTCAGTGCTGTCAGGGATTCCTGTCTGCCAGAAATGAATCCCTCGAGTGGTGGCTCATTGCAACTGTCTGCAGCAGACTAAGCCTGCAGGTGGGAAAAATAAAAGTGGGTGAAAGCCAACTTCTTTTTCTCTCTGATTTGATGCAGAATGTGGTTTGGCCTGACTCTCAGTGATGATGCTGAACCCAGAACAGAGCACTACGTGGCTCTCAATCCTCTGTCGATTTTTTTCAAAATACAGTTTCTTAGTCTGCTGCACGTGGGCAAAGCCACATCAATCACACCATGCTGGCTCCAGCCCCAAATTCCTGTCAGTGCTTTCCTACTTATGTATTTTAGCTTTTCTTGAAACTCTGTTGTATGGCAGATCTTCTTGTGATGGTAGCCCTTGTCAGAGTCCTTATAATCAAAGGTCAGACATTGCAATAGGTTAGGTTTGCGTTTTGATCTTTGTTGCACTGGTGCTACCTTTGGGCTGAAACCTGCAGGGTTTCCTTAAAGACAACGTCTGTCTTTCTCAAAATATAAGGGGTTTGCAGGATTAGGTTTGTTATTTGTAGGTTGGTTCAATGTCCATTGAGCTTGCATAGGCTTGACTGAAATGCCCAAATTAGATGAGATCTAAAGTGAGCAGTCCATCACCTCTCAGGAAAATGTCGAAGTATGTGCAAAAGACTGGCGGAAATCAGTGAACGTGAGGCACAGGCTCAAACTTAAGCATTAGCCCTGGTTGTATTTTTTTTTTTCCATTTATTTGCCATCATTCTGAAACTAATTTGGAAGGTAATGATTAAATACTGTCAGAAAGCATACAGAAGAAGGGGAAAGGCCTCCCTAATTGTGTTTTGACACTTTTTGACATCAGCAGTTCTTTTGAAGGAAGGAGAAAAAAGAAACAAAACAAAATCTGTTCAATCAAGATTTTCTGCTTTTTGTTCTCTTTGGCTAAGAAAAATCAGGTTGCAGAGAAGCTAGTGCTTCAGAACCTAAAGCTTGCCTCCCAAGCAGGAGTTTTCATGTACTCAGCTTCCATCTAAAGGCAGTTTTACAGATATTTGCGCTCTTTTAAAGTGTTTCCTTTGTAAGAGATACAGCACTTCAGCTTTCACAGGACCTCAGTGCTTTGCACTATCTCAGTGACTTCAGGGACGATTTGCTTAATACATGGGTCTGCCTAAACACAGTAGGATGTCAGCTTTGCGCCCAGGTTTTGCATCACTAAGTAAATAACTTAGCGAATGGAACAGCACATCTGTGTTTTGTAAGATAAAGACCCTGGCTGAAAGAGACTATTGTATTGGCTCTTGAGGGGAGCTGTAGCAAAACTGATACAGTATCTTCAACATGGAAGGCTTTCAGTGGAGCTATTTATCTTATTATCATTTAAGATTGTTTCAAAGGTATTTTCTAAATATCAAACCCAAACTGTAACAACAAGATCCCTAGTTAACGACAGAATTATCAGTTAGCATGTAGTCTTCCATGCTTTGAAAGCATTCCCCCGGAGTTTAACAGTGACTTCACACAGAACACAAGTATGGCCGATAGCAGGTCTAACACAGAAAGCAGGATTAATTTTTAAATCTCACTTTGTTGGGCTTTTTGTTGTTTCTTTTTTTTATTTTGAAAGGAAAATAGAGCATTTCCAACCTTTTCTTATGTTCACCTGCCAAACCTTAGGACTTAGACTATTCCTGCCCTCTAACAGAGGAAATCCTATTTTGCTGGCATGAGACACTGCAAAAAGTAACAGGAACGGTTAATCCAAAATCTTTGTGGGGAGTACAGTTTGTTCTCCCTCCTACTGCCCTGCTGGAGTTGGTGGTCCAATGTAGGTGGCTTTAGGGAAGGATACAAAGGCACAATCTCTCCTCCCGCCGTATCAGTGGATAGCTATGAGCTCAGTGCAGGGAAACATTACAGAAGCCTCTGAGTCCACCACAGGGACATCTTGATAGATAACACCACAAAGCAGGTTCGTCTCATCCCCCTCCAGCATGCCTAAGGGTTCCCAGCACAGATTTCTTTCCTGTAGCTGTTAAGGATATTTCTTCTGCTGCCTCCTAAGCTTTAATACTACTTCTTTCTTAGGTTTGGCAGGTAATGAGAGCATAAGCTTCCAAATTTTTTTTATGAATTACGTTAAAATGTCTAAATTTCCAAATGACTAATAAAACCTGAAATCTCCCAAGAGGCCTAGAGCTTTCTCCTAGGATTGGCCCCAAATGAAAAGGCCATTACTGTTTGAATATTTCCTAAGTATATTCTAGATATCTTTTTAAACTTTGATTGAAAGTTAAGTGTACAAGTTATTTTGAAAGCCTTTTCTTTTACTTGTCAAGAAAGTGAGTTGAAAGGAATAAGTGACCAGATTTAGCAGAACTGAAGACTTGTGGGATTTCCCACACAAGTGGGATCTGAAAGAAATCTGAACTCCTCCTCACCTGGTACTTGCAGGATGCGGTTTTGGAAGGAGCTCACAAAGTGATGTATGTACAGACAGCACAGCTTCTGGCACTTCTGCATGGCAAACAACATTTTAGAGTCAAACGTAATTTCAAAGGAGAACGAAAATGAAAACCACAGATTTTGCTAATAAGCTGTGAGTAGTTTTCTGAACCCCCGGAACTATAATCACACCCTGTTTCCCCCAGTGTCTACATCAAGGCACCCCTATCCTGCCAGTCAACATGAACGAGACTATTTTGCACATTAACTTGGTAGTGAAACAAATCGTGTGAATTAAGTTACTCAACCACATGGCTATTTGCAGAACACTGTCTGCATCACGTGTACATTTGAGTTTCCATATGTCCACGGATTCAGAAGTCCAGAAATTGTGCGTAAGTAATTTAAGTGGCTTGAGTTTGTCACCTGAATGTATTCCCCCAGAGTTACAAGTCCAACGTCTGAAAAACTGCGTTAATACGTAACTTGACACAATTTCTTAATAATTTTGCAGTTCCTTAAAAACAATTTGAGGAAGTGCAGATGATACTCTCTCAAGTCATTGCTCCACTCAGATTAAGGCAGAATTTTAAAGCCATATCCTATCTCACTGTCATGAAACATAGTGACAGCTCTGTCACTCACTGCAAAACTTCCTTCTGACGTTTGAATGTCTTTGTTGTTTTTTGGAGGTTGCTTTGCTGTTGTTGTTTTTTTTGTTTTGTTTTGTTTTGTTTTTAATGGTGCTATTTTCATTTCTTTTATGCTTCTGGATTTGTACGTCCCTGGGGCTTTGCTGACAATCCCAGCAGCCTGTGAGAAGCTCACTTGAGCAGTATGTAGCTTTCTCCCTGTTGAATGCAAACAAACAGTACTTCACGGTATTGATGGTGGAGGGATATTCCAGGAAAAGGGGCTGGGGCAGACTTCTTGTATGGTAAATGAGCAGGCAGTTTCTCTTGCTTTACTCTCCTGTTCAGATCTTAAGAACAATTTGCTATTTGTAAGATTCCAGAAATTATTGTCCTCAGAGAGACAAAATTCTCCCTTGTTCAGGTGGCGTGCCAGGGCACATCTAAGCTCTTTTCTCCTGCAGGCACATTCTTGAGCGTTCTCCTCTCCCTGCCTGATGCTAACAGCCAAGATACCATTCTGCTGTCATTTCCAAGACCACTCTTTCATGCTTCCGACTCCAGCCCTGAATGAGATGTTGTATGGAGCAATCCAGCCTTTGTAAGTTGGCACGCAGAAGCTTAGGAAGTAGTTCAGTTCTGCTTGCGTGCATCTCTTCACAAAATTAGGGACTGCAAAAGGCGTTGTGATTCAGAGCTGTATTAACAGCCAGATGTAGGAACTTTAAAGTAAGGCATTCTGCAGATTGATCACAGCAATGCTATTACCATCAGTGGTGTGTAAAGTGTCAACTGCAGCTGTGTTGAATTATTCATTATTTCATAAATACAGTGAGGCTTCCAAGGGCAAGGTTTTTAAGATCCATTTGAAAAGTGAAATGAAAGCCCCTGTAATTAAAAATCATGATTAAACTTCATTTATTTAACTTCATTTCAACTTTTCCCTATGTGATTATTATTAAAGTTATTATATTTATTGATTTTTCTACTGCCTTCCCTTTCTCTGCCAGCTAATGAGAAAAAAGTGGTTTTGAATTAAGCACAGAATCTTGTTCTCCCTAGACAATTGTTCTGTGCTCTCATGTTGACCCCTGGAAAGAGATTTACTGGGTGATGCTCTTTTTTTTTTTTTGCTGATAGCAGACACTGTGCCCATAAGTACAGGGTAAAAGGAAATAAAATAAAAGGAAATCTGAGTTTTGATGTGCTTGCATCTTAGACCCTTAAAACTGTCTTTAAGTTTGGAATGACTGGAATCTGCCCTGGGCTCAGCAGGGAACGAAGTGCAGCAGACAGAGAGCAGTGCTTTGTTGTTTAAGAGCAAGCACTGTAGACAGAGTACATGTCCAGTCCCATACAAACAATGTTATCTTCAGTTCATCTGTAGTAACAGAACATATTTCCATCAGTACGGTGCCATTCAAGATAAAAAAAAGTTAAAAGTCTCTTTGATACCTCAGCCATCGCTATGGTCATGCTACGGTCCTCTTGAGATCAAGGCTGTGGTATAAATACCTGTGCTGGCTTGTGTGCCAGGACCAGACGAATGCAATGAAGATGCTTAAAATAGCCTCAACTAAACTCCTGTTGTGGCAAGGGTCACCCGTTTCCTCTATCTCAGCTACTCATTTACAACATGGGAGTGGCTCCCGGAACAGCAGCAAGGACACCATGAGAGCAAGCATGCGGGTCCCGAGGGCTCCCAGCTCCCCGTCTCCTCTGGCCTCTCCCAGCCGTCATGGCAAGGGTGGAAGCAGCCAGAGGAAGCTGTGTGTGGTGGACATGCAGGCAGCAGGAGTGGTCACAGCAGCAGGTCTCACCTGCCACCGTGTCTTATCCTTCCCTCCATCCCTCGCCCCTCAGCACGGGCTGACTCCCCTCTCAGCACAGGGCATTAGCACCCACCAGCACCAGCCCCGGGAGCCTGACAGAAGCCAGGGCTGGGGCTAGGGGCTTTACTGCCAACCATATAGCTCTATCACCCCTGCCTCTACGTATTATTAATTATGGCTCTCTTACACTTCATTTTTCCTACCTGCCTACTGGAATTATTAGTCTTTGCCAGTTTCTCAGGGATGCTTCAGGGCTGTATTTACCGATGTTTATGAGGTTCATTTTGACTCTACACTGGTAGGTGCTCTTCAGTGTCAAGAAGTTGTCATTTATATTGTTACCTTTATAGACAAGTATGTTCATACAGCTCATCTAGCATTTGACACGGGAGTAGGGGCTAGTAATTCCGTTTTGTCTTTCTGTTTAATCTTCCAATAGTGTAATATTGCCCACAGTTCAAAGCCAAACTGGTAAGATGCAAAGCATTATGCATGCACCTAGGAAGGAGTATCTTTTTCTGGAGTTAGTTGTGCAACTTTTCTTCTGCTTATTGTGTAGTGCAACCTTAATATTGCACCTCAAGGCATCAGAGTATCTTAGAAATATAGAGTAAATGTCCTTGATTTCTGCACAGTGTGCCAGTCCCCTGCAGCAGTATGGTGCTTTATAGTTTATTCCACTCTCCTTGGGGAAATGGAGCTACAGGGCCCTGTTGAGAAGAAGAAAATATAAATAATCTTGTTGAAGAAGTTCTTGGAAAACTCCCTGTTGCTTTCAGCAGTTTCACCCCCCCCAACCCAGAGACAAGAAATCTCCTGGGGGCAGATCTCAGTAGGAGGGAGGAGCCCTCAGACCAAGTCGCTGCCCAAACTCCAGATCCTTTGGGTTCTCCTGCCTTACAGAGCTCACTCTTCCACTTACACGTGGTTTTTTTTAACCACTTTCCTCCATTCTCACTGCTTTCCTTATCAAAAATGGAACTCACTGAGTGAATTCAGTACATTGATGAGTACCAAGGCAATAACAGACAGCCTGTAATGCTTTGGGGGTGAAAGTCAGAGACAGTTCACGATCCCACTTACTTCTGTGACCGTATGAACCCAGCGAAACATATGTCTCCTGACACGTGTGCTTGCTCATTTCTCATTCATCTTTACTCAGTAGTTACTGAGGAGTGAGGTCATAACTGGAGTTTATTTAGAGCTACGGTCTCTCCACCCTGTTGGGTCCATCAGCAGAGTGACTTTATCCAATATTTCATTTCTTCCTTGCCATTTTTCATAAACAGAAATAAGGTGGATGGAAGAATACCCTGGCAGAAGTGCTTTGGCAGAAGGCCCTTATTTTCATCATAGCCTCACAATGAGTGAGAGCAAGTGCGAGAGTCACAGCTGGAACTTGTCTGCTGCCTGTCCCCACATGTGTTTCATGGCTAGAGGGCTGGTTTCTCAGCACCCAGCTCTCGCCCTGGGGAGGAGTTTCAAAGCTCATTGGTATCACGGGGTATTTCTACCCTGTGAACTGGAGCCAGTGCAGAGACGCCCAGGCAGCAAGCAGCCTGTTGCCATCAGTAGGGCTAATTAGCTGGGAAGCAGCACTGAGTAATCACAGCCCTGAATAACTGAGCTGGAGCAGGTACCTAGTTAAAATATTCCTGCAAGGTTGTGATGAACAGAGTGGATGCATGTCCTCCTCCATCGACCATGGTAGACACATTTGCTGTACTACCCCAGCACATTACAGTTGCTTTATGTATCTGTCTGTGTTCTTTTTTCTTACATTGTGATCTTAATTCCTCTGGAAGAACATCTCTTTATACATGTGCCATTTAGGGTCAAGCATTGGAGCTTGAGTAGAAAAAATAGAGATACCATATGACACCATGACACCATTTTCTAGTTTTTCATATAAATGCAAGCTTGATTTTGCAACTCCTGAAAAAGGTTCCTCTTCATATTAAAAAAAAAAAAAAAAAAAAAAAAATTGTAATTTTATCATTAGTGAAAATGGAAAGCATAAAAATAATTCAAACATGCCATGCCAGATTCATGAAATCTTTAGGCTTGCATGGGGGGGACACAGACAGGAGACCAAATTTCCCCTCGTTCTGGGTTTTTTCCATTATTCACAGACACTTAAGTCAAACCTTTTACCACAGGGTTGGAGCACTAATGAAGAGACAGTTAAAGGACTTTAGCCTCCTGCTTGCTTCCTTCAGTAGCTCTAGAAATATTTCTGTCTTTCTGATGAATTCCCCAGGAAACTCAGAGAATTTCTGACTTCAGAACAGTCTTTGTTTCTTTTCTTGCAAGTAATTACTCCCCTCCCCTTTTTATCCCTTCGTTGCACCAAACTTCTGTTGTTTTATGGATTTTTGTTTTAGCTTTAACAGGTCTCCAAAGCATTCTCCTTGGTTGAGTGCCGGAAGTACACTGCTAATATAGAGAAAAGTGACTGGATATTAAAACTGCGCCCCGGGCTTTGAGATAACATGGCAAATGCAGTGGGCTTGGCTGGTACCACCGAGAGCTGGAGTTTTGCCAAGGCGTTAATATTGTTAAGTGCGTGCAGACAGATATATTGATACATACCCTACCTTTTCTCTGTATCTGCATCCATTACTTATACTTAGTGTTCAAAACTGGAATGGTATGTGTCTGTGTTAAATTTCATAGTACATAAAAGATCTTCCTGTTACTCCTTTGATGACAGCAAATCAGTGTCACGAAGGAATGCTGGTTAAAAATTATTTGCATAAATCTTTGAAATCTTTATCCACTGACAAAAGCATTTTGTGTCACTCTATCTCATTTGCTCCATTGTTTTTACTTTAGCATTTGCTTGGAGAAAGCAAACTAGATTGAATTAAAATGTCTTTTTTTTTTTTTTTTCTGTTTAGCTGATATGCTCACAGTGAAATACAAATCTAACTGTGTTTTTCTCTTTTTCTTTTCCTTTTCTCATTTAACCTGAATTTGTCTTTTGATGGCTTTGATATTCCTGTGTGATCCTTTCTTCTTCATTACTTTAAAGGTAAGATCATTATTTCCTCAGCCAGTATTTTACATGTATCAGAGGTACAGAAATACAACTTGAAAGCCATCTGGGGAAGAGGTTAGTAAGGAAGCGAAGTAATTAGTGGCCATTTGATTGCAAGAAGCCCAATTAAGAAGTACATTTTGTATTTTGTCTTCAGTAACCATTGGCTGCAAGTAGGGATGCTCTCAATAGAGGAGGCTTGGGTTTTCCTGGTACAGTGTGTTGTACGTGGTGCCGCTGTGCCACACTGGGCTTTGTCTCCCTTCTGCTGTTTCCCAGCTTTGCCAGCACTTCCCTGACTGCAACAGAGAGGCAAGTGAAAGGTTAGCAGGGGCACTGGAGCCCCCTTGGCACAGCAAATCTGCCCAGGACTGCAAGGAGCAAAACAAGGTCACTTGATGTTTCTCTTCACGCAGGAGTTCCAGAGAATTTCAGCTGTCAAGAAGGGGCCCAGTGAATTTAAAGATACATATATATCTGCTTGTTCAAATTACAATAGAGAGACAGGATGCCAATCAAGAATCGGAATATGCAGTGATAGGTGTACAAAGACAGGCAGAGACATTGTCTCTTCCCTGAAAGCTTGCAGTGTTTTCTTTCTATCACTGTGTTACAAGTATGTCTTTGGTTTAGACTGCATTTTTCTGCTGCTTTCAGGAGTCTGCCAAGTCTGAGGTGAAATACCTCCAAACCACTCCTTCCCAGAGCTTGCTGCCTTTTCATGCCTTTTCAGTACCTCTGTTCCTCAGGAACCAGAACACTTAGGGGTGAGAACGTTTTGCAGGAGGAATTCAGAAATGTGCAGATGTTGGGAGGATGCACTGTGTATTTTCTGACAATTTCCATGTACAGAATTTTGCTGAAGACAAGCAACAGAAACTAAAGTAGGGAGTTTTATTTTAATGACCACTTTTTATGCAGTCAGCAAGTGGTAAATAGTGAAGTCCTGATGCTTCCCAGCTTGCACGGAGACAGTCCTGGTCTCTGACAGATCTGGAAGATACTATTATTTTTCCAGACTTTATACTTTCCCCCTTCTTAAAGGTCCAGAAATGCAGGCTGTAGTGTCTGGGTCATCTCTGCAGCCCTGCAAAGGCCTGGCTGTGTTCCAGTGAGTGACTGACAGAGAGGGTTGGACCTGGTCGCCTTGCGCCTCTCTCAACAATGGTAGGTTGCCTCCATTTACATAGTGACAGTGGAGTCACAGAAGACTCAATGAATTTAATTAGTAGGAAAGGAAAAATGTGTGTACTCGTTATGTAAAACATGTAAATTTAACCCTTGAAATGGAATTGTCAATGACTCACCACTGTGGCTGGATGCCAGCACTAGAGGCAAAATTACAGAAACTGCAAGTGTGTCACAAGAAATTAAATCAACTACATTAAGGTTCCTGGGTTGTGGTGAGGAAGTGGTTGTTCACGCCCATTACAGACTAAAAACTTGTTAGGAATATTGGTTTTTCTATATTAAAAATGTGCTTTGAAGCAGGATGCATATCTATAAGAAAGTTAATTGATAGAAGACCAGAAAAACATGGGAGTAGGAGGAATCTCATACTGGATATCTACCAAAACGTGTGCACGTTTGTAAGAGGCCATAATAAACATTACACAACGTGTGGCCACCATAGGAATACTCAAGGCTCTGATGGGTGTTGCAGTGCCAAAAAAGGGCTGTGAGGAAAGTTTTTACCTACCCAGTCACTGCAAATGTTAATTCACAAACCCTCAGGCAAGTTACATGAGGCTGGATTATCACTGTGGGATGCCCTGGAGTCTCATTCGGGCTCATTGTAGGGGATATGGAACAAAGAGTTTCATGGTGAGCTTTAGACTATTGTTTCCAATAAGAAGGGAAGGGACTTAACCCTTAGGCTGTTGCTGACACTTCTGGATCCTGTCCAGGAGCGGGGTGTGTATAGTTGCAGCTTTTAGGACCATGCACAAAAAAGAATTTTAAGGGTCTTTTTGAACTGCTGCCACTGCTGAAAAGCAACAGAAAGGTCTCTTAACGACTCTGAATATTACACCTGTCATGTGGTAAATGGACCTCAAAGGCCTTAATTTTTCCATCCTATCCCAGTGGTTGACATGGCACTGTACTGTAATCCGCATCAGACTGAAGCAGGGTGGGAGCTGGAAGGGGTGTCCTGCAGCCTCCCCCTCTGAGGGGCCCAGGAGTTTGGTGGGGTGGCATGTGGCTGGGCCAGTGTTGCTTTCCAGTTTTGAAAATCTCTGCCTGACAGCAAGGCAGACACTAAGCAAGGCTGGCAGGGCTGGGAGCAGCTCTCCAAGGGCTAATCCGCTGAAATGGCATTTTAAAGAGGAAGAAGAAGAAGCACTGTGGCTCTGAAAGGCAGAGCAAGCTGGGAGAGACAGCCGCAACCAATAGGAGATATGGCCTATTGTCAGGCATTTTTTGCCATCCTTGAGCGTGGCCTCAGTTTATTTACTCATTTACTCCAGATTTCTTTTTATTATTATTATTTATTTAAGAACTGCTTTTAAGCTTTCTCATACTCTCTGTGGATCATTTGATGTGTAACATAGCTCTGCTTGGAGGCTCTTGCTTATCCTGCAGTTCTCTCTGCAAATGTGCTGGCAGCATGCTGCTTCCAAAAAGGGCTGTGTGCTCCCAGACCTGCAGATAACAGTCTTTCCTGACCCTGTTTCAAAATGTCACTATCCAGGGATTTCCTGTACATATTACAGAAAAATTCATCTGATTTCTTCTGTGAGCATAGATGTGAAGCCTGGCAGGCCTGGGACAAAGAGCCTGACTCCCCCCATCAGTAAAGCCCACCTCACTGAACAGTGAAGCACACTTTACAGAACAGATGTAAGGGGCTGAAACAAAAGTGCTGAGAGCACTGGAAGGGTAATTGTTCTCATTCAGAGCTGAGCTGCAGCCTGAATTGTCCATTCCTGCCTGGCCATCAATACCCCCAGCTCTTCCTACTTGCCTGTTTGACCTGGCAACTCAAGGTGAACAGGTTCTTAGCCAGGAATGTCACGAGTAAGATTTTTTTTGTATTGTGATGCTGCTTTATTTTCCCAGTTTTGCAGTCTGAAAGCCTCCGGCAGTTATTAGACAAGGATGTTTAACTAGATCAGAGTCCAAGATTATTCCAGTCTCGGGTCACCATGTCAAGTGCTGCTGTTCGCAACAGTAGTTTGAAGGATTTAACTTCTTAATATCTCCAGTTACCTTGGGAGTGAGTTGGACTTGCAGTGGAAAAATGCTTGCTCACACAGAACTGCATGTAATTTTATGTCTCTGATTTACACCACGTCTCAGAAGGAGTGGAAAAGGTCATCAAGGAAAGTTTAACTAAGGAGTGTAGAGAAATGGTTATGAGAAGATTCTGAATACATTTTTAGTATCTAGAAAAAGTTCTGCTTCTCTTTCCAAGGCTGTCCCAGCGCTCCAGCAGAGTTACACGGGCTGCGTACGCTCTCCCTCCAGCTTACATCCTCTCCTGCAAATTCTGCAGTGCAGCTCACCCACATGCTTTCTGCCATGGCTCCTCTGCCCAGGAATTTTCCTGATTCTCTTTATCCCAGTTTCTTATTGCTGTCAACAGCCAGCCATGGCTGAGCAGTGAAATGCACGGTCCCTTCATCCGTTAACCCCAGTGCAGAGGGTATCTGTGGGAGTTCAGTGGAGTAGGGCAGCCAGCCCCTCTGTCTGTAAACCAGGCAAGGCTTTTCCATAGCGGCAAGTTTACTCGGGGCTACAAAGATTTGAGGATTTAATATAGTTGGGTGTCATTTTGAGGCCAAAGAGCCTGCCTTAGCCAAGATGACACATTTGAAAGTGAATCTCAGACTGTGTGAAAAGTACCAGAACTGACAGCAGTGGAGATCAGGGACTAGCAAAATCATTTCATCAATGCTTTAGCTGACTCGAACACTGTAGGTCTGACAGTTGTCATCTTCTTGAATATTATTGGGCTTTTGCTTTATGTAAAAGTAGGAAAAAGCTTTATTAAAAAGTAGCTGAAGAGGAAAACATGTTTGGGAAAAAAAAGGTGAAAATCTCTCAGGCAGTTGAAGAGTGAGGGCAGAGCACACAGAGGGAGAGGGAAGGGGTCCTGCGCTGTGTCACAGCACTGTCAAAGGAGTCCAAGATTTTGGAGGGAGAATGGGCACCCTCTTCATGATTGTATCACAGGTCTTTGAGAAAGACATTTGTTTATGGAATGAAAGTACTCTTTAAAAGTAAGAATACAATTATCTTTATGAAACTGTTGCTTGGAGGACAGGAACATACTGACATCTCCTCCCAGCCAGCCAAATTAAATCATAAAAGCTGATGGTTGTGAAACCCTGAAAGGCCTGCAGGCTTCTGGACTTCCTGGCTTGGAGCAGTAGTAGCAGTTGTGCCATGGATTTCCTCAGAAGGTATCACCGTTGTGTCTCCCCACTGACTCCAGTGTGGAGTTGGGCATATCTACCCCTCCATCGCTTTTGGTGAAATCATTCCTTGTGGTAGTCATCCTCAGCATTTGCCCTCTGGACTGAAGCAGTAAGTGACTTACACAGGCTACTGAACATTAACTGCCTCCTGTTACTGTTTTCCAGTCTGGTTATAAGCATGTAAGCTAGAAGTAAAGTCTCTGCCCCTCACTTGCCATCCTGCAAGTCATTTTGTACCCCAGGATTACTTGGTTTCAGAATTTTTTCCAGACCTTCTTACAAAGACATCTCTCTTTAAAACAGGAGCTGCCATGGACAGTCAGCAAAGTCCTGTATTTGTCTAGCTACTGACACTCATTAGTGGCTGCTAGATGATAATGAGGTTTTGTTCATTACCCTCCTCTATCTGATTTGAACTCCTGATCCAGAAACCAAATGCTGTAACATCTCATTTTCAGGTCCTTGTTTCTCAGTGCAACAGAATGTGAAATTTGTCCAGAATATCCCTGTCAGTATTTTCCTCTTTATGGTTACTTTTTCCTCTTTATGGTTACTTCAGTAATACTCTTTTTTGAGAAAGTGAGTCTGTTCGCTGAGATGGAATCAGTTTATGAACACTGTTTATAACCCAAACACAGCAGCATGAGGCTCATCCTAACAACATCCAAAATGGGTCAGGGGATGTAGTGGGGTCTGCTGCTGGGATCCTCCTGTATGAGCTGTACTACAGGTACACAACAGATATCCACCCAGGAGCTGTGACTGCATCTCCTGCAGCTTTGAGTGTAACATTCACCATCCTCAGTTCTGGTGCCCACAGCTGGAGAAGACAGAAAATAAATAAAGGAGGATTCATTGAAAACCTGTGTGAAGGAAAAAGACTGGAAACTAGACCCTGAGAGGAAACTTGCAGAGCACGGTCTGTTGGGTTCAGGCTTAAGTCTAAAGGGCCATTGATTTGCAGTCTGTAAGGGGAACAGCAAGCTAGCAGTAGACTAATTGACAAAAGCAAGATGAAGCTAGACAAACACAGACTGAAGATTGTGGAAAATTCACTGGGTTGTACTGGGTTGAGCATTACTGACATTGTTAAATTGAAATAAGATTATTTCAAGCATACATGCTGAATCCAAGGAAAAACTAATTCATAGAAGCCCAGTGGTCCCCATAATTCAGAAGTCAAATTGCAATAGTCTTTTGTGGTTTTACTTTCTAGGAATGACAGTGAGATGAATAAATTCCTGGTTTCGCTGAGATTTGGTCAGGAAATAAAAAACAGTATGTATCCTGTCAGTTGATAGCCTGGCACTAACTTGGAGAGATATCTCCCCTTGTTTTCCATGGCAGAAGGACCTTCCACTTCTATTTGGGAGGCTTCTTTCCTGGCACACACAGAGTATGAAAATATAAAAATGAAGCTTTTTATTTCAGCTCTGTCCAAGCTGCTGGTGTGTGCTTGTTTTAGCGGTCAGGAAGATATGAGAGTTTGGAAGTACATTTACCAATTTAATGTCAGCGTGCTCTCAAAAGAGAAAAGTAAACTAGTTGACATAGTAACTATTGATATTGAAACATAAGTAGACTAGTTAACATAAGAAAATGGTCTCTAAATCTTGATAGATATTCATCTCCCTGACAAAAAAGTGATGGTGCAGCTGATCACCTCGGCAAGCAGATCTCAACAAGGAAAGCAAGAAGATGAAAGGGCAAGCCTAACGCAGGCTGCCTTGCTGCATCGCCCAGCCAGGTTGGGCTGCTCTGGAACCCCAGAGGGACATGAACTTTAGCAGAGGTTTGGGTTGTGGTGATTCACCACGACTGCTGGTGTTCACTGTTGCAACCAGGAAAAAGTGCTTCTGGAATCCCAACATGAAGGTGAATAAGGGCATAGGCAGGAAATTGAAGAAGCAAAAACTAGGGATGACTCAGTGGCAGCATTTTCAAAGAGCAGCCAGGTAATTTGGGAGCCCAAGCTCCCATGAATAGCATTTAGGATCATCTTTCCCGTAGATGATTTTAAAGTGTTGCCATCCTTCTCTTCAAAAGATTGGCTTTTGTTTAACATGGGTGCTCTCAGGAAGCCCACTGTAACATCCACCTCCTTCAGCTGAAAAATTTGGCATAAAAAAGAGGGCATACAGTGTTTTTGAAATGCAAGTAGGCTTCCAGTTTGTCAATATAAAAGCTGGGAGTTATGGCTGCATTGTCTGAGCAAAAAATTCTCAGTGGAGTGTTATACCAGTCATCTCAGGCTGTACTTAATGTGCACCATAGCAAGGGTTAAATGAACTGGAAAGCTCATAGAAAAAAACCTCATACAGTGAAGTTTTTGTTTATACTGAAATGTTCCCATATGTTTCAGTTAATGCAGAACATAATTGGGTCTGCCTTGGGATGGAGACATTTTTCTTACACAATTTATCCATTAATCGGGTGTGGGAGAGAGTCCACTTCACCAGAAATAGCTTCCTTTCCATTTTAGCCAAAACCCCACAGTTCAAAATCTCCTCCCTTCTCTCTTCCCCTTAACATGCTCATGCTCCTCTCCAAAATGTTCTGCCTTTCTGCAGTGAAATAACCTGGTGAAACAGTTTGAAACATGAGGTAGAATAGTTCTGCCCTAAATTAGCTTCCAGTTAATGTATTTCCTGTCTCAATTTGCCGAGCAGCTCACATTGCACATGGATGTTCCTAAATTAGAAAATCGTACATATAAAAGTTTTCTTGTGTTTTTGTGTGTATGTTGCTTCAAAGTCAGGATTTCTGGTTTTGATTTTAGTACCTCAAAGTAACAGGAATGAATTGTGCTTGACATTAATTACATCCTTCTGTCTGCTTTATTATTATTAGAATAAACAAGCTACTGATTTGAGGGAGAGAAAAGTCCACAAGGTGTTTGAGGTCTTTATTTCCTTTTCCTTTGGTAAACTTCCAGTAATTTAGCTTGCCTAATTTGCTGCTGGAAACCTGCTGCTGGGAGTGCTTATACCTGAGAGAGAATAAAATTAGTGAGTTGCAAGGAAAATTTCAGTAATGAGATGAGAAGCAGAGAAAATTTGGCTTTGTCTGTTTGCTTTTTGTGTGTGAATGTACACAAAAAGCAGAAGGAATATTGATTGTCTGAAAGCAGGACAGTGAGCTGTGCATGAAATGGGATGCTCAGTGATGTTTGGTGGCGTAATCGGTCTGTCAGACGTTACGTGGCATTTCAGCGCCAGGCGGCCTCTGTAGCGTACACCTTCCATTGCCCTTCCAGACGAGACAGACGTCTTGCAGTGCTAACTTTGATCTGCGCTAGGACTAGGTCAGGGACTTACAGCGCTGCAGTTGATCACTGAATTATCTCAGCAGAGGGGAACCTTGTTGCATCCTTGAGTCTTTACTGTGGCTCCCCAGTGTTAATTAAGGGAATCGGAGTGGGTTTCTCTGCATGCGACCACTGATCCCCTGGTGCTTTATTGGCCCACAGGAGCCACTGACAGCCTGTAAACTTAAGCCAAATTTTGTACTATTGCCATTTACTACTAGGCCTAAGGCAAATTTGGGATCAGTGGCATTCAGCAGCTACCTCTGGCCCTTTCTTGACCTGTACTACACATTTCCTGATTGTAGCCACGGATGTGTTATAGTGCTTGGAGGCAGAACAGGGTGGTGATCCATGGGTTTTACAGTGTACAGATGCGTTATACCAGATGACAGTCCCATGAGCAGTTGTGTTCCTTGACTTTTTGTACCAGTGGGTTGTCAGTGTGTCGAGACTGGTGCCACTTGTGAGAAAAAGCCCCTGATAGATTTGGAGAGAGATTCATTTACTTCACTAGAGTCCAGCCTGAGAAGCAGCTGCCCTAGAAGAGGCTCTCTGACTTCCTCCTTGTGCATGCACACTCGTACCCATACACACAGGTAAAGAGATATTTTAGTGCAAAGTTGAGCTGTTCATATGGGAAGGATTCAGTAACTTCAGTTGACATTTAGAAACAATATAGTCTAATCAGACCAGTGGTTTTGGAAAGTTTCCTTTCCTCCTGTGCTAACTTCCTTTATAGACACCTATTCTTAGTTCTATGTTTTATTTGTAGTTAGCATTTGCTTACATTTAAAAATACCTATAAATGAGATTAGCAGTCATGTGTGGATCCACTGAGATTGCAGGTAGAACTTCTTATCTTGGCCCAACAAATGCAGCCTGGTATTTGATCATCAAGCCACACTGTCTTTAAGCATCATTCCTTATTGTGCAGATTCTGTAAGCCAAAATATTTTACTTTTTTCATAGTTGCAAACTCTCCACATGCGCTGTTTCCATCTCTGTAGCACTATGTGGCTAACCAAGTGCCATTTGGGTCAGAACTTGATTATCAAGCTTAGTTAACAATAGCTCTATTTGTGAGACACAAGACAAAGTTGAGTTTAAGTGACGTTCTTGTAAATAAGGTGACTGTAGTGCAAACAATTTTAAAAATGTACTAAAAATACCTCAAGTCATCAGACATGACACTGAATACACTTGGAGAGTGAATCTATCTACCACTAAATTGATGCATATCCCTGTTTTGGAGGAAAGCTGAACCGTAAGCAAGATCACAAGGAGTTCCTCTACTGCCAGAGTGCTACTGCTTCAGGATCTTTGTTTTTTGTCTCTGGCTATTTACTGTGCCTTTTCCTTTTAATTAACACAACTCCCCCTTGCCTAGCAGTCCCAATTTCTTGAATCTTTCCCCATCACTTTGTAGTCTGGTCCACTGCATCCATGTGCTTACAACGCCTTAGGGTCATCCAAAACTTATATCATAGAAAAGAAATTGCCAGCTAAGAGAGAGAAGTGTAACTGTGCAGGAGGCAGAGAGATAAATGAGATTCTAGGAGGAGGGAGTGAGAAGATATTAGTTTTTAACAGCTTCTAGAAATCTTAAAATAGACCAGAACTGGGCCATAACTAACAGAAATCATGACTGCTTGCTGATGAACAGAGGCATCAGTGCTGTGAGAGAAGGAGGTTTGGCAGAGAACACCTCCTGCAGCTTTCGTGTAGTTACTAGAGCGAATGACTTGGAACTGGAAGGATCCTGGGCTCTGCTGCCAGAGTACTTGGAATTAAGCAGAATGAGGTCAGCTTAACATGGTGGAATTTTTCAGCTGGTCCGGTGGTTTTCCAGGGGCCTGAGTTGAATTTTCTGATGCATAAATCTGGCAGTTGGTAAATCTTTTGGCTTTTATAACCATCAGCCACAAACAGTATAAAACCTGCTTTGCATGTACATGTGGACAGGAGGGAATTTAGGGTCAGTAGGGGCCATTGAATGGATTGAGAGACTGGTCTTTTCATGGCAGAGCACTGACTGAACCAAGAGGCCTCAGCTTTATACTACAATTTTTATTTTCTACCTTTTAGCTTCTTAGTGAATTTGCAAGGGAGAAGTATTCCGTTAGCTTGTCTGTTGTTGAACAGTTGGGAGTCCCCGGTGCTTCTGCTGAAGGCAGTTAAGATCAGCAGAGTCCCTGGTGACAAACTGGGCACAGAAGGCTGACAATGGTGATAATGACAAATAAGACATTATTCTGGAGAGAAAACAGTATTTGGCTCCCTAAACAAGGCTTGACAATCGCTTTTTTCCCCAAATGGTTCTTCCAAAGGATGTGGGTCACTCTGCTTCTGTCTGAAGTATGGGATGTGTTTTGTGGCAGTCCCTTAGACTGCGATCCCTCTGTCACGCTAACAAAAGTACCTGCCTGGAGCAGCCCATAGCTCTCCTCCAGCCCATTGAAACCGCAGCACAGGGTGGCTGAGGCACCCCTAGATGTCAGGACAAACTGGTTATCCCACCTGGAGAAGAGTTCCTGGATCTGACGGCACAAACATAGCCTAAGAGAACTAGTGGAGGCACAAAAAGCAAAGTAGCTCCAGTTGGTAGTTTCCAAAAGCTCTTTCTTTAAAGATGAATTGGGTAGAGTCCACAGGTCCTCAATAAAACATATCTGACCTGTCTGCAGGAAGGTGAGCTCACCATTGGGGTTCGAGTTGTCCCTTTCTGAGACAGGCCTAGCATTGAAACAACACGGAGATGCAAGTTCCTACTTTACCTAGAGATTATTCTTCTAAATTAAGAGTTTGGGCATGAATGGCAGGATCATGTGTCATTGCTGTAATGTGTAGTGATGTTAGCGTTTCTGTCTACCCCCTCTTCCACAGTTCTTACTGTTTTTCTCTTCTGCTCTTCTGTCTGTTGCTGCTCCAGCATGGGTTGCCAGCAGGCTGCTGTCCCTGAGTCCTCCATGCACCACAGTCCTTCAGGGGTGTCCCTTCTTCCAAGAGCATGTCTCCAGCCCCCTGTGTCCTCAGCAGTCTGTCCCTCCCCATGTCTCCTCAGGCTTCTCCCCACATCTTTCTTCACGTGTCCTCCCCTAGCAGTTGTCACTCTTTCGTAAGAGAGCTCACACGCAGCATTTGCTTTGTCTTCAAGGAAAGCATGTTGTAGGCAGGCAGGTAAAGTATGATCCAAAACCAGTGCAAATCTTTCCTTTGAATTCGCTGTGCTTTAGATCGTGCCATTATGGAATGAAAATCTGGCAGAATAGCGTATGGAGTAGTTGTGACTTGAGACTCAGGCAAAAAGATTTCAGCAAACCAACACTGACTGGAACTGCTTAATATGAGCGCAACAGGCATGGGAAGGCAGAGGGAACGGGAGAGGTCAGCACTGGTGCTGGGCAAAACACCTGTAACAACTGCAATTCTCCATCAGAGTACAGGCACGTTCAGCATACTAAAAGTGATAGCTGACCCTTAAGGTGTTCAGCTTTCAGCCTGTGACAAGGCCAGGTATGTTTGTAATTCATCTGTATTAATGGTCATCTTTTGAAAAGTTCTTGTTTCTCACTTGGAATTAATGCAGTTTTTTAAATAAGACCTGTGAAAACCTTTTCCACAGAAACAAAAAACAAAGGTAGGATTATAGTAGATATGAGTCTAAAATAAACCTTTTGGATTATAACATATACAGCTAACCTCACCCCAAATATTCACCAAAAAGGAAATTAATCATGTCATTTGCAGCCAAAACATATCCTCCTGCGCAAACTGATTTTAAAAATGTCTAATATTTTTAATTTACCTCTTCAAAAGGGAAGCCTTTTTGCTTTACAACCAGATTGACCTGATGGTGAACTCAAGGCTGGTATGTTCAATATTCTAAGTAATTTTGCAAATTTAATCTAAGAAATTTAATCAAATTTATTCTTAACAAATTTAAGCACAACATCTCAAGCTCCTCTTTTCTTGTCTTCCTTCTTTGTCCTCTCTGTACTGTCTTGTGAATCATTCCAAGTTTTCCTCTCAGAATATTTTGCTCCTCCTTCAGGTTTAGACACATGAGAAACTGTGTGTTTAAAGAAACACTGTGTATTCACTGGGAATGAATAGAAGTGCAGGTGGAGCTACCTGTTGTGAAGGATAACTGGTAACTTTTTGATGAAGGGAGAGGGTAGTAAAAGGTATTGAAGCTTCTTTGGGTTAAAAAATTGGAATGTGATTCATAAATCTGCCATCCACCATCTTCAGTATCCAATCTCAAGCCTTTGCAGGCTCCTAGATGATGAGAACCATATACGGCACATCTCTTTTTGTAAGGGACTTTTGGCACCCAATCCTGTAAGTGCCATCAGAAGCCTCATTCGTAGTTTTGTGTGTTCGTGGTATTAATGGGCATTTTTCTCTTGGATGCAAGTAGTCTCCCTTTTCTCTGAGACTGAGTACTCTAGAAAGATAAAAAAACACTCACAATATAAATTCCTCACAAAATACAATCCCATTATTTTCCAAGTCACATGCACAGCACAGGTATTGCATGAAATATGTATGGGTTTTGCTGTAAGTAACTTCAGCTCAGGTTGAATTCCAGGTCCCATTCAGAAAGCTATCTCGTATTATAATGGACTGTAGCATGTACTTTTTTGACTTGGAGCACTATTAGGGATTGTCCCAAAAATACATCAATAAGAGGAATCTTCCAGTGTATTGGAAACACAATATAATACGTATGATATGTGTTCCCATATATAACAAGAAAAAATGTAGTTACTAGTCATCAGAGTGAGAATCTGAGACTGCATTTAATTCTGATTATAACATAGAAACATGTCCAGAATCACATGTCTAGAGTTGAGTTACTAGCAAATAGTTTTAGAATTGCAAGTTGGTGCTGAGTGGTTTTGGACCGGTGCAATTTCCCATCCTCTTTCCTATTTTTTCCTCTATTTTCTTCTTGCTTTTGGCTCCAGGTACAATTTTCTGACTAATCCTGTCACTGTGCCCTTGTTCACTGGAGGGATGGCTGTTGAGAACAGCATCTTTTTCCAGCTCCTACAGGAGCTCTCACCTCCATAACCTCAGCTGTGAGGTATTGCCAGGCTAGTGCTCAAACAGGGAACATTCTAAAGCTGTGATTTTGATACCTGAATTATTCTTGGCTTCCAGATTTTTGTCAAGGGAGGTCAGCTGCCTTATATTGGCTTTTAAAGCAAAATAAAATAGATCTCTCCAGTCCTTCAGTGACAAAGAAGAAATAAAGTTGAGTGGGATGTTTCACTGCTAGTGTAGCCACATCTCCACTGACTTCATTTGAATTAAGAGACACAGACAGCAGGAGACTGTTCATGTGTGTATCATCAGGGCTTCCTTGGTGGTGTGGGAAGATGCTGGGCACTTCATTTACTTTTGCAGACAGTGAGGAAATAACATTCATGTGGCACAAATAGCTGGAGTCTAAATCTGCTGCTTTCAAGCTGAATTACAACTCTTCAGGAATGGTCCAGCTTCCCAGAGGCACGGAGGGAGAGCAGACGCTTCCATAAGGCAGAGCTCTCTGCCGTGGATCATAACTAACCCACAAGAGTAAAATCCTGAAATGCGCCCTAAAATTATCTGCCTGACAGTTCAGACACATGCGTCACTGGCTGTCTGAAAGGTCAGATCTGTCCTTTGATATTTCTTACGGGGGACTGTGCAGGAAGGAGAGGAAAGACTCTTGAGGAGGAAGGTCTTTATCCAGAGGAGGTGAGCTTTGTCTTGCAGGATGGAGACCAAAACCAGGCACACAGAGAGAGAGAAAGACTTCAGGAGAACAGAGACGTGTTGGACCCAACAATAAACAGAAATTCCCAGTTATCTTTAATTAAGTCTCCTCCTGTCCAGTCACAAGGAAATAGGTCCCATGGCAATAACAGAAAGGAAGTCAGCCAGTGCATCCACTGTTAATTTAGTGCCCTCCTGGGACAGATGGAGAATACTGTTGTGAATCTGCACTGCTAACAGATTTCATCCCACAGAGAGGTTCTGGCTCTTGCCAGCGCCTCTGAGGGTGCCCTGAAGCCTCACCCCACAGCCAGGGGCCCTGGAGCATCCCCTCAGCAGAGAGACCAGGAGGCTGAGGTGGATGGGGGACTCTGCCTGGGAGGACAGGAACTGGGAGAAGTGTCTGCTCAGCCCCAGCTGGTACCTGCTACCAAACAGCTGTTCAGCAGTGATGGAAAAACCACGCAGTGTCTGTTTACCAGAGAAGAGCCATGCTCGTGAGTCGCAGTGCACAAGGGCTAAAATCTCTTGGTTAAAACATATGTTGCAAGAAATGAGCAAAACATACAGCAAACAGTTTACACAGAGGCGAGCATCTGCTGATGGCTGATATACAAAGGCAAAATGAGTCTTTGTTTGAAAATGGCCTCATTTTGCCCTTGCCTGCCTTTTTTTATATAGTGAAATAACTGACTTCGGCAAGGCAGAAAACTCCACTACTTATGTTTCCACAGTGCATTTTCTCTCCCAAACAATGTTTGCTGCCCCAAGAGCCTAATTATCACCTAAGAGATGTTAACAGCCAGATCATTGAAACTTCCAAAAGGTTTTGATCAAATACAACCAAGATGTAGTTTGTATTTTGCTGCCCTGTATTCCAGGAGCCGCTGGTCTCCTGAGGTAGTAAAATGTGGACTAAGTTAATGAATTTAAATATGCTTCTGTTAGATCTTTTAATCATGAATGTAATTGCATCTGGTAGTCTTTTTAATTTTTAAATATAAAGTGTGTGATTGGATTTCTTTCTTTTTTTTCCTTTTCTTTTTCAAATCTATTGCTACTGTTCCTCTCTTCAGGGAATTCTCCAGAAGGAAGACCTTGTCTTCCCAGAGTGAGCATAGTGAATCTTCACTGTACTGGTTCTTTCAGTATTAATTTTCTGTATTAGCAATCCCTTTTCTGTCCTTCTCTACAACGATTCTGCCTTTGTTATCTGTGGCATATGGAGGGTGCACATGTAGTAACAGGTACACCAAGCCCAAGTGTAGAGTGGGAGGAATTTACCTTTGGTTTTCTCTGTCTCTGATACATGCCTTTCATGCCAGGTCTGGCACTTGTCTCTAGGCTGACTGGAATAACAGGATACACAACAAGCATCAGCCCAGCTTCTCAGAAGGACAAAGGGAATTTGAACCCCAATAAGTCTGTCCCACAGTTGACTTAAGAGATGTAGCTTTTCTGTGTTTGAGCTAATCGATAATAAAAAACATCATCAGGCTAAATGGAGCAAACAAAGGAAACAGTTCTGGCAGTTCCTGAGATGCTAAAAGCTTTCCAGATCTCTTGCTTTTGTACACACCCTCTGAGATGAAAAAATTAAACATGCCAAGCTGAGATCCCACAGAGTATTCAAAGAAATGGATTGCAATGACCGTGCTACCATCCAGCTCCCATTGGCAAAATACTCAAAGAAGAGATAAATTCTTATGTGAAGAGACAGTCGGGAGATTGAATGACTCAGAGCTGTGAGATACGGAGCCTCATATAACAAAATCACCAGCTCTCATCCATCCCAGGTTGGTAGTGACTGAAAGCCTCTCCAAGCTCAGCGGTTTGCCAGAGTATATCTGAAAGGACTAATGACCTCAGCCCAACAGATCCCAGTGGGCAGAGACTTACACAGCATGCTCTAGGGATGTAGGTTGCCACATTCTTATTTCAAAATTTACCAAACACAAGAAAGTTTTTCTCTGTGATAATTGTTTTGACAGAGAGACTAAGCACATGCCTGCATTCAAAATGTGATTATTTCAGTAGAGCTGTGCTGATAAACCCCTTCTGGAAGAGAACTCACACTGGCAAGCATTCCTCTGCCTCTATAACTTAACCCATTTCTCTGGACAGAATAAGCTATACCCACAACTGTATATAGAGCTACCCACAACTTTTTGCTGGCATTGCTATTGGGCTGACAATGTTCTTTTATTATTTACTTCTCGCAGTACAGCTATGCCAGCAAAACTTTTCCATGTAACCTAAGCCTACAAGGGTGAAAATTCTTCTGTAAATTTTTTGGAGGTGATGTTTCGTAGTCAACCCTGAGGCAGAGACTTAAGTAAAAGGCTCTATAGATACAGAATGGTAATCTCACAACTCGAAACCCAGCGCTTCACGGTTGTGTGTGCAACATCACCTGCAGGTCAGGGGGCACTTCGCATGCGGTGTTTATGTAAGCAGTGAATATGTGCCATTGCATTGGAAATGTAAATACCAGTGGCAAGTACTGTAAGTCCCTCTGGAAGGAAATTTGCCTGTGCAGAGAATTGCCTTGGGAGGATGCACTTGTGCCAACTCTCATCCTTGGTTATGCCACCCCATCAGAGGCTGCATTCGGTACCCAGTTGTGGTGAC
This sequence comes from Athene noctua, assembly GCF_965140245.1. Taxonomy (NCBI): domain Eukaryota; kingdom Metazoa; phylum Chordata; class Aves; order Strigiformes; family Strigidae; genus Athene; species Athene noctua. The sequence continues at coordinate 4,226,637 of NC_134044.1, read as the reverse complement.
TTCAGCGTAGCGTGGGGTTCTGTCAGGAGGCACATTGGCATCTCTGCCTCCAGCCTCAGTATGGAAAGGGAAATACAGTTACCAATTCCCATTGTTATCCGTGTGTGTGTGTGTCCCAATTAAATGAAATTGCACTTGTGGCCTTAATATGTAAGATATAACAAATCCCGTAAGAAGGGAAGAGAAATCTTGCCCTGAGGAGGGCTCCCCAGCGGGCAGGCGCTACCAGTGGGAACTGGGGCCACAGCTGGTGGGGGCTCAGGGAGATCTGGGTTGTCCCTTTTTGCGCTGGCACAGTGGGGTAGTCCCAGGCCACAAGAGAAGCAGGAGGAAGAGTCCCACTGTGCCCCTTCTTTGGAGAGATGCAAAGGCTTTTTCTGAATTGAAAGCAGTGCTTTGGAGAATTGCTACGTACACTTTCAAGCATGTAATTAAGATTCATCTGCAGTAGAGCGGCAGAGGAGCTTGGGTCCTTTCAGCCAGCTAGGACACCTCCAGAGTCCTTCACATGGAAGGTGAGGCAGTAACACTGGTCTGTTTTGTTTTTTTTTTTTTAATTGTCTCTTAAGGATTTATTAATCATAAGCTGCTTTTCAAAATCACATTCAACACATTACTTCTAAGTGCTCCTGCTAGCCACAGGGCCAGGGATGTCATTTACCACCCTTAGAAGCAGAAGAACCCATGGTTTGTTATGGCACAATATCCCTTCTTCACAGTCCAGGGGTGCTGCCCCTGTGAAGTAGCCACTCGGTATTTCATTGGACCTTGCAGTCACTCAGATTTGCTAACTCTTTCAGCCTCATAATGTGTTGATCTGAGGGATCACCCAACAGAGCAATCCTGTGGTTCTTGAAGTTTTGAAAACTCACATGTCCCTCTGAAGACACACACCTGCAAGTGCACCTGATTCCTGACACCTGATTCCTGCGAGTGCACCTAAGAGGAAGCAGGAGTATTCCTGTAATTCAAAAATAGCTTTGCTATTCCTTGCACCTCTCTCGACAGCGCCTGGGACAGGTCACTGTCAGAGACAGGATGCTGGCTGGCCTGGACACATCAGTGATGGATTTGGAGCAGACCTTTCCAGCGCTGCTCAGCTAATGAATTTTGCAGTCTTTGTTAGCTTCCTCAGTATGGTGATTAACTTAGGAGAGAAATTGTTTCTGTGACCTAGACCATCACTTGACAATTCCTGTTGGATATTTCTGTATGCCTGCTTTAGAAAAAATGTAGCTGAGGAATTTGGCAGAGTACTAGTGCTGCTTGGTATGAAATACCTGCACCTTGTACTGTGCATGTTACATCTTTTTTTTTTTTTAAGAAACGGTGTTAACAGAAGTGTTAATTGCAGGCCAGCTCATGCTGTGTTGTTTTCAGGCTCAAGCAAGAGAAGTTGAAACCAAGATTTAGCCTACTGTTTTCAGATCAGCAATTTGTGAAAAAATGAGTAACAATGCCCACGAAGGCTCCAGTTGTGCTGTCAGGAAGGGCTAGTATTGGTTACAGTACCAGCACAGTGAATAGCACCCTCTTCATCAGGCTGCAGCCCTTCCCACCTACCTCAGCCCAACTTCTGCGGTGTTTTTAAGAGCAAACTCTTAAGCACTTCCTTAGGTCTGACTCTGGGTGCAGAATGCACTGCAGCATGGGTTTCTGAATGCTGGCATGGCCTGTGTGAGATCAGTTGCTTTTGGCTGCATACCCTTTGATGGATTTGTTGGATACAGCTTTTAGTAATGTCTTGATTTCCCAGGAAATAACATGTTTTAGACAGAAGCCAGGCATCTTGTTAGTCCTGCCAACTGGCAAGGGTGGTGCGTGTATGCATATAGATATTTGGTGTTTAATAATTGAACCTGGATATATCGAGGTTGGCAGGATGTCTTTCAGCTTTAAAGACAGGGTATTGTTATAGGAAAATGGGATGTTTTCCTGGGCTGAAGACAGATTTTTCTTCCCCAGCTAATCCTGGTGTCTGCAGCTGCTGTCTAGATATCGCGTCCTGAAAGGCAGGGAATGAACTTCTGAACATCTGTAACAGCTACATTAAGTGGCGTGGTTTATTGTAGAATTATGGATGATGATGGCTGGATTACTAAATTGTAAATCAATCAAAGGCATTCTGATGATATTCTAAACCATGAGAGAGAAACTCATGCAGGAAGAGACAGTGATTTATTGCACCAACTGGTAACACATCCATCCCCAGTCATTTTTATTTATCATTATTTTGAAAAGATTTCAACCCTTCATAAAAGCAAATTAAAAAAAGAAATCAGTAATGATGATGAAGTTTTACTGTAATGAAAATTGACACTCCTGCACTGTGATTTCTGGTGATAGGAAAGTGGAGAATAAGGAATTTCAGATACACAAACTTCACAATAAATTAGTTGAACAATTGCCTTTGTTTAATTGTCTTTTACAAGCAAATGAAGGGAGCTTTTTCCTTTTTATTCTCAAATCTATTCTTTTCAAAGCGTCTCACGCTATCTGTAGTTTTAAACCATTGGTACCCAGGATTTTGAATGCTTAGCAAGTCATCCATTTCCAAGGCATTAACAACACAGACAGGATTTATTTCAATCTGCAGTTGATTCTTTGATCTGGGGCTTGCTTAAGTACATTCCAATGCAATTAATTAGAAAAACAGTATAAGGCAGGGGCAACCCCAAGTGATCTTAAATGTAAAAGTGACTGATTAGTAGCTCTGCTTTCTTGAGGATTATCTATTTGTTGCTTGACAGTATCTGCTATTCCTGAGCAAAGGAGGGCCAGTTAATTGAGAAGAGGGAGCTTTGTAAGCCACTAATGTGACTACTCGCAAGAAAAGAAGCAATGTGGGAAGCTCTCCCGGCACTAATTTTAAGAAGGAACTGGGTAAATGGAATTAAGACCAGTCACCTATCTCATGCCGTTAGGTGTGTGGCAGTACATGGTTCACATCAGTTTGCTTTGCTGGGCAGTAGTTACTCCCTTTCTCTGGCAGCCCTGCATGGCTTACAGAGGAGCTTTTTGGAAACCAGTCCTTGCAACAGCTCACACTGTGGCTGCTTCCAGGAATGGGTTGTGCTGCTCTTTGTGGTTTTCTTCCTTGGGATGTCTTGTTTCTTCGTGTACACTGGCTTTACTTGTATGTCCAGGACATGTCAATCTAGTTCCAAAATTCTGTGCATCTCGATTCCTGAATCTTCTCACTCCGATCAATAAAAGTAGCTATTCATCAGTTTTCAATTGGAACAAGATTGATCCGCGAGCAACTCACAGGCCTCTGTGTTGCCGTTGCAGCTGCCTGACACAAATACTGCATCCCTTTTGGCAGAGGCAGGCAGTTGCCAAACAATTCAATTGTCCTGCATAAGCGATCAATATCTGCTCTTCTGACTACTCTTACTCCTTTAATCTTCCTGTATGGTTTCTTTATAATTTAATCTTCTTCAAGGAGACATCCTTCCTATCTATCATGCTGTTACCCTTTTCTTGAATCTTTCTTGAAACTCAGTACCAGTAGAGATCCTGCGATTCGCAAGAGAAGCTGGCTTACACTTCAAAAGAAAATGCAAATTCAGCCTATCTACTTTGTTTGCAGCTGATTTGGATAAATATCTTTGCATATTGCATAGCTACTTCTGCTTCGTCTTTTTACTATTTCAGCTTGCTTCTGGTTTTTCTTTTTTCTGTGTGGCAATGTCCCAATGGTTCGTTCTTCTGCATCCTGAAGTGTGCAGGAATCAGATGCAGAAATCCTGCTTTATTGGGTAAAATATGCACTTGTTTTATTCATTGTATCCATCTTGACACCTGGGGAAGCTGAATCCCTGGCATTCTCTCTCTTCCCAGGGCAAAGACAGTACGAAGCCGTGCAGATTTCTGTGCAGAACCAGTGCTTGTCAGTCCTGATGACAAGGGAGAGACTTAAATTTCAGCCTCTTTGATAACATGGCAGCCTGCACTGGCAGTTTATTAGGGGACAGCACTTTACCCCCTGGAGCTAGAATGAGACCCCAAATGCTTTCACTTATATTATCTAGTGATAGGGTGAAAACTGCTCTCTTATGCTACCTATCCAGCACAAATTGGTCACGGACACCGAGATGAAAAGTTCAGCATCTCATTGCAAATGTCTCATGACTCTTCAGGGGTTGATTTGTTCATTGCTTCATTCTAATGTGTCTAACATACAGGGAGAAACTCAGGAAATAGGGTACATTACCCTTCTGGCAAATATTTACAGTAAACATGGCTGTAGTGTGTTACTAAAATCTGTATTTTGTGTAATGCTAAAACCAATAAAAATAGAAGTCTGCAATAGAGCAAATAAGCAAAGGGAGTGAAAATTTTTCTTACAAGAATGGCAGTGTTTTTTCATCCTGAAATTTCCTACCTTGATGACAAACGATGGCAATAATAAAAGCAAAAGAATGCAAAGAATAGGCATGGGTTGCAGTGCATATTTCTACCGTCTGTCCTCTGCCAGCACTGATGTAATCCTTCTGGCAGTGAAACTTTCCGTTGCAGTCTGTCAGCATTCAGATGTGCTATTGATTAGTCAGTTTACTAAGGTCACTAAGGAATCACAACAAACCTCCTGAAACTTGGGAAAGGTAATAAATCAAAGGTATTTGATTTGTAACTTGCCGTCATTTTTGGTGCCTTGCTTCAGCAGAAGACAGCAGTCAACATTTCCTAAGCACTTGATATGAGGAAGGTTATGATGGAAAAAAAAGCACTTGTTTATAAACGGTGCAAGTAACATAAGCTTTTAATGGGTCCTAGAAGAGTCCAAGGCTCCGGAGGGCTCTGGAATGCCTTCCTCTACACCCCCATCTGCTCCCCTCACCCTGACCCCCACTTTTTTTTCCCAAGCCTTTGGCCAATTTTCATCACATCTGTCATTTTGAAAAATGAGCTGGCAGTTCACTCCTAAGGTTCATAACATGTATCTTTTTTTAGATTAACTTGTTTTCAAGAGACAGTGCAACAGGAAATTCTAGTGCTTACACAGCAGCTCAATTTTCTTGAAAAGCAGAGATGTTGTTAAAACTCAGTCTGTGTCTATTCTGCTAATTGGATATAAAACAGTCATGAGACATAAGGGTGATAGGACTATACTTGGTTCCTGGGTAAAAGCCTATCGGTAGTATATTGCTAACAAATCTGAACTGGGGCTGCATGTGTGTTATTATGAACACAGCAAGTGTCAGTAGTGCACAACACTGAGATCTAAGGTACAAACTTACCCTCATTTCATTCATGGAGATAATGATCCTGAAATTGTCCATTTCTGATGGTTTCAGAGGAATTAATAGCCAACCATATCCATCTTGATGCGTTTGATTCCAGACATACAATGCTCCCTTGTATTAACATACCTGTCTCACTGGTATGGAATAGTGTACCATACTGCCACTCCCAGTGTTGGTGTCAAGGCTACATGTGTCCTCCCAGCCTTCTAACAAACCATGGTTTCACCCATCTGCCCTTGAGGCTGACTTACATACTTTGTACCTCCACTCCAGCTCTGCAGCCTTCACCAATATAATTCAGACTATCTATGTAAAAGGAATATATACGTAATAGTATTCCAACTATTGCTTTGTTGACCTACCTTTCTTTGTAGGTCAACTTTAGAGACATCTCATACTGAGCTGTTCCTGCACTGCCGCCACCATGTGTGCCGAGGCACGTGCAGCCACAGTGCCTTGTTGCTCCTACAGGTTCCAAAGTGAAGGCTGGATTGCTGCAGCATGTCCGGATTGAGCACACGGATGGATCTTTTCCATGGTTTCATGTCTGTGGGTTTCTTTACCACCAGACTGGAGAAGGCCCTTGCAAATTGTGTTAGACTCTATCCAGTGTTTTTAAAGCTGTGACTCAGAGCCCACATGTGTCTTGCAAATACCAAAAGGAGAGCTTTTGTTTAAAGTTCTTCTGAGTGGATGGAGGGGTGGTTGTTCCTCTTGTGAAATGCCTGAGCTGCTGCTTGCTCTCTTGTTTCCTTCTTCACTGTCAGCCTCTGTTATCTTTTCTACTGCCTTCTCAAGAAAGATGTGTTGTGTTTGGCAGAAACAGGTACACACATGCACAAGCTTCACACTCCCTGGCTGGCACTGCAGGATCACGTTCATGGTATGATGCATCACCAGAATTGTGAAGCATTCAAAATCCTCCACATTTTGTGAAATACACAGTGGAGAAAAGAGGTGTGGTTTTTCATGCATGCCTACTCATAGTTAATTTTTTTTTAACTCAGGGTTGAATAGTACTGGTATTTTTAAGTGTATATTTAATGAACATAACACATTTTAATTCCTGCTAAAAGATAGAAATAGGTACTAGATTCTGACTCTACAGGTATTTAAATCCAAAAGACCAGAGCTAAGTAATCTCAAATTCATTTACACTCTGAAATCTGGTACAGATCTATTTACACCCTCAGTCAGCATTGTTGTAGCTGCTCTGTTTTTCCATTTTTAATCTATTCTTCCCCAAGCATTGAGTAGAAATAGAATAAGGAATGGAATGGAATGGAATGGAATGGAATGGAATGGAATGGAATGGAATGGAATAGAATAGAATAGAATAGAATAGAATAGAATAGAATAGAATAGAATAGAATAGAATAGAATATTCACTTGGAACAGACCTACAACAATCATCTAGTCCAACTGCAATTCTCCTGGGCAGTAACTGTGAACTGGAAGGGCAGCAGGTAAGGCTGCAGCCCCAAAAGCCATGTAAATGTTGCCAGATACAGAAGTGTTATTTTTTCAGGGGCTGCTGGTGCTCATACCCCACCCTGTGTTTCAGAGGGAGTTAGACATGTCATGTCAGCGAGAATCCAAAGCTCCAAGCCCTCAGCAGGCACTCAGATGCTGGGGTGCTAGGCCAGGGTGTTCCACAGACTCCTGAATCTGCTTTGAAACCCCTTTCTTGGAAATGGAGGAGTGTATGTTTGTTTTAAACTGCATTTAAGCTATACTGGAAGGATGGCCCTTCTTACTCTCTCATTACCTTAACAGGAGCAGAGGGTGCCAATCAATTATTAGTGGTTTCTTGGAGCTGGTGTGCTGTGCGAGACTCCACTTACCATCTGCCTGAGATTAGGGTAAGCAGGCGAGTGATTCTTGGACAGGCATTCCTACAGCAACTTTTTGTTTAAACACTCTGAAAAATACAGCTGAATTGTGAAAGGGTGTAGGCTGCCCAAAACTCGGCTTCCTTTTCAAGAAGGGGTAGCTGGACTGAAACACCCAATTTTACCTGCTGAAACCCAACCTTGTGTATTTAGAAACCTGTGCTTTGGATTGCATCCAGCCGAGAGAGTTTGTGAGAGTTCAGTTTTTCCATTTGGAAGAAAAGCATGTCAATTTGTCTGTAGTACGAGAGTATTCTCTTCTGCCTCCAACTCCTGCAGCAGCCTGAGGGTTGTTTTTAGGGGCGAGCTCTCGGTGGGCTGTCAGCAGCCTGGCCCAGGCATCGCTGCATCAGGAATTGGCCCATGGTGAATTCAGACCCTAGGAAGAGTCCCTGAGTGAAGATCTGGAGGGTGAGCAGAGCCTGTGTAATGGTTGGTTGTTACGTTTCCAAACATCCTATCTTTTAATGCAGCAGAGTCCCAAGAGCAGAGACCATCAGGCAAAACAAACACAACTGTGCAAAACAAACTCAGTTGCCAAAGCAAGCACTGACCCGCTGTAAAGACACCCCCCTCGTTTACTGGAAAAGAAAAACATTCATGTAGGTGTTTACACAGTCTGAGTACTGGAGGATTGGCTTTACTATTAAGTTTCTTGGCTTCTGGTGTTTTGTGTGGCAACCTTTATTTAAACATAGGGGACAGAAGAGACCTGTTTATTTTGTTTATTTGTTTGTTTGGGGTTTTCTTTCTTTTTCTATGACTTTTAAAGGGCTGAAGAGTTTATTGTGTGTGAAATGCAGGAAGAGTCTAAATGAACACCAGATGAGAGGAAATAGACTGAGGAAAATGAGGGCTATTTGCTACCAAAGGAAGTAATCATTGTACATATATTAAATTCCAATCTCTGACTGAGAGTGTGTTTTGTTATGCAAGAAATCTGGCTGTAAAGTAAAGGGGGAAATATGTGGAGTCTTCCCAGTTTGGGGGTTTAAAAGTGGTAAGCTGGGGGGCTTGATGTGCTGGTGGTAAATACATCAGGAGGCAACTTTCACTGAAGGAAGAGGTGGGTTTGGCTGGAGAGTGTTCTGCACCCCAGAGTTTCTCACCATAGCAGAAGGTCATTCTGTGGCTCTGTGCAGAAGGGTAAGACAGTTTTTCATGCATCCATTAGTTGTAGGTAGCATTTAGTATGACTTTATAATGAGAATATAAATTCCTTAGAAACTTTCATCTGCCACATTCCCGGCTCATCCATCATTAGACACCTGACTCACCTTTATTTAATATTTACCTGTAAGTCATTGCTGGAACTGCTCCTTTGGGCTACACTGGCCATTTTCAGTGGAGATAACCATTACCTAATAATCCCCTTAATTGTCTCTAAGGTGAGGGTTTATGTGATCGCGGTAGGGGTGCTGGCAGCTCCAGATCTTCTTTCCTTGGTCCCTGCAGACTAATGGCAGGGTAAGTGCAGGTTTTCATTTCGCTGGTGGGAGGCAAAATCACTACTTGTTTTAGTAATAAACTAAACAGTGAGAGCCAGTATGAATTGAATAAGAACCCTCACAAATTATTTGAGGAGTGCATAATACATAGGCTTGGCTTACAAAGATGCCTTAAATCAGCCACAAATTTGACATTACTATTTCTTTTAAACAAAACAGAATGTTTCTCATTCCTGCAAGCTGGCAGACACCCTGTTCAGTTCAGTTAATTTAGCAAGGACATAGAAAGATTTTTTTTACTATTTTTTGCGTTAGCAATAGAAAAATTGTAGCCTGGGGGCATGTTGCTTTGACAGATTGGGGTTATATGGTTGAAGTTGACCTATGCAGCTTTCTTCCCCTTCCCCCTCCTGGAAGGCGGGATGAAGCATGTATGATTGGAAGTGGCTATCCTGATTTTGTTCTTTATCTGATGGAAGGCCACCACAGTAGTCAAGAAGGACTTGTTATAGATTTCACTTTTCCTGTGAGGGACACTTGAAAGCTCAGTGAAGAACGTGTAGAAATAAAAATTAAGATATTTTGGTTGTGTGGGAGGGAAGTATTTAATCACAGCAAAGAACAGGGGGTTGCACGGTCAAAAAAGAAGTTCTTGGCAGATCTTAGAGACCAACAGTAGCAAGTAAGAAGGGTGTATCAGAGTACAGGAAAGCATAAAGGGAAATGAACTCAAGAGAGATAATAGCATAATATTTAGAATCTGTCACTTTGTCAGAATTATGTTGACTGGGTATTAGCAAAAGAGAAGGAACTGGTTTTTAGAGGAAGAAGGGTTTCATTTCCCCTTCATTAGCTGAGGACCTGCTGGCAGGAATTAAGGCAGAATATTACTAAATGGGGGCTTCAGCCACGCCCTCATGTCTACAAGAAAGGGGTTTTTTTAACCCAGATCTGTTCAGTGACTGCTTTTGCAGCATGGCCTCGCAGGAAAAAAAAAAAAAAAAAAAAACAAACAAAAAAAACAAACCAAAACAACACCTCTGCTGGCAAAACTAAGGCTGCTTTGTGCTATGTGAGAATGGGAAGGAAAGGTCCGGGATGGGAATCCTGTAGGGCAACAGTGCCCCTGACGCCTGTGTCATGACAATATGCCTCAAGTTAACTATTGTCCTCTGACCTCAATCTATGCTGAAACAGGGGCTTTGCATAATCATTGAAGGAGACCATTCCTGCTCCAAAAGATGTTATGTTTTGAATTGCCAAAATAGACAAAGGAGACATTGTCAGCCCTTCACACATGGGAAACGGAGGCAGAGAGAGAGATTTGTCTGGGGCACATAGGCTAATTTTGACAGAAGGGGTACTTACACTCAAGTTTCCTGAATTCATTTGTGTGCTACAACCACAAGATTGCCCTTCCTTTCTAATACTGGATTTTTTTCTCCCTGAAACTTCAGTTTTAATACAGGGTTCTTTATCAAAAACATGATTTCATTTTGCTCTGTTTTATAAATATGCTTGTGATTCTTTCCTCAGACAAAACTATGCAGCTTCTTGCAGATCCAAGTTGCAGTGCTGAAGTTGCAAATTCCTCAGGGACCTTCAGGTGGATTTTCACATTGGGACTGCCAGGGACAATAATGCAAGAAAAGGCAGAGGTGCAACTTTAGCTTCTGCTTTTCTTTGACCTCCTGGGGATCCCATCCCCATAGATATGTAGAAGGGGAGCCTGCAGGAGTAGTAACGCTGTTCTGCCCAGCTTCACATGGGAAGAAAAAGCAAAGAAATATCTTACTAACTAGAAGGTTCATTTTTCTTGATCAAGCTCGTTAACTCCAGGAAGGCCAGTGAGACTTGGCATTGCGTGACCAAACTGGGGCTGTTTGGGTTTTTTATGAGGCAGTAGTGAGTGGAACCATCTGGGCTAGGAGAAGACCACACTTCTGAAATGAGCCTTTCAGAATACTTAAGTTAAGTAGCTGTCTGGGGCACCATGCTGAAAGGAAGGGCACTCACAGCTGCATGTATTTTATCTCTGATGACAAAAGAGAACTTACTAGTCATGTGGTTCCTCATAAATTTCAAGCCACTGCTGACAAGTGGCACTGCCTGTGTTCTCAACCATGCTGGCACAAAGTTCCCCCGACTTTCTGGCTCACAGTGTTAATAATGGTACTGCTAATGGATGATGCTTTAGAGAGATACCTAACTTTTCGCTGAACTCAAAGGCAATCCCCAAATTATAGTTTGAGAATGGAAACTTAAGTATCTTAAGTACCTTGAGTGAATATTGCTGCAGTCATTTATTTAATATCAAAGTGACTCACCTCTCTGATTCCTGAGGCCCCAGTCTTCCTAAAGGTGTGCTGCTCACTTCCCTAAGAGCTGAGGGAATCTGCACTTCTGAAACTAATATCCTTCTAGAAAGCTAATTACATGTTTGGGACCCTAGTTTTCAGTATGTCAGTGGTGCATCTTAACTTAGGTGGTTTAAACTGTTCTTTTGCATTGCAGTCTCTGGTTTGGGGTTGGTTTTTTATTTATGCCCCATTGAGGCAGCTTCCTAAAGTACCTCCAGGGGCCTGGTTCCACTGCCTGTATTCCAGTTTCCAAAGATACATCTTATTTCTGTGTTAGGAGGCAAGCTCCCCTCCTGCAAGCACTCTTCTGTGTGACAGATGTGGAAAGGGGCACGTCAAATTCAGTATAATTTCAAAAAATGTAACCTATTTTCCTATGCTTTCTGTTCACTGAGATGAATCTTAGAGAGAGATCACTCGTGGTAAAATATTTACCACTGTATCATCTCAACTAACATAACAGCTCTTATAGTGCAGGTGTGAATAAAGAAATACTTGCTCCATAACCTTTTTACAATCCTTGTCCTGTTTAAGCTGTCTCTGTTTCAATGGACCCTAGAAGCTTTGCATGGTATTTATAAATTTGATTTACTAATAGACTCCTAAAGTTTAAACAGAGAGAGAAGATAAACTGTACTCAGACTTCATGCCAGATCTGCCACAGACACCCATTTGACTTTATGCACAACATCTAATATTTGTGTTTTCCCTCATCTACAAAATGCAGATACTAATTCTTTTTTTTTCCCCTATCCATACTTGTATAGACTGCAGCTTTGGACAGGAATCAGCTCCTCCTGTCTTTGGATACCTCACAAATGAGTCCCTGATCTTAGGTGAAACTTGTAGTTGCTTCTGTAAGCCACATGATAAAAATTGCCTTCAACCTGCTTCAGGAAAAAATGAAACCTTTGGATTAAATTGGTGTAAATAAAAAGTCCGCTACAGTTCACAAGTCAAAAAATGCTGGTAGTGTTTAGCATCAATGTCTGTCACTTGAACATCTGGCATTCATCATTGCTTTCCTTTTCCTTCCACTGTCATATTTTATCCCCATCTGTTAGAGGTTTCTTAGCACTGTCTATATAAATCATAGCTGCATCTCAGTCTGGGTAGTTGAATCATTACAGGCTGCAATGTAAATGAAGGAAAATGAGGTAAATTTAAGGGAAGTTTTTCTCTTATGCACTCTGCTCCCCTTCCTTCTCCCTGTACACAGATGTTACTAGACAGTACTACTAGACAGCGTGATGCCCTTGCTATGAAGAGAAATGGAAAAGTTTCCGAAAATAGCAAATGTTTTTACCAGCCCTAGTTCTGAAGGCAAAAAGCAGGAGAGGAGTTGGAGCCAGAGGGGACACTCATTGCCATTGTTGGAAAGACCAAAATTTACTGCTTTGGAACAACCCTTCAGCAAGTTAGTAATAAATTGGGAAGGCAAACATTCCTTAAAATCAGACTTCCCAGGCAATATGTTTGATGTATTTTCTTAACTTTAAATTACTCTTATTGCAGTAATTTAGGTTAATGCTAGGAAGAGTAATACTGAAGGTGCTAGGAAAATATTGGTGTATTAATATTAGCCAAAGCAGAATTTTTTTACTTTTTTTTTTTTTTTTTCCTAAAAAACTGTGCAGTGCCCTCACAATGGCCATCCCATTCTGCTCTCCCAAGCCGTGCTGGCAGGGCAGTGAGCCACAGCAGCATTCTACAGACACATTTCTGATGGGGAAGTGAATCCACCACCACCCCTATATGAAACATTTCCAGTAGCATGTGTGCGTTACCCTGCCGAAGCCAGGTGCTCCCGTTTGCACACGGTGTCACACAGCCCCATCCACAGGGAGCACATGTGTATTTAATTCCCTGCCAGCTTTAACAACTAGAGAAGGTTTTCCTTGTTCTAGAAACACTCAGAGACACCATAGTCCCAAGCTACTGTAATCTGGGGGGAAAGGCCAGTTTTCCTGTCAGGAGGGGGCTGTTGCAGACTGCCATTACTGTCAGTCCCAAAACTTTATCCAGGCTCAAGGTGGGGTGAAGCTGGAGGGTCTCTTTGGACGAGATAGTTGTCATGTTTTCGGTTCGAGGGATAGCTTGTATTGTTGGGGACTTCATTATACTTAGAAGAGGAAGAATGTTCTATGTGACTACGTGTGTTCCTCCCAATTGTCTTGTTTTTTCCTCCTTTTTATTCTCATGTATCAAAAGTGTGCCTTAAATTTGTTTGAATTGATAGCAGATTAGCTGAAATAAGAATAACCTATTGCTACTATTGCTGGTTGTCAACTCATGCCTTCTCTTTCTACAAAGCATATTGTATTCTCAATTTTCCGTTATTTTTCACTTATGTTCCTGTGGTGTTATCCTGCTACTCACTGCAGACTCCCAAATTTCAGCTCAGCAGCCAGATCAATCAAGCAGTAGGTGTCCTGGTCAGCATCTGCATGAAGTGAAAACGATAGGCTCAGCTCATAAACAGATCGGTTGCTGGGCTGTCCTGCAGAGCAAGTGCTGGCTGATTCAGAGGGTGCACAGTCGTGTGAAAGGCCAGGCAGTCCCTGAAGTCACAGTTGCCCTCTGAAGTTGGTAGATCGGTTGAATCCTGGCGATTTGTTCTGACATTGCAGTCTGTTGCTGGAAATGAATGTCTCGGTGAAATCGCTGGTGCTTGACAAGACGAAAAGGGTGGGCAATGAGAAAGAGAAACGTGAGTCTAAGGTTGCACAAACTACTTTGCATTAGATATTGCAAGAAGAAAATAATCCAAGAGTACAGTGGAATGGATGCTGTGATGTTGATCTATCTTTTTGATATCTGCACTAAATGTCAGCTTGCCAAGCATCTTTCTTGTTATTATCAGAGTATTTATTTTATTTTTCTCTTCTTCTTGTAGAAAATTTTACTACATCACACTGCTGAGAGACCCCGTATCTCGTTACCTCAGCGAATGGCGTCACGTTCAACGAGGAGCTACTTGGAAGACCTCCTTGCATATGTGTGATGGCAGGACACCAACTCCTGAAGAGCTGCCGTCGTGCTATGAAGGCACGGACTGGTCAGGCTGCACACTGCAGGAGTTCATGGACTGCCCATATAATTTGGCCAACAACCGCCAAGTGAGGATGTTGGCTGACCTGAGCTTAGTGGGCTGCTACAACATGTCTTTCATCCCAGAGAACAAGCGAGCACAGATCCTGCTGGAGAGCGCAAAAAAGAACCTCAAAGACATGGCCTTCTTTGGCCTGACGGAGTTCCAGAGAAAGACTCAGTACCTGTTTGAGAGAACTTTTAATCTGAAATTCATCCGGCCCTTTATGCAGTACAACAGTACCAGGGCTGGAGGGGTGGAGGTGGATAATGACACCATCCGGAGGATTGAGGAGCTCAATGACTTGGACATGCAGCTCTATGACTATGCAAAGGACCTCTTCCAACAACGCTACCAGTACAAACGGCAGCTAGAGAGGATGGAGCAGAGGATAAAGAATCGGGAAGAGAGGCTTCTTCACCGGTCCAATGAAGCACTTCCCAAGGAAGAGACCGAGGAGCAAGGACGCTTGCCCACTGAGGACTACATGAGCCATATTATAGAGAAGTGGTAGCCTAGGCAGACTTTTATATTAATGATATTCTAGGGTTTCCATTTAAAAGATCATGGAAGTAAAACTGCAAAAACAACAAAAAATATTTTATTTAAAAGCAAGTCTGTAAAACAGAAGATAGATTGCTTCCTTAAGCATAGGGTCTTTTTACTGTTTCTTACAAGACCGATGAGATTCTTAAAAAAAATAAATAAATACATAAAAATAAAAAAAGGGTCAACATTATAATGCAGAGGTAAAAAAATGCACAAATGCAGTTATCCACTCTTAAGGCCAAGTACAGAAGAATGTTTCTTATCCTCACAATTCAAACACAAATGGCAGAAGTAGGATTTTAAAAATCTGTTTCTCCCCTGAGCATAATGATATAAAGATACATAATTAAAAAACAAGGACATTGAGGCTTTCTTTTGTGGGTGTTTTTGGAGGTGGGATGGGACTTGCAATTCTTGTAAGTAAATGATAATGTGACTAAGTTGAGGATGTGCTATCCTGTCAGGCTGTGATCTGAGCACAAGGGTAGCCACTTCATTTCAGCTGGCAGCCACTGCCAGAAAGTAGAGCACCATAAAAATAAAAGAAGAAAAACATCAGAGGATGAGAAACATTAAAGCAAATTGATTATGGCCTAGGATATGTACTTAGCACAGTGGTTTTGATACATTGCACTGGTATCACATATACATACACAGCTTCATCACAAAAATAATAGGGAATTCATATACAGACCTCCCAGATTTGTTTCAGAGGCAGGTCCCAAAACAAATTAAAAGCCAACTGAATTCCACATAGGCTCAAACGTGCATTCACATGCCATCCTGTCACCCTACACAACTGCCGCTTATGCCTTCATCAGTATTATGTGTTAACAGCACATGAAATCCCTATCCTACGTACTGAAATAAAGGAAGATGTTAAATAGCAATACTCCCTCATAAATCTGCACAGCAAGTTCCAGGAAGACCCTGCAAATAATCAGTCATTAATGGGAACACGATGAGGGGGCGATTTTGTTTTGTTTGTTGCTGTGTGAAATACTGAACTAGAACGAGCATACAGACATACCCGTATCTGTATTTTTTCAGTTATTTTTACTTGCTTTTATCAAGAAATAATGGGCATCAGCCTGCTTCCAGTGAAGTCACTAGAACTGATTTAAGTGGGAACAGGATGGGGCTCTCTTCCAGAGCTGTGAAATTTCTGACTATGGGTCTGAATTAATTATGAGACAGTGCACATTGTCTTTTGGCAGAGTGCCTGTTCTGCAGCTCTTACTTTAAATGAACAAGCTGTGTTCATAAAACTGGAAAGGGGAATCATGGATAATGTTTTTTTAGTCTCAGACGACTTTCAAAGCAGAACTCTTTCTCTTTCAATGATGTTTTTTAGGGACTCATGTAAGTTTAATCCTTCAGTGTGGTGACAGTCTAACCAGGTTCTGCTTACTGACTTTTGAGTCATAGAACAACAATGACTTCTCTAATTCCTCTTCCCACTCACCAAATTAAAGTATGGCTTATTTTCTTGCTGTTGCAAGCACTTCTTTGTTTTGCTGGAAGCATAAAAATGAAGCAGTTTCTGCCTGTTACATGTCTCACCCCGTTATTACCCAGCCTGTAAGACCTGAAACAGCTATTGTTTAGAGTAAACTATGAACCAAATGGAATATGATCTGATTTTCAAAGGCCACGTTAACTGCAGATCAAATATGGCATTGAAATCACCAGAGGAGAGGCAGAGAGCTATTGCATTCAGCTTTAGCATGTCATTTTTACAGTGTCCCTTTCCCATCACACAAATCCGCTGAAGTGCTGCTTGTTTTGTATTTTAATTCACTCAGTCTCTGCCTCTGTACAGTTTCCAACAGTTTCCAATTCAGACTGAGGCTAAGTTTTGCATAGGAGGTGGCTGCCTTAAGCAGAGGAGCTGCCTTGTTTCTTCTGTGTACACCCTGGGGGATACACCTTGCTTTTGGAGATGTTTTTCTCCAGAAGAGTGAAGATGACTGAAAACTTAAGAACAGAAAATACGAACAGTGCTTTGTGCTCAAATACAACCCTGTTACAGCCCCGATCCAAAGTCCACCGAAGTCGAAGGATGTCTCTTTCCTATTGATTTCAGATGAATTTGGATCGGGTCTGCATCTTGGTTCTGCAAGGTGCCCATGCACACGCTCATCCATCTACAAGCACAGTGGGACGTTGTTACCCATGCGTTTGGCTGGTACCGATAGTTACTAGTGGTGTTGCTGTCTTTAAGGTTCTGCCACAAAATGGCCACTGTTCCCAGAGATGTGTATCTTTGCCGTAAGCGTTTCCTCCCAGCTGAAAAGTGGGAAGCAAAATTAAGCAATTTCAGTTGTTGGCTTGGGGGCAGAAGGTATTACAAATCCATTTACTCATCTCTGAATTCCAAGACTGGGAGGAGCTATGTCTGCTAGTTCCCAGCGCTTTTATGTGTTGCTGTAACTAAAGAAAACATTTATATTTAAAAAATGCAATTTTACAGGCTGTTTACCCACAAAGCCAATACACAGGATATAAAAAGCAACTGTTTTATATGCACAGTTTCCAGCTTTACCCAAAGGCTTTTCACTGTGCATCCTGCGTTATGGATCCATAATGCACAAATGGTTTCTGCAGCTAATCCATATTCGAGGTGCACATGGGCACAGCTCCGTCAGGGCCGTGCGGTGAGCGCCCAGGCAGGTCTGCGTATGCCAGCACTGACTTCTGAGAGCCATTCTGTGCCGAAGGCCAAATTCTGCTCTCATCTACCAAAGGGTGACAGTAAACGGGACTGTGTACGATTAGGACCAGTATCGTTTGG
Source organism: Athene noctua (assembly GCF_965140245.1). Lineage (NCBI taxonomy): Eukaryota > Metazoa > Chordata > Aves > Strigiformes > Strigidae > Athene > Athene noctua. The sequence goes on along the minus strand of NC_134044.1, from coordinate 4,209,254 downwards.
CCTGGTTTGCCTGAGCTGTGTCTGTGTTATGGGCTCTGAGTAACCAGCTGGATTTTAATGGATCTAACTGCAGGGTTCTCTAAATCAGAAGCAGCCTCTGACCCATAGAAGCATGTCAGTAGAAGACCTTGTTCCAATATTTGCTTTGTAATATATTACAGTAACGAGCAAAAGAAATGAAACTATCTTGAAAACTGTCTTGTTAACCGTTTCACTTCAACCCACAAAAGGAGGGCTGACCTCAGCTTAGCACCGAGGCAGAAATTTCTTAAGTCAAACCCTGCGCCTGGCAAATCCCTCAGTTCTTTCACCTGTACTTTGGGAATAACAAATTCACACACTCTAAAGAGGTACTCCAAGGTATGGAAAGTATAGGGAACTTCGAAACAGATTCTAAGTATCAGAAATTAAGGGAATGACCCCAAAGCCACCCCTCACCCTGGCTGCTGTGCTGGTCTGTAAAAGCTGTAGGCCATGTGTTAATTTTTTGTAAGTGCTGTGTGCCAGAGCATGGGTTGCAGGACGTACCTGGCACTACCTTCTTCCTTTGGTGGGTTTAAGGGAACTTTTTTAACATAATGTGAATGTAGGTTTTTTGTGATTTCGATGTACTACAGTTTGAAGTGGTACAATTTCTTTTATTTTTAGGACTGATTATTTGATGCTACAATAACATGAAAAATATGTGTGTTTTTAAAGTTAATGGAGAACAACAGCTTTAAGGCACTCCGGCAGAAGTAGTGGCCAGGTAGTACATCCTTGTTCAATATCTGCCCCTTTCTTCCAAAATGTTTTTCCTGTGACTTCCAAACACACTGAGATGTTCCAAACACTGCATGAAGTGTTTCTTCAGGGGGCCTGTCCATGCATCATGATCCAGGTCAGGGTGGGTGAGTGCTGGGTACAGTGAGGGCAGATGCAAGACTGCTGGAGTTGGTGAGGCAGTTCCCCTCAATTTTACCTAATCAGATGCTTGTCCATCCCACAGTGGTTCCAGGGATACCCTGTGAAAAGCCTTTACAAAAGCTCGGGCTGTGTAAGGTATTTCTAAGGGTTTATACAGTCAGCAGTACTAGTGTGAACAAGCATTTTGGACTGGCAGTACCTGATGCCTCTGCCATCTTACACTGTGCTGACCCTTGCACACCCATAAATGAGGGTGATGCTGTGAGCGGGGATTTCCCAGCACACTCCATTCCTGCTCTGGGAGGGTGGAAAGGCCAGGACACACTGCAGTGCTAAGAAGGAGATCTTTTTTGCTTTTAGTCACCTGAACAGTGTTAACTTCACTGCTTGGTGGGTGGTGGTGTTGAAGAAAACTTTTTTGCTCATTTGTCCCATCCCAGCTAGCTCTGTTGAAGGAGTTTGCCTCCTCCAAAGTTTTCCAGGCAGTCAGATGTCACCTTATACCCCACCCAGGTCACAAAATGCAGAATTGACTGGTAAGGTTGCAGACCCAGGCTGTCATGGGGTCCAAAGTCATCAACAAAAAAAACCCTCAACAAAGGATCAGTGTGAATTTCTGGCTGTCCTGAATTTCTCCCTTTGTACCCAATGTTTTGGAATAAATGGGGAGCGCTTCAGGTTGATATTTTTGCACCCCATAGTCCCTTACTCGCTTACAAAACTTGGATAGCAATGGAAGCAGCATTAGGAAGATCCCAATGAGCTTTTGAATCCTCTCTTCCAGGGCTGTCCAGTAGGAGCAGAAAGGTCAGTGCGGTTGCTGAGAGTATGAGCAGGACAGAAAGACCACCACAGTGGCAGTACAGACACATACCAATTAGAAAGTTTTCACTCTGAGCCCATCATATCACTTCACAGAGACCACTGAACAGCTACAGAAGGTAACAACTAACATTACAGTACAGGGCCTGACTGAGATCTATATCCTGGGGTTAAAAGCATCTCTAGCTTCTTGCTGGCATTTAGAGTTACTTGCACCCCCTCCTGTCCTGTAGAATATTCCAAATGTCACAAAAATGGGTAGTGCTACAGGAAATTGCAACACAGACTATGCTAAATGTTGTATTTCCAAGCCTACAGCTTGGAAAACAACTCGGTATCTGCTGGATTCAAATCACAGGGCTGGCTGCATTATCCCTTTGTTCTTGTTTTCACTAATATTAGCACATGATGTTCCAGTGGCAGAAGTGAATGCAGGATTCGCTGCCTGATCGGCAGTAGAGCCAAGCTTTTAAAGCACAGGTCAATTAGCAGCAGTTCAGGTAAACCAGGGAGCAGCGGGAGCTTGTGTCTGCACACAATCCGAGCTATCTGTGGCTGTTTGCTTTGCCCCATCTACAGGAGTTCTGCCAAGGTGAATGCAGTCCTGATAAGCACGTGGGTATTAAAGCCTGTATTGTCCCAGCTGCAGGTGGTTTTCTCTGTAATTTTTAGCCATGCAAGCTGAAAAAAACCCAAGATTTAAATGAATCTGTCTCATCCCTCAAAGCCCCACAATTCCCCCTCCCCGTTTTCCCCCAGGTGTCAATTCTGCAGACTGGATTGAGAGAGTTGTACTATAATGAATAATTTTATATTCAAATAGTTTACTGAGCATGATTTGTTTTGTACATATTGGAATATGATTTAACTTATTTTTATTGCCCCTTTCATCTTTTTTTCATAAGGAGAAAACAAAAATCCCCACCCTCTCTCAGTGTGAGGTTCCTCTGTGTTTGTGTGCAGTCTGCTAGACAAACACACAACAGCCACAGGATTTCTCACCATCCCTACTGGTATCTGATTTTATTTTTCATTTTCATGTTTTTGTCTGAGGCTTTGCTTATATTGTCCATTCTTTCCTCTTTGCTGCACGATCTGCACAGGGAAGGGAAAGGGCAATGCAGGCAGGATTTCCTTTTTTCTTCCCTCTCCTCTTTCTTGTGTGCTTTACCTACCAAGGAACTCAGTTCTTATCTTCTAGGAGTTGTGTGACTGAGGGTAAAAAAATACAACTGTCCCCCACCCACCTTCCATCCTCTGTATTGTAGATCAAACAAATTCAGCTTCTCTGAAAGTGAATGATTATGGCTGGAATCATTCCATTGGGCTGAATGTGTATGGTTTGCACTTTTTTTTCCACTTCAGGAACTTAAAAACAAAAAATAAAAGACAACTGTTTAACTTGAACCAAGTAACACTTAAAGCTTTATATATTTATTTATAGCATCTTGCGAAAAGTGTTAAAAAGTTTTTTCTTCCACAAAAAAAATTGGATTTTGAAAAACCCCATCTAATTGTTTTTGTCTAGATCAAGAATGAATGTTAGCAGATGAAATAAACCCTAAAACTGAGCATCTGTCGTGTGTGTTGTCCTTGCATTGGCTTTTGGATGCTGTTTCAGTGTAATATGTCTTGCCTTCTTGGATTATGGAGAGTGGTGTTGATGGAGAATATTTGTTTTCTACTAAAAGACCATACTCAACACAGAAATATTCAAGCAGAATCTGCAGTCTGTTTATTCCCATTGTTACATTCGAGCCAACAGTACAAAAAGCCCTTAAACCTAAAGCCTATCATATTTTAAAAATTAATTACCTTAAACACTGTACAGTCCTCTTAGTTTTCTTTTTCACAGTCATTGCAAAGAACAGATTTGCAGGCAATGGTTGTTATACTAAATATTGCAGAATAAGTAACAAATTTTTTTGTTTCATGTTCAGAAGTGCTTTCACCAAATGTGACCTGTGAAAATGTTCTCCAGTTACAGAACTGAAATAAGCTGTGCACCTGGTTTTGATACATTGAGAGTTGGTCAGTTAGGGAGTAAGAAAATGATGATACAAGTGCTTTACAGTATCCTCAGTGAGAACAGCTAGATGTTTATGCAAGTGTAGCGAATAATACCACTGTTATTCTACCCAAGCATCATTACACCTCACACTTTCCACATATATGCTGGAGGCAGCGTATGAACCTTCCCAGCTAGGCTGCCTGGGTGTTTTTTCTCTTCCACCTGTGAAAGTAATCCCACCCAAGTTACTGGAGGCCCTGCCAAGTAAAACGTATGAACTAGCAGGAACACAATGCTGCATCAATCCGTATTGCTGAGACATTCCTCATTTTACTTGCTGGGCGGCACAGGTGCTGGTGGAAGGTCCGGGTAAGTGTCGGGTGAGGATAACATCAGTGATCTCAAGGGGAAGCAAATGCACAAACTTTGCAGCCATTTACTCCAGGCCATGCCATGAACCTGTTGCAGGAGGCACCTTCACATCCCACTCCTCTGGCTCGCAGCCTTTTGCTGTAGCCACGAGGCAACGGTTCCTTGATCAAATCATCAGTTTTCACCTCTCATTGACATCTTCTCCCAGCCGTTACTGCTGCTGAAAAAGGAGCCACGCTCCAAGGAGCTCGGATTTCAATAATCTCCTAATTTTATTTACTTTAGAATAACAAGAGCTGCTCTCTGCTGGCAGCACCCCCTGCTCGCACAGGCAGAAATTCCCCGCAGCGCTGGGAGCCCCACACGCCCCTGCCCCCTCAGCCCTAAAATGGCGGCGGCGCAACGGCCTCATCTCCCTCCTCCATGGTCCTGCCCCATGCTGGCGGCCGTCTCTGCCCTGCCAGTAAGCGCCGTCCCGTCCCGTCCTGTCCCATCTCGTCCCTCTGGCAGGGGCCACCCGGGCCCGTGGGGTGGGCAGGTGCGAAGGTGTGGGCAGGGAGGGCCGAGCCGGGCACCCCTCGCCCCATGTGCTCCTGCTCGGGGTGGGACTGGCAGGGAGGGCCCGGCGTCCCCTCCGAGCTGGAGCAGGGGCTCCCCGCGGGCTCTGGGGTGTGCGCCGCAGGCCGTGCTGGGGCTTGTGCCCACGGCTTCTCTGCAGGGCATTCTCGGGGGGGGTGCAGCCCTGCTGCCCCTCTCTGAGGGGCTCTGGGCAGCAGCTGAGCCCCCTCCTGCAGTTTGCTGGCGTGGGACGGCACCCACAGTAAGCAGACTAGGCACCAAAGAGCCCGGCTGCGTAACTGGGGCAGGCTGTGCCGTGAGCCCGGGCACTCCTGGCGCTGAGACCCGGGCGCGTCTGCGTGCAGACTGTCAGGGGCCTGGAGCACCAGGGACCGGCGGCCCGTGGACCCTCCACAGCTTTACGAGGGTGCAGCACCGGGGTACAGACACAGCTCCTTCCGCTACAGAGTCCTGTCTGGGGCAGTGCTCCTGTTAGAAAGTGCTGATTTTCTCCTCCTTTACCAAAAGATACTCTGTCAGAAGTCTGTGCAGGCAAAATGCTTTCATTTGCATGTGCTCTTTCTGTGCCATCTTTAATATGGTTCTTCTTCTCAATCAATGCTCGAAGCCTCCAGAAAAAGGAGGGAGGATGGCTAGCAAGCACATGGAAGGAAGGCTCCTTTTATTGGAAGAACTGGTGTAGGAAGGGGAAAAGAGCAGAAAGGATGCTGCAGGAGGGTTAAAAGAAGCAAGGAAATTAGTTACTGAGGGGCGAGCCTCCAGACATGTTTTTCTTCTTGGTTACACTGTTGATTGTTCAAGTTCCTTATGCTTGAGTCCAGGATGTTCCTGTTCTTATTATATTTAGTAATTTTATGCTATCCAGCACTGCCTCTGGGGGATGCGCTGCCGCAGGTTAATTGGAAAGTGCCCTCCTTTACATCCTGCTGTTACCTTAACAATAAGCAGCCCCTGGCTGCTCTGCTGCCCCAGGTGACAGCCCACTCTTCCTGAACGGAAAAGCTGATCCTGACAGTACCATATCAGAGGAGGTGGTGCTGAGCTCTTGTCAGAGGGTTGTGGTTTGTTTCTCTGGCTCACACAGTCACACGGAGTTACTTTAATAACAGCTTTCTTGCCACTGTCTACAGGAGGAGAAAAAGCTGAGCAAGTCTGCTTTAACAGTGTAATACCAAAGATTTTCCACACTGATTGATCTCTGGGTAGTACAGGTTCCTTTTTTCCTTGTTGAGGATACATGTGTGGGGCCACATAATGCTGAACAGCCTCTTTGTCAAAGAGCAGCAAGAGGGATGGAGATTCTTACATAATTGAATGTGTATCTAGCAATGACTGCATGTTTCTATGGATTTTTGTAAAAGTGGGCAGACTTTAGGAAAACCCCATGCATTGCAGTTCATAACAGTTTACGATGCAGTACTTCAGTGGCTCTTACAGTAGGGATGCAAATAAATTTATATACAGATAAAATTCTGGGCTTTCTGCAGCCGGAAATGTTCATGACTCTTTCAGGTACATCAGCTCAGACCCTCTTTGCTGCAGGGGGAAAGTAAGATGAGCATATGTATACTCAAACAAAAAAAAAATACAGGCTTAACAGTAAAGCAGTTTGAGCTTTACTATAGTTATTATTTCATAAACTTCAAATTAAAAGGGGCAGTCAATGACATATTCATTAATTGAACAGTATTTAATAGACCATTGCTATGTATCTGTTAAAGCAGTCAGAGGTTGAAGTGAGAAGGGCTTCGCTAGCAAGGCCTTGCATGCTTTAATTGATCTGAGAAGTGGTTTGGAAAAGAAACTATACATGGTCATAGTTTGCAACCACTATCTATAAGCCTAAAATGAATAAAATTCTCAGTCTCTATTAATCAGACCATACTGTAGCATATTCAGGTATTTTGGTATATGATACTGTTTCTCAGGTCTTAGAAATTCTTTGCCTGACATGATTATACGCATTTCTCTCTTTGTTGATGCTCTTCTCAAAAGCTTTTTTTACTCTGAGTGTTTTCATGTCCCTGCCTTACTCTTGCCCGCTCCCTAGTCCTGCTACACAGCAGGTTTGTCCCCAGTGATGGAGGACATGCAATATCTCAAGCAGCAATCTTGTGCCCTTCGCACAGGGAGCTGCAGAAATGAGATAATCAAAACTTTTTAATCAATATCCGGTCAACACCACAAGGGAAAAGTTGAATACCTGTCCTCCAGGAGCTGGGAATGGATGAGTGATAGCGCTTTGCAGTTGTTTAACAAACTAGATGCTATTTATATATTTATATTACTCTGCCACTAATAATATCATTCTAGCAGGCTATGGTTATGGAATCCAGATGTTCGTGCAATAAATGGGTAATAGTGATAAATAATAATAAACATCTAATTCATGCGGCTTTAATATATTCTAGTTCTTACTGGATTCCATTTAAAACCTCCTTCTTTTTATTGACTTAAACCAAATGTTGTACTCAGTTGTGCTGTAAATAGTAAAGAAATTCCATGTGACCTAATCTAGTTAATTCAGGCTGGATATCTGATACTGAAACGAATATGCGGTAATCAGTCATCAATTTTCTGGCATAGGCAGTGACAACATGTATAAATCATACGGCCTTTGTGAGAGAGTAAATAACTTCCCTGTAGAGCCCTTTCTTTGGGATCATATTATTATTGCCAGACATTGTTTTCTGAACAAGAGCTTGCAGCCAAATTAGTGAGTGCTCAGATGTTTTGCATACTACAACCGCCCCCATCAGTACATGTTTCTACTGATCATGTGTTCTTTTATTTTCTTAAATATTTTAAACTGATACCTATCAGCCACAACTTCTTGTAGGCTATCAAATTTTACCAGGCTAATATATGATCAAACCTTTTGTGTTATTGGAAATACTAAAGCCCTGGCTTTACTGGGTTCTGGGGTGAATGATGGAGGCTTTGCTCCCAGACTGGAGAACTGGATCTTGGAGAACAGTGCCACAGAGAGAGATACACTGAGAGACCTTCTGGACTGAGAAATCTCCTGAAGTGTCTTAGGTTTTGGTCAAGATCAAGTAGGGAGAAATTTCCAAGAATTCAAGAGTATGTGGTCATCTGTTTTGAGGGCAATCTAGCCTTCTGAAGCAGCTAAAATGACTGACATTCAGTTATTTTGGGGCTGGAGTGCAGGCAATGGTCCTGTTTGAAGACTCCTGATAGGAACCTAGCTGTTGTTTTCATGGGATCCTTTATCACAACTGTTTTGCATTGTTATCATGCATTTATTTTTGAATACTTTTGTGAGGCAAATTATTTTTCTCTTCCACTTGGAAAACTTGTCAAAGGAAAGCGTGTAAAATTGGGAGCCAGAGCACTCACTGGCTAAAGACCTGGGCATGGCCTCGTCTCTAGGCCTCTCTCATGATCACCCTTGGAGAAAAATCTATAACCTTTTTGGAAACAGCATTCAATCTGAGCGAATCATCGGGCTTTTTGTTTATTCTTTGCAATGTCTTAATAACTTAGAGGTCATTTTAACTGTCCTTCTGCCTGTCTACCTCTGTCCCGGTGAGTACCGTGTGCCACAGCTAGTGAGGCAGTGAAAGGCACTAGCGTGGCTGCCTTCTCCAATGCTGGAACAAACCTAAGATGAGTTGTGCCAAGGTAACACGCGAAAACGGGGGCATGCCTGCGAGGGCAGAAGTGTAAGAGGGTCCTAAACACAGATGAACTGAGCGGTTGTGTGGATTGTTTGTGGTACGGTGATGTCCTCTACAAGAGATGGCTGTTAGCCTGGCAGCTAAGTTTTACAGATGTTGTTCATGTGATTCCCTAATAAGCCTGGAGAGGATTTTCCCTTCCCTAGAAGTATTTTATTTTTCTGGAATGTTGGGCTTTATTTTGTACTCCCCCAGTTCTCCATTGTAAGACCAAATAATGCCTGTAAATTAATAGTTCATTCTAGCTGCACACAAGACCTATGCATGAAGGTTTTGATTGGTCTTCATTTCACTGTTATTTTTAAGCAATGCTTAAAGTTAAGAAATGGTTCTAGTTCTTTGAGACCATAAGCTTTGACTTCTTGTATGTACATTTTAGGTCTTTCACAAAAAAATCAAACCATACATCTGCAGGGACAGTGTGTTGGGAGGAACAATTACAGCAATAAATAAAGCTTTCTGCTTGCATGCTGACGTAACAGGCTTCACTGTCTCCTCATCAAGTGATCTGCCATTTGTTAGCTGTTGCTTGTTAGGGTCTTTCTCCTCTAGGCGCATTCTTGGTTTTGTGTATATTTTAGTCATCTTGACAAGGGAAAAGAACTCTATTAAGGAGAAGCACTTATAATTCACAACGCCTGTAACATCTGTTGCAGGACTAGAATTACAAACCACATCAGCATATTTTACTTTTTTGTTTTCTCTCTGTTTGGGAATCTCATTAACCATCTTACATTTTTGTTTGTGGGTTGTTGGTTGTGTTCCCCCCACCCTCATGTAGTTTGTTTGTGAAAACAAATTGCTTTGTCTTTCTTCCTCATTCTTTGTAAAGGTAGCTTGCAGGTCTGGGTTAGCCAAAACCCACAGTAATTGGCAATGAGAAGACATGAAGCAACAGATACCTCTTCTGGTCATCTTCTTGGATGGGGAGGGGGGACAGGAATATGATGGGTGGAAAGTGATACGTTCCTTACAGCAGCCCTTGTCTCTACCATTCATTTCTTAGGTAGTCCAGAGCTGCCTTTTGTGTGTTAGAAGTGGGTAGGTGTGTGTCTCCCTCTCCAAAGTCTGTTTTCAAGTTGTGTGTGTAGTTTTCTCCTCAGCTCCTCTTCTCATACTGATATTATATTTGGTTTTTATTAAAATATTTTTTATTTATTTTTATGCCTTATAGGAAGAAGTAGTAGTTTTGTCTGTGAGATGTCTGATGCTTTCTGCACTTCTGTATATTCACTCATATACTAGCTTCAGTAATTAGAAGTTTCTGCAACTGAAGTGATACTGAAATGTTTGGAAAGCTGGAGGTTGAAGACTGGAGAGGATGAGCATAAGGGGATAAAGATGGACAAGCTGGTGGTCACCAAACCATGTCATCCTTCTTAAGGGTAGGATAGAACCCAAAGATCTTCCACTCTTCTGTGCTGGCAGCAAAGGCACCGCCACTGCAAGTCAGTGTGATGTGCTGCCACTTCCTCAGCCTGGGGTCAGACCTCATAAGGGAAGTTCCCTGTGTCAGAGCCAGTGCAGAGGCTCTGTGGTGGAACGTGACTTCAAGCACCTTCTTGCAAATGGGGCTGTTATGCCACAGCTTTAACAACTGTAGTGAGATCGTTGACCTTCCTTTCTCACATGCCGTTAAAGAGGAGTACATAGATTCTTCCATGCTCTGAACCATATCCAAAAGATGGCTACCACCTCCCGGAGAGTGAGGCTGGGGTAAGCGTGAGCTCTTCCTTGCTCCTGCCAAGAAAGCATAAGTGTCCATTCCATTTCCTTCACCTTGCACAAGGAGGGGGCTTACAAAAAGGCAGCACACTATCCAGTCATTGTCATAAAAGACCATTTATTAGACATTAATCCTTTACTTTTCTTCTGCGGACTACATGAAAGTAACACAATGCAGGTTTCAGTGTGGAATAGTGGAGAAGAGCAGAAGCCAAGAGGTGTCCATAGTTGCTGTGCTCTAGACAATCTGCAATGTTGTTTATAAAACAGGTAATACAGAGAAGTGTCTATCTATAGTTAATTGGAAATATGCCAAAACAGGCTGATACACAGACTGCTGGCAGAGATGATACTCTGTGATAAAATAAATGGAAAGGTCATCTTGATTAATTGCCCACCTCGTCTCACCCTTACCTTATTTTCATCTCCCTGCCATCTTGATAACTGCAGGCACGTCTAACATCAACCATGTCAGGCAGCTTCCATTTAAATATTGAGAATAAGCCGAATTACTCTTCCTATTTTATATTTAAGGTCCTTCATGTTGTTAAATGGTGGTGTGTGGTAATAAAGAATTGCAGGGAAACATGCTTAAATTGCTGACATAGGAGGGGTGTTTTTCTCTTTAGGAACTCTGTTGTTTCCCCTCTCTGCAGAGCTTCTGGCTTAAAAACACTCCAGACAAACAACGGACAACAAAAAGACCTGTCTTGTCTGGTTTTTTTGATATATAATAAATGCTGCAGGTTTTCATGTGTCTTATTACTTTGAAATGCTGCAGCATGTGCCTCCTAGTTGATCAAATATCCCCTCCCTGTGCCATAAAAACACAGACGCAATGAGACCCTGTCTCAGGATGCTGTAACTTAAATCATGAGAAAGGAGAATAGGCTTCGCCCCTGGCCTATGCCATAATCGGTAATCTTTGCATTAAAGGTAAGGTGAGATTAGGATTTCCTCAGTGTTGAGGCCCTGCAGACTTGTCCCATTAAGAATAAATACAAGCTGGCTCTTTTTAGATCTACATTTAGTCCCACCAAAAGTGAATGTTAGTAACTTCAAAAGATTTTCCTTAAGTATTTTTAAAAATGTCCTCTTGGGGCCTGTAAGAATACAACATTCCTCCTTAAAATTATTGTTACCCTGTTTAAATACTCAATTACTCTATCATGCTTTCCTGATCTACAGAGCAGGGAATGAGCCATAATTTTTGAGGGGACAATGATTTGATGACACTGATGGTGAAGACTGAACTCTCAAACTGCATCAGGGTGCATGAATCACAAGTTAATTAGTCATTTTTCCTAATATAATGAAGTTCTGTCTTTGATCCTAGAATTTCTGTCTCTTGTCAGATTTATTATTTTCTCCAGATGGACTGTTCTTTCTTCTCCCCACAAACTTTCTCATATTATGAGTCAAGGTTTTTATAAGTGTACAAAATAACAGTTTCTTCGAGTAAAAACTTTCCAAGCCTATACTCTATTTCACACAAGTGAAGAAACTACAGCTTGGAGCTTCATAGGCAATTACACACAGCAAATGATGAGTTCTGATTTATGCTTTAGATAGAGGATATTAGAACCTGACTGAATATCAGTTACTGACTTAAAAGCAGAAGTTAATTCTGAATGTCACTAATGGCCACTCTCTGAGCGGTGCTGCCAAATGAGAGCTGCAGTGCAGGAGCTGTGGAGGGTTAGGACCACGCATTCTAGAGACATGTCCTTCCAAGCAAGGAGCACGGGGCTTATTGCAGAGGGGAGGGTATTTGGGTATTTAGTGGAGAGCCCCAGCGCTTTCTCCCTCTTGGAGACACTGTCTCCCACCTGCACTTCTGCAGTGCTGCTTGCTGGAGGTGATGGAGGTGTCTCTTCTCCAGCCACAGAGATGCCTCAATAATATATTTGGAGTCTTCCACTTGGGAAAGCCCCCCCATGCTATGAATATGCTATGAGCACATGCACAGTGCAGGGGCGGGTCATGCTCTCTGGCTGTGCTGTTAGATCACAGGGAAATCTGGGGGAGGATGGTCAAGACTTGGATGTTGGTGGGAGAGCTGGGCTGAAGTATCAGAAGCCATCTCCATTACTAGCAGATGCACTGGATGAAAGGCTTCTGTCCGTAGGGACATCCATTCTTTGTTCTGGTAGTGTTGGAGAGAAGTTTTAATTATTTTTATGGAGTCTTTTTAAAATGTGAGATATCTCAGGGAGCTGGAAATGAACTTCTTGTAGCAGCTGCTCTCAACAGAGAAATCTTCCTTCCAAGTCTGTAGAGGCTCACCCCATCTCCATATCCTGAGTGCAGTTGAAAAATACTGACCCACTATAACAACGACAGGAGTTTCTTGGTTTGCATCTCCAAATCTCTTAACAGTGCTAGAGCAAGCTAGGTTTGAGGAACAAGCACAAGTATGATGTAAAAACTTAATTATAGGTAGGGGGGGGACTGTGCCTCTCACAATGCTGCTGGCACTGATTTGGCAGGAGTTTTTGTCTTTTTTTTTTTTTCCTCTCCTACTTCAGTGTGTAGAAGCAGATGATAAAAAGGAAGTTGAAATAATTTACCTAAAGCAGAACAGATTTCTTTAAAAATTTTTTTTGTTGTTATTTTAGATCCTTAGGTTGTAGAGGATCTCTTACACCCTAAAGATGCAAAATGTAGAGGGGTGGTGAAGAATGTGAAGTTGGTTTTGTTTTTTTTTTTTACATAATTTTAAAATCCTGGGATTGAAAGTATTGGAGATAGCATAGTTAGACAATCACTCAAATTCAGCTGTCTGTTTTATAAGCATTATTGTGTGATTTTAGTAAGATACTACACATAAACTTGTGGACCAGCCCTTAAAATGTACACCTGGATTGCTTTGTGCAAGACAGGAGGAGGCCTGGGTGACTTTAAGGAAAATGCTTATTGTTGTCTGGGCAGAGGGTGGGATGTGACAGAGGACTCTTTGAGGGAAGTAAAATTGTGCTTGATCCTGGGATTTAAAGCAACAAGTTTGAATATGGTACAGCTGTCCCTATGGATAGGGGAGGGCAGCGTAGGTGTGGGAGCGCCTGGGGAGGGGAGGCTGTAGTAATCAAGCTGGGAAGTCCTGACGACCCCAGCTGCAAGAGTTTTAGTTGTGAAGCTGGAGAAAAACAAGTTGCTTCCACGTTATTCAAGAATTAAAGTCCACGTGGACTGTTTTCAGTAGTCCTGTTCATTTGTGGCTGCTGATAAAAGGTGTGGGGAGCCAGACCTGTGTAGCTTTTGACTTGCAAATGAAGAAGTGATAGGACATGAATCTGTTCTGTTACAGGCACATTGGGGGACATGAATCTGTTCTGTTACAGGCACACATGAGGAGTCAAAGGTTTTACAGCTATCAGCACGCTGTGCAGAGTAACCAGTCTATTCAACAGCACATTATCCTATTGCAAGCTAGCTCCTTATTTAGAAGTTTTTATCACAGCAGAGCTTCTTATATATGAATCCTTCCTTGCTCTGTTCAAAGCTCAGGTTTTATTATCTGTCAGTCAAAACTATCTGCTCCTTTTAGTTACCCCATGCTTTACTATATTGTAGCACACAATATTGAAGGTATTACCAATCCAGACTGACCCTCCTGGACAAAGGCCATACAGAAGGCAGGGGAATAAGTGAATTTTCTGAAAGGAAAGTGAGCCTGCATCCTGTGGGAGAGGGAAGGAGCCAGGGTTTAAGTAAGGATTAGGCAGTACCTGCTCTCAGAGGCAACAGTTCAGTAGGGACTACTCTGTCCATAAACCCTTGGCAGCAGAAGCTGTCTTGTCTGATTGCCTCTCCCTTTGGCGCTGCTCTGTGCAATACCTGCCATGTTTCTATCTCATCAGTGACACCGTGACAAGAGCATGTGTTCGTGCACTTAAAGTGTTTTGTGGGACTCCAGAATATATTTGAGAGCAGTTCCACTTGCTTCACACGAGGCTGTTCCTGCTGCGGGCTCACAAAGGTAACCAGTAATTCAGGGCTTCTCCCTGGGAGCTCTGAGGAAGTATCCTGCTAGTTGTTGCCAGACTTGAAAACACAGAGGCTTGTGTTCAGTCCTCAAAGCCTTTTGCCCAACTGGGACATTAGTAAGTAGCTTAAAAAGGAGAAGGGAGCTGAGAAATTACTCATGTTTCCCTGTTTACAAGTGTGCTGGTGAGAAGGAAAGTGATCTGCTCTGGTTGGAGCTCCAAGGAGTAATGTCCTTTACAGATCAGGGAATTTCCCACAGTAATGCTGAGGTGGAGTTTGTAGGCTGCTGCTCCAGTGCAGCTGGATGGAGAATGGAGCACCGTGTTAAGCTGTGTGTTTTCTGAGGCGAGGGAGAGGTGATGCATTTTGCTGCACGACTTGAATTTTTTTCAGAAATCTTCAGGAAATCTGCATGTAATCTTGTGGAAGAGCAGGCCCAACTTTTATCTATGGGCTCCTCTCAAAAAAACCCTAGCCAGGAATGAGAAAAGAGGGAGGGGAGGGCAGGGGAGGGCAGGGGAGGGCAGGGGAGGGGAGGGAAGGGAAAGGAAAGGAAAGGAAAGGAAAGGAAAGGAAAGGAAAGGAAAGGAAAGGAAAGGAAAGGAAAGGAAAGGAAAGGAAAGGAAAGGAAAGGAAAGGAAAGGAAAGGAAAGGAAAGGAAAGGAAAGGAAAGGAAAGGAAAGGAAAGGAAAGGAAAGGAAAGGAAAGGAAAGGAAAGGAAAGGAAAGGAAAGGAAAGCTTTTGATTTGTAATGACTGTTTCTTAGTTTTGAATTTTGAAGGGCCTCAGTACAGGTGTAAGAACCTTTCTTGGAGTGACATCTCATACATGAAAACACAGAGGTCCTGACAGAGCTGCCAGAGGGAATCACGCACAGTTAGCTGCTAGATGTGCGCATGCATGACTGCCTCTCTGCCCTTCACTTGGAGAGGGAGAAAAACAACTCTGCTCTGAAAAAGGAGGGAGGGGGAAGAAGGAAAAGAGTATTTAAAAGTAGATTGAGTAACTAACCTGACTGGAAGCCTGTCTGCCCGTCCTGCTGAGTGATTGTGATGCTGCTCCCAAAGTACTCAAGTGCACAGAGCCGTGGAACTTGGCCCAGCAGTAAGGGAAGAAAGTGCAAGTCCAGTACTGAAAATTAGATCCTAAAGCCATCTGAGTGTTGAGGGTGTCTGAAAAACTTTGTCAGTGTAGTCTAATGCTTACATATAGAGCAATGTACATGGCATAAAATCTGAGTAAACCCTTTCAATTTCATGCTCTGCATAAAAAGGTGCCATTCAGCCAGTAAAGATACAATTCAGCCAATGCACAGTATAGTACAGGATTGGGTAGTGTTCCCTGTAGCTCTGCTGGAAAAGTTACTGTCTCTGTACACCACACAAGCATTGTCTCACGTCCTATGGACTAGGTTTTTAGGAAGCTCTTCTCTCCCATTCTTTTAATTTTGGGTTCTGCTCTCCTAAACTGTCTGAGACAAGTGTTTGTGGTTTTTTGGAAGCTAAGGTCCTGATCCAAAAGCTATTTAAATTGTCAGGAATGCATTCACTCTGTGCAAAGCCCATCTCCCCATACCTTCGGGAAAGAACAGAGCAGCTCACAAACACGCCTTCCCAGGCTGCCAAGAGCAGCTGTCAAGGCATCACCGGAGGGAGTACCAGTCTCCTGGCTGGTCCATATTTCAGGCTATGCATGAAAGCTTGAATCTTACCTTCATTTTTTTCTGCCCCCGGAGCCAAATCCCATGTCATGCTGTTGAGATTACAGCATTTGCAAGAGTCGTTGAGGGGCCCCGAAGCACCTGTCTTTGCTGGGTGGGAAGAGGCTGGAATTAGCAAAGCAAAGTTTGACCCTGGGGATTTCTCTGATGCCCAGAATGCCCTGACTTCCCTCCCCATTGTCGATGTTGATGTCTGTGGGAGTCTGACAAAAGATGTTGCTTTGGACTTGCTGCGCTAGATTTTAAGAGGTAATCGAGTGCCAGTGTTACAGAGACAAGGTAGAAGTACAGCCAGTTTTCAGGGAATTTACTGTGCATCTTTTTTTTCTAGATATTCCCTACTGTTTTGGGATACAAATGTAAGCAAAGCCACAGTTTGCCTGCTACCTTAGGTATGGAAAAGGTCTAGAGCAGTAGTATTAAATTTTTATTTTTGCAGGCTAATAATTCTTATTTTCCAAGATAGTTGTTTACCACTGTATGGCATGCTTTAACTGTACAAGCAATAGACTTGTGTTTTGTTGGTTAACTTTGTGAGTCTCAGAGTCTGTGGATTCTGCTTACAAAGCAGGTTGTCAGATCAGGATAACAGAGTAGGATATTTCAATTTTGATATAGCTGTTCATGTGGTGGTACCCACTGAATGGCTTTAACCTGACTGAGCTGCAGCACGCAGCTCCTTGCGGGATTGAATTTCTTGTAATTTGCACCTTTTAACCTAGAAACTTATTTTCTGTTAAAGTGACAACCCCACCCATGGTCAGTTTAGATGTGACCAGTTTAGATTTAAATAAAAATGATTTCTTAAAAATCACTGCTAACAGCTGTAGGGATCACAGACATGTAATGATTTTTATTGGAGGCTGTGGCTAGCTTAACCGTTTTCAGATCAGATCATGCTTCCCCATGCTGTTTGCCAAGGGGTGGTTGCAGGAGTTGGCATCCCTACAGGTTAGAGTGGTTTGCATGGAGTTTCCTAACCTGCCCCTGCCTTAACGGAGTGCTTGAAACCTCCTAACCATGCAGGCTTTGCCCGAAGTGTTTTATGTGAGCATCTTTGTTAGTTGAACTGCAGAAAATATAAACACAGGATGGGAACGTGAGATATAGACTGTCAGAGGTAACTCGGGCTTTTTATTTGCTGTGTTACAACCGAACACATGCTCCATTTATTGTGCACAGACCATAGATGTGTCCTGTATTAAGAACATACATACACAGGCTGTTATGCATAATGACGTATTTCAGTACCTTGCAGAGCACTGATGAGTGAAAGTGAGAATTCGTAATCACTGGTCAGTGTGAGTGTTGAGCTCCATGATGAAATCCTTCCCTGTGCACTAGACAGGCCTCCAATAAAACTTGATGACAGGGGTTTTGCTGGTATCTTCACTAGGGGAACAGAAACTAATTTAGGACAAAAATCATTTTTCCACTTGCTACCTGATGAGCTGTGAAGTTCTGATTCAGCTGAGTGGTGTGAAAGTATTACCTTGAAACTGCTGATTAGACTGAGCTCTGTTTTTCATTACAGGCTCTGTGATGACAGAGAAAGTGGACACCTCTTCTGGATCTGGTCTCAGAAAATGCTTGGAAGCTGATGCCTGTTGATGTAACACTCTTCTCCTTGCAGGTAAGCAACATTCAGCTCAGTCACAAATGGTTTCTCTGTTGACCTTAAAGCAGTAGCAGGACCCTGAATTTCTGTTAAATTACTTTCCTTTGCTTTTTAACCGTCCAAATAAATATTGTTTCTGCACACTCAGAAACAGTGTCCTAATTGTTAAGTTTGAAATTTGTTGTCAGTGTTGTGCTTGATCTTATAATTTGCTCCTCTCCTCATTTATTAACTCACAGTTCAATGACAATTAGCTTAGGAGTATTTCTCTCTGCATTTCGTAGGAGGGAGTTGATGCAGTTCTGGAATGTGATCATACTTTGCTGTGCTATATTCAAACATGTTTAAATAATAGGTGCGGACTGCTCAGTAAATACTTAGAATGTGAATATATCACACGGCACCAAAGGAATACATAAGGATTTTTTCTAGACTGCTTATTTACAGATTTAATGGAACTAACAGTTGTTAATGCAGTGACTTGGCTCAGGCATCAAGAAGTTCATTTGTATTCTCAATAACAACTACAGGCTTGCTTCATTTAATTCCTTACTTTTACTTTAAAGGTTTGCTTCTACATTGCACCTAATTTTATGTAATTGTCAGCAGCTGTGGAAAATAAACTTAGTCCCATCCCACCGCCCCCTCACTGCCCTTCCACTACAGATAGGTTTTTGGTTTGTTGGGGGTTTTTTGGTTTATTTTTTTTTTTAAATTCATGTGCTCTTACTGCTTTTCTTTCCATTGCATGTAGTGATGATACGGTCTTAGAATCAACCTGTTTGGAAATTTGACCTGGCAAAAACAACCTCATCAAAAAAACTCCAAACATTTATTCTCATCAGATCAGCTTGCTGAATTTGTTTGCTTTCAAGGTGTGTGGTTAATGCTGTGTATGATAGGAAGGGAGCTGGGACCAGCCCTCTCTGGGACTATGCTTGAGCTAGATACAGGTCAGACTGCACCTGTTTTACTCCATCCTGCAGTTTACTCACAACAAGATGTTC
Source organism: Athene noctua (assembly GCF_965140245.1). Taxonomy (NCBI): domain Eukaryota; kingdom Metazoa; phylum Chordata; class Aves; order Strigiformes; family Strigidae; genus Athene; species Athene noctua. The sequence goes on along the minus strand of NC_134044.1, from coordinate 4,190,806 downwards.
AGAAGGGATTAATTTACAACTTTGCTAATCATTAAAAAAACCATTGGTACAGTGCTAGGTTGGTAGGGTTTTTTTAAACCCAAATTTCACATTCTGAAGCTAGGGTGTCTCCATTTTATGTTCTTATTTTATACTTCTTCTTTGGCTCTGGACACGTAAGTATGGTCACATGATGTTGCTTTTATATGAATGAATATGGTATTGTCCATATTGCATTTTATCTTCTTCTATACGAGGGCTTAGGAATCCTGAGCAGCTCAGGAGTTAACTGTGCTGTTAAGGGTAACTCTCTAGCATGTCCTTGGGCTATGTTTTTGGGGGTTCTTCTCCGCCAAGCTTCACAATGAACCTGGGTGGTCGTATGTGGAACAAGCCTTTAAATGAATGGTACTTCTTGCATTCTTGAGAAGCACTTTCGCTGCCATGAAACTCCCTTTCAACTGCGGGATGAGAGGTGGGGTGGTGCATTGTATAGTTTGTGTGGGTGTCCATTTTTTGTAATAAATTGAAACAGTTTAAAATGTTTTCATAAGCTGTGGCTTCAAAAGACCATTTGAATGACGGAGGAGGTATTCTGTATGGGGCTTTCTAACCAAAGCTCTGGTGTCTTGATTCCTGTCTCCTGTCTGAGCTGAAATGGCAACTCACTACTACTGTGCTTGCTATTCCCCCAGAAATTACCTCAAAATATTGTCATTTTTTTATAGGTTTGAACCGGTCTATGTATACAGATCTTAGCTACCATTCAGAAAAATCTCCAAGTGTAATAAATTTATAAATACTCACTGGGACATACAGACAGAAAAAAATCAGTTGGTGCGACTTTTTATTCATTGCTGTGTGTTATTAATAACCTCATAACTCACCAGTGACAGCAAATTAGAGCCAAGAGGGAATCAAAAAGGACATAAATAGTTGAAATAAATAATGTATCTGCTTTCAGGTCGTGAGTCCACAGTGGTTGTCTTTGCATCGTTTTTATATCTTTGCTATTCAGTCCTGCTTGTTCTTATCTGATCACTTTGCTTCCTGCCACTAGGTTAGTTAGAGAAGGTTGCGTTGTATTGTAATTAGATGATGAATTAATTCTTTCCCTTCTCTTCTGGTTCTTCTTTGGATTTCTATTATCAGAGTAGCCTGGCTACTGATTTCAGTAAGACTTTAATTATTTACTTGTAGTTCTCCCGTGACATATAAACTGAGAGCATGCTGAGCACTTGTTTTGGAGTGAGTTTGACATCTCTGAACTCTTGCTGGAGAAAGCATAGGAGATAGTTTGTGAAACCACTCTCCTCTGTGGGCACGTCTGGGTATGTTCAGGTGGGCTGAGCAAGCGGTGTCTTGGAAAGACACTTTGAGTTGTCGGTTCCAGCTGTGATCCAGGCGTATGACTCCTTGCCCGCTCCCACCCAATCTCAGGGAGCTGTAGATCCAAACAGAAGGGAGTTTGGGTCTGAGTTTGAATCTGATGGTCATGCTGGGATTACATGAAAAGGCTATAGCTCAGGAAATAAAAAAGGAAGTAAGAAAAGTATTTATTTTTAGGACCTGTCTTTCTGTGCCTGCTGTATGGTAGTGACTGTTTTTTGCTCTTTAATTTTTGTGGAAAGTTCTGTCTTTATTTAAGAGAAAAATGTGTGCTTATAATTACTACATTAATTAACAGTCCTGGGTGCAATTTTTCCAAAGGTGCCCCTCCCCTTTCCCATCCCCAAGGGCCTGTAGATGCTCAGCCACAGTTTCAGAGTTCAGCTGAAGTGATCTCAGTGTTGTGTTTGAATATCCTCACCTGCAGAAGTTCTCCAGTCCCTGCAACTCTGTCTTGGCCCCTGTTGCTCTCCTGGTCCTGCAGACTTCAGCATCTTCTGGGGCTGGACACTTCGGAGGGGTAAGTGGACAGCCACTGTGTACTTTTCCTTCACCCCCTCTACTCCTTGGAGGACTGTTTAGAGACCCTTCCTCCTAAACCACACCTGCCTTCCTGGCATCCTTCCTCCCTCCTTCTGCAGATAGGGCTGGATGAGGGGGGGGAAGTGTGCAGAGATCGGGCTTCTTCATTCTGTGCTGAGAACAGGCAAGGGAAGGTGCGCGTGTTGCTCCTGTGGATGTGGTAAAAAGCACGCTGGAGAGCCAGAGCCTGGACATCTGACTCATCAGCAGATGGCATGGATTCTCCCTAGCTTTTGTGGCCTCTGTTTTCTGTAGTTGTTCTCATGTCTGTCCTGGCTGCAGGGCACTGGGACATGTCTGCACGTAGACCTGCACTGGTTTAGCTCTCCACATTAGGGTTTGCCAAATGTAGCAAAACAGATGAGTTACTGAGATATGAGTTACTTCGGTAGAGTTGTCTGTCTGAGGGACACCTTCTAATGTTAAAGGGGCTGGAAAATTTTTTCCCTGCCTAGAAATGGCCTTTTCTCTGTCATATCAATTCTGTTTAAATACCAGAAGCTGATGAGTCTTGCCTATAGTAGGGCTGGTAAGTGGAGAGGGGGACTTCCCTGTCATTCCCCAGGGTAACTTGGGATAAGAAAGGGATAGCAAACAAAATATGTGCCTATTTCAAGGATTTTCATATCAGTTAGTAATAGTTAAGTATACTGAGAACTATCTAAAGCAGTCGCTTAATTTCTTCCTCAAATTCTGTGCTGTTTGCTGGCATCAGATGAATTTCTCAGAGCACCTGTGTTCCATGTGCACTGGTCAGTGTCTTGGTTAATGCGCCGAGCAGCTACTGACCTGTAAGAGCAGCTTCTCTTGTTTTCTGCTACATAGGCATTAAGCTTTCCAGCCTTAAGTAAATGAATGAATGAGCAAACAAGTTGGACAGCTTTTAGATGGTTGCAAGGCTGGGTCCCTATAGTGAGAGCTTTCTAATATCTCGTTCCTTGACACCTTCATCCCTAAAATATCTGGGCTTTTCTGAAGAGCTTTTAAAATCAGCTTCCAGATGTTGAAATATTCAGCTTCTACTTGATGGGGCTGACACTACCTTTGGATCACATTTCTGCTTTTAGACTGCAGTTCTTTCTTTGATCAGCAACACAAAGTGATCAGGTACGTTTATTATTCCATGGATATGAGCTGGCAAGACGTTTCTCATGAATCAGCTGTCTGGTGGAGGGAAAGCAGGCAAGGCAGGAACTTTGACGATGAGGAAGAGAAGGATTGCATCTTGTTCACCAGTGGGTTTGTTCAAAAAGCAGTAAGCAGAAAGGCACTTGAAAACTCTGACAAAAAGATCTGCTTCAATGTCTAGGCAGAGCATAGCTTTAGTCCTACTGTGCCACTCAGATGACAGCATGTACTTTTATGATGGAGCTCAATCACTGTATGTTTTTGGTTGCTTTACAGGAAAAAAAGCAGGGGGACACACATTCACAACACACACTGTATTTCCAGTGCTCACCCTTCAAAAAGAAAGTAAATTTATCAGTTATATCAGTGAACAGAATGAAAATCTTGGAAATAGATATTTGATTTAGAGTCTTTAGGTGTTAATGTTACCCAGGAAAAAGTGTTTCTCTGAGTGGGATGTGAGACAACAGCTTCCCTTGGAAATACGATCTTCCTGTAAAGAAGCACAGACTTCTGCCCTCACGTCCGAGTCCTTTCTGCCATAGTGGGAGGTAGGAAGATGATTTTTGAACTATGCAGGGGTTTCTGAATTACTTTCTACAAGATTTGTTTTGACTGCTCTCGCTAAAGAGCTTGTGATAGTCATGATCAGATACAAAACGGGGAACCAAATAAACCTGGTTCAATGTAGTGTAAAGATTTCTCTGTTTCCAGCCTATTTCTCCTAGAACCAATCCATTTTTGTAAAAGGGGTGTCCTAATTCTAGTGCAGTGCTTCAAAGGAGATGATAGTCTTCATTTGAAGGAATAAATTGGCTCATGATTTGCCCTAGAAAGTTGATGGTAAGTGAAATAAAAGCAGTTCCACAGGATTTTGTTATTAATAAATAGTGAAAAAATACCCCAACCAACCAACAAACTAGCCAAACAAACAAAAAAACACCTACAATAGATCCAGAAGTAGATCTGTTTGGCTGCTTCTTTTCCTGGAGGCAGTTAGACATTTTCAAGGCAACTATATTTGAACTTCACTGGAAAGCCTTATGACTTAATAGCAGCAAGTCTAGCAAATGTATCAGAACTTCACAGAGATGGAATTCACTGCATGTCCTAACATGCATGCAACACAGCCACTGTGCAGCTGCGGGGCATGAGAATGTTCCTACTCAGGGATGATTTGTGTAGAGCTTGCCAAGCTCCAGTTTTCTGGTTTTGGACTTTGACTTTTTTTTCCCCTGTTCGCCTTTTTTTTTTTTTTTTAAAAAAAAAAAAAAAAAGGAATGCCACAATAGACCACATGGGACAAATATTTCCCACTTTAAAAATTGCTGGAAAATGCTGGGAAGGGGTCAGCAGGCACTTGTGGATTTGTTAAGCGGTGCAAGTGCTCCATCTACAGGTCAAAACATCTGCTAAGAAGATAATTGTGCAGCATGTTCAGCTGCTTTCCTTCAGTTATGTTAATAAAAGGACCATGTAGCTAAAAACTGCCGTAGTCGGTCCACCAGTGTGATTCTGAGTAACCAGCTTCCAACAGAAAATTCTATCATTTACCATAAGGTCATCTCCCAAAGAGTAGCTTCTTTTTATTTTTTGAAGAACTTGGCTTGTTTGTTCAGTGAGAGTTAAATGTGAAGGGGTGTGGCAGCAGGAAGGGGAAAAAAAAAAAGCTGTAGAAGTTAAAAGCAAATGTAGGCATAAGGGGGGAAATGAGTGTGAAGTTACCATGTGTAAGTTTAGGTGGGCAACTGGAAGATGATTTCCGTCACTGTCAGTGTGGTGAGGTTTGAACAGCTTCCTAGCAGTGGGATGGGGGAGTAAGAAACTCAACTCATTTAAAGTGATCTGCATAAATTTGGGAATGTGTTTATGCAGTAGCAGTTGTGGTATCGAGATACTGGATTTGGTGACTTGCGTGCTACCTTTCAAGCCAGCAGACAACAATGTTGTTGGGATAAACAATTAAAAACATTCAAGAGAGCAAAAGCATCATCTCTTACTTATTTTTGAGGGGTTTTTTGAAAGACACCAGTCGAGTGGCTTGTGAAAACAAAACAATGTGTTCTTACAGAGATCTGGACAGATCAACAGCCGCGAGTTTTCCCATATAAGCCTGCCAATGTGCCTCCATTCAGAGTTAGAGACACATTCCTGGGGTGGGAACATAATTCAGTCAGCATGTCTGCTAATAGGCCTCTGTGGCTGCCAGTACAGCCACAGATAAGGCCTTATTTACCCAAGAGAGAGAAACACAATCTACCTTGAACACATCTTAAATACAGTTCAATTTAAGGACAAGAAGTAGGACATTAGGAAAAATGTTCTTAACTCATTTAGCTTTGTTCCTAGGTGAAGATGGCTAAATTGCTTAATAAAAGGCAGAATACTTAATAGGTATATATGTGCTGTATGTAAAAAGAATCAGAATGGTGTGCTCTTGTTTATTGGTAGTACTGGGTTATCTTCATCAGTCTGGTGCAATACACGTTAAGCAGCTGATATTTTAAGATATTTCTAAAGGGACAACTCAATAACTGGTATTTAGAAAGCGTCTGAAGAGATGACTTGGGAAATCACTGACATGATGACATTAGTTTTTTGATAAACTGTGGAAGAGAAGGCACAGGTTCCAGAAAAGCTCAGCAAAGAGTTGCTTGTCCAGACATCTGTGGAACAAAACAGAGGGGAAGCTCCTGGGATGTCAGCGGTGCCTTGAGAGCTGAAATTACTCTTGAGAGGGTTTTATGGGACATAATTATTGTCAAACAAGTGTGACTGAGGAATTACAAGTTTGGGTTTAATAGCAATGCTGAGTGTAAACATAAATGCTTCACAAAAGCATACCTTGTTGCTCCAGAATAATGTTACTATATAGCATGTCCTCAGAGCATGTGTTAAAAGGATTAAGTTAGCAAAGTTCTACTAGTACTCGTTAGTGGGAATCCCTATCAAATAGGTGTTTGAGGCTCTTTTCCTCTGTAGTGATCTGTGCTATTCAGAGCTTCCATAAAGGTCTGGAAGCAATTGTGGTGACAGCTGTTCAGCGGCAGTGAATCATACACAGCAATGCAGATTTCTTGGGGCCTCTTTCTGGAGGGGAACAACAAAAGCATTTCAGTACGGCAAATTTGAAATTACGCGTCTAGGAATAAGAAACACAAGGACATCCAACAAATAGGGGACTGTATTCTTGAGTCAAAGAAGGGTTTTAGTGATTGTAGTGGACCAGCATTTCAAAAGAATTTCTCAGCGGGATGGGTAGGCGGCCTCCTATGGTGCTTGATGGCGTAAAAGGCAAACCCTCAGCAGAATGATTGTGGATGTACAGAAAAACACACGCACACAAACATTTTTTCTTTATGCAGTGTTGATAAAATTGATCCTAGAATACTTGGAATAATGTATCCAGTTTTGGTGCCAAGATTTCCTTTTCTTTATTAAAAATAAATAAACACCCAACCAAGGAAACCAGAAAATACCAAGAAAACAGTCTAAAGATTGAAGGAAATACTTTGAGTGCTAGAAGTCCTTACTGTATATTTATTGCAGTAAATAAACACCTACAGGTAGAAGAAAGGTTGGAGACTAAAGTCTAAGATCCAAGACCTGCTCTTTTCAGTAGAGAATGGAGATATAGTAAGTACGAATGGCAAAAGCTTTCCCAGAAAAGGGAAATAAAAAAAATATTTTAAAAATCCATGGCTTTAGTATTGGGAATTAATTTTATGCAAAGCAAGCAGTTGGTTCTCTGTTTTGTAGTATCTTTTAGGAGGAAGCCAAGAGCTGAAGAGGAGGTGACCGTGCTTAGTAGAGGGGGAATGGTGAGAAATCCAACAGCCTCCGATGAACAGCCAGTGAGACCAGCGAGCTCTGGAACTGGTAACACAGTACACGACATGCAGCACTCCCCCACTCCCTGTTCAGCTACATTACCAGCTGCCCTCTTAAAGCTGGGCATATATCTTAGTCCTTCCCCTCCCATCTCTAGGAGTTGGAAAAGGTCAGTCAGGAGGATTCTTGGCTTTCTAAGTGTCAGGGGGTGGTAGGGTTCTTCCCACGCATCTGCAGGCTCAGCAGCTCCTCAGCAAACGATATCCTCCAGGCACAGCACTGTGGTCAGGCAGGTCCTGCATCTCCAGGTGTGTTTGTGCTCAGGTGTAGTAACCGCATTAGTTAAAGAAGCAGAATGCTTGATTGCTTGTGTTTCCTGGGCTGCTGAGGAGCAGAAGAGGACCCTGCTGTGCTGTAATCAAGCATATTTTAGAGTTCTTTTTTCCAGATCTTCACACAGAAGAAACACTGCTCTCATTCCTCATCAAGCCCCAAGCTGACTAATAAGGAGCAAATTCAATGTATTTGAAGCACAAGGCAATCTGTCTTAGCAATGATCTTAAAGTCTAGTCAGCAATAAAACCTGGTAGTCAGAAGTGATTTTCCTTGAGTGTCCTGATTAGGGAATGCTGTTCAATTATCTGGATTCCAACAAGCAGCTGGCATGCATGCTGCAGACAGAAAGGGAGAGTGGGGGAGAGGTCTTTAATTATCTTCAAGTCAGCAAAGATCAGTGTGTTGAATCAAAACAGATGGAGTGTATAATCCACTAGCAATACTCATGATTGGGTAAATACAGTTCTATGGCAAAGAGGAGGAAGGCAAAGCAAATGGGGAGGAATTTTCTTGTGGGTAGGCTTTGAATGTTGGTATATTTACACTGTCCCTGCTAGCCAAGGTGGAAGTGTGAAGTGTAAATACAGCATCAGAGTGAACCTTTTTGTGTGGTGACGTGCAAGGCCGTGCTGGGGAAGCGGCAGGGTTTGGGAGCAGCCGTCCCGTGAGGAACCACGTGCTTTGTGTTGTGCTGGCAGTGGCTGTGTTACAGATGGCAGATTTGTGAGTCTCTTGGTTCCAGAGGGCACAGGTTTAATCCTTTCCTGGGGTGCACTTCAGGCATTTCTGCAGTGACTGCGAATCAGGCTAGACTTGTTGGAGAAAGTAATTGAAGACATTTTCTGAACAGCTGTGAGCTGAGATGTGTGACAGAGGCACAGCACAGCTGGGGATGGAGTTACAATACTGGTGGGAGTTTTGTGTTCTTTTTGGTTCCCAGGCGTGGGGTTTGCATTTACACCCTAAGCATCTCCACTCACTGCCAAGTGGCAGTGGGAGGACTGACCGACCTCACCAGCTTGTCAAAGCCCAGCAAAAACTGCCAACCAGAAGCCCCTGCGAGTGCCTATCCCAATTTACAGAGTTTTCTATTGTGATGCAGACTGCAGGTGTCTGCTAGGGAGAGGGTTAAATCCTGTGGCCCATTCTCCAGGGAGTGCTGGTTGTTAGAACAGCATAGAGCTGTGTGTAGGCAAGAAGTCAAGGGTGAAAAGCCAGGAGAGCCTGTTGCACCCAGAGCACAGCTGAGGGCGCTGGTGTGTGCTAAATTACAGGATGCTTTTGCATGTACAGGCACTGCCACGTGTGTCTTGGCCAGGGAATCAGGCCAAACCAGTAATCTAGAGAGGTTCTCTTCTGGTACAGCCAAGCCCTGATGATAAGGGCACCCTAACTAAGTCTGAAGTGCAGTTTAGTGACTGCATTTTTCATCTTGTTATGTCAGTGTGAGCAAAAGAATGAGTGAGATAAGATGGAAAGAGGCAGCAAAGACATCATCTGGGAAGGTGGTTTGTTTACCTGGAGATAAAGCACTGCTTACCCTCATATGGCCGTGATTTTGTTTCCCAGTTAGAGAAATAAATGGTACAAGGCAAATGAGACGTGAATTGTGTACCTGCGATGTGTGCAGAGGCTCCTCCTCCCTTTTGTCTCTTGTGTGTGTATAGGAGCTGGATTTGAGCTGCTGTGCTGAATATACCAGAAGAGGCACTAAACAGCTTTGGGTAAAGTGCTGCTTTAATTCTGTGGCAAACTGTATTTCAGTAGAGGCACTGTGCTTCCTTACTGAAGGATGGATCTTGGTACCAACATCAAATGCAGAGATGAGGCAAGTTTTGCCGTACTGTGCTATGGGGAGATGAGCTAGTGCTCCAGCAAAGCTGCGACTGCAGGCTCACAGCCTAGGTCTGATATGCCAGAAGCAAGGGGCTGCCACCAGTGTGCATGGCTGGTTCGGCAGGTACCTTTGCACCTCATAATGTGCTCAGGTAGCCTTGGACCTCTGCTTTCCAACTGCCTGGTCTTTAAACAGGACCATGTCAGAAAACAAGAATCCTACTACAATGTTTGCTGCCTCCTAATTGAAACAAGCCAGAAACAAACTGGGTTTTCCTCAACTGCAGTGCTGTTCCTTGTTGTAAATTCTGTCAGTCCCCATCCCTGTTGCCCCCCCCAGAATCTGCTGCCTTCCATTAACGAGTATGCAGGACTGAGCCGAAATTCAGATGTAACATGTTTGCAGTGAAAGATGTGAGGCTGAGGAAAGGCTGAGTGGCAGGAACGTGTCTGATGCCATCCGAGTGTGTCCATGGGTGGCACACAGCAGCCGGTGCCAGGCGCCGGTGTGGGGCTGCGGCGTGGGCAGGCTGGTGTCAGGCTGCGGCACGGGCTGCGCCTGCAGCCTCGGCACAGGGGTACAGACCGTCCCCGCAGCCTCGCGTCAGAGCGCGCTGCCGTGACTGAGGCTCCCCAGCTGGTAATTCAAGAGCTAGACACGGGTTCTGGAAATTCCTTTGAAGATTGCTGTCGAGAAGGTGAACAGGCAGGTTGGACACCGTTGGGCAGTGCCTTGGGCAGGTGGCAAGCAGTCCAGAGACGAGCCCAAAGGTGCTTGCCCACCCCCCGACACTGAGCTGTGCCTTACAGGCCTGGATTGATAGAGTTGGCAGCATGGGCGTGGAAGGGACTGGGACAGTTTGCCCATCGAAAAATCTGTTGTATTCAGGCTAATAGTGTTTAAAATTGTGATCTGTAGAAAAGGATTCAAAACTACTTTTTGCACCCCAGCCACCCATCAGTTTTTCTCATTTAAACTAGCAGTTTTGGCATGGAGGGAAATCAGTCTCAGACATAAAACCATGTACCGGTGTACAGTCACATCCTTAAATATGTACTTTGAAAATTAAAAGTGGGGCTGCTGCAAACCCCCTTATTGGCTGAGGAGGCAATAAGCATATGCCATTGTATTTATTCTTTTGGCTGCTTCCTCTTTCCCTTTTAGTTGTCTCCTAAGAATTGTTCTCATTTTCCAAACCTGAGCAAGTTTAAACAGACAACTGTAGGAAACCAAATCCACATTTCTGTGGCATTCAACTGAGCTTTCTGTGTAAAACTGTCTATTTTATAGCTCTCTGATTAATAAAGATGCTCTGGTTGAGAGGCTTTTCTCAGAGTCCCATAGGAGTTTGGAATTCATTCCCAACTGAAAGACACCCCGACACAGCTTTGTAGTTAGAAGTACTGTTTGAGAAACACTAACTCTTCTGAGTGCTTACTGTGAATGTATCAGTGTAAAGCTTAATCCAATGAATAAAACCGACATAGAAGCACCCTTTTTTGTTATTAGTAGGTAGAGTTGGAAAAAAAGATATAAATCTATCTTAAATGTAAAATATTTCTATAATTTCTTTAACAGAAGTATCTCAGGTTAGGGGTTACTTTAATACCATGATTAACAAGAGTAGGTTGGAGGAGGAACTCTACTTTTCCCTAGCAGCTTTTCAACAGCATCCCAACACTTGAATACAAGAATAAGTGAAAAAATGTACTCTAAGCAACTCCATTAAAACATCAGTTACCAGACCCAAAGTCACTGACAGGAGAGGCATGGGTAAAGAACAGAACAGGCTTTATTACATCAAAAGATCTTACTGTTGCCACTGTACTGGGAAACTCACTGGAATCTCAGTTCAGGTAACATTCAGTAGAGAACAACTCCCAATATCTTGGGGCAGTAGGTATCAGTGCCACACTGAGTTACGGTATATTCTTGAACAGATTACAGAAGATTTGGATATGCAAAACAGTTTGTATTAAAAAAAAGTTTTGGTTCCTAAGACTGTGACTGGGTATTTACTGCTTTGTACATATCTCAACCCATCCATTTCCTTTACAACCCCTCCCCCAGGAGCTAAATGAAAGAGAAATCTTAAAAACATGTTTCTCTGCTATTTGCTTTCTAGTAAGGCAGTGAAATCTTCCTTTTAAAATAAAGTACTGGGTATTTTTCAGTGTGAACTTTTCACCAAGAGGACGAGCTGCTTGTATCCAAAGATTTGGAACAGCGTCATCACTTTTTGCCACAGAAGTGGCCTTTCTAATCTGAGGGATGCAAAATTATGTTGTGACCTCTGTAATCCCCACTTTCTATTTTTTCTTATCAGTCTTACTAGTTTACAGGAACAGGCTATCAGTGGTGTGATCAGAAGCAGCTCTATGTCAGTAATCATCTCACTCTGAGATGCCTTCTAGATGGAGCTGTCGAAAGGTTTTTCTTTTAAGGCCCAGTTGAGCACTGCGAGCAAGCATATGCACAGACCCAAAACAAGTGACTATTCTCCTCTAGGACTGTTATTTCTGTGTGCAAATAGTGGCTTCCCAGGAAAAACTGGAGCAGTTTACATTCAGAATGAGTTGTACCATGTGCATTTTATAATGTACTTGAGAACAGGTACAGGACTTAAAGAGCACTGCAAAAGGTACACAGATCTCACAATACATGTTTCTGGTTTCTTTCTATATCAATTGTGAGTTAGATTTTTTTTTTCTTAAGAGCTGAACAGAAGAGCATGCTCTCTGTTAACCAGAGGGAACAAAAATATTATCCATAGCTTCCTAGACCTTATAATTTAAAAAAATAATTATGCAGTGTAGGTGTTTAAGTGCATGCATTAGCTATTAGGATGGAGGAGCATAATTAAAAAAAAATTTCAAAAATATTTTCTCCTTCTTCAACTCCAAACAAGGCATTGTAAATATTGTGCTGAATGTAATAGGTTACTTTATTCTCTATCTTCTGGCTTCTAATAATATTTGGAAAAAAAACCCCGTAAAGCCCAATATGGCTCTAGATAGGAGAGGGTTTTGTTTCACAGAAAACTTATGGCTTTGGCAGATTCTTTCCCCATCCACACACCATCATCCTACATGATCCCCTCTGCTACTCCTGTCCATCCCTGGATGAAACTGGTGTACAGCCACCACCCACCTGATCCTCGGCCACTCCACGTGCTCCAAAGAGGCCTAAGTGGTTTGCAGCTGAACACAGAAAGGGTAATCTTACATGTGCTGTATTATCTGTTTAAAATAGGCTAATTAACACAGTGTGTAATTAATTTGTTGGCTAGCACGTTATTGTTTTTTACACTAGGAAAAAGTCCTTCTAGTGTAAGTCTGCTTATCCTTTACTGGAACAGTTTTGATGGGAAGCGTAAGCCACCTGTCATTTACAGAGCATCAGGGAGACTATTGGAATTTACAAACCCACAACACGGAGTACACCCCAGCCAGCAGCTCATACTGCATAAGTTCATGGGTTTGATATCCAGCCCCCCGTGTTTGCATAGCTTTGCCTTTGGAGAGGGGGAGATTATCAACTGTCCTTTCCAATACCTTTATAGAATTACCCACTTGTGATAACACACCAGAAGTGTATGTGCAGTGTTGCTGATTAATCTACTGACCTTGTCCCAACGCCAGCAATGTGCGTTTAAGGGAACCCAGCTGGTTCTTTTAACATAATTTTTTAAGAGTTTGGGTTAATGACTTGGGCCCTTTCTTGAGCTGGCTGGAGAAAAGCTGCTTTTCTGTTCAGTTGCCCTATTGAACAGTTTAAACACTACAACTGCTGTCTTTCAGCTTCCTCAAAAACATTTATAGGATGTGTAATAAGATATTCTAGAATTATTGTAAGTCAGGATTATCTTTACTGTGAAGCTCTTACAGCAAAGAACATTTGCCTGTATAAAAACATGGGAGGCAGAAATGATCCCAGTTTGGATTTCTAAAGAAGCGATGCAGAGGGAGATATATTTTACTACTAGAAATACTACTTTAGTTCTTACATTTCAACTCTTCAACTTCTCCGTGTTCTAGGGAGCACACAGTAACCCTACAGAACGAGGGAAACGGGGTTTGAGGATTTTTTTTTAATTGGTATGTTTGTAACACAGAACTATGGCAGTATCATCTTTAAAAATTAAGACATGAATATGAATGATAAGACTAGCCCAGGGTAATTAATCCTTGCAGGAAAATGTTTTCTTGTCTGTGCACAGAATGAAAACAAATGCAGGTGAAATATTCAGAAACCCCAAAATCAAGTTAGGACTGTAATGTGTGCAAGCAAAAAGGATGATCAAAGGACTGTGAACTAAAGCTTAAGACCTATGAACTCCAAAGTTTTTATTGATGTGACAACATCTCTGTGAGGAAAAATAAAGTTAATGAAATTTACATGATGATAAACTTCCAAGCTTCCACAGATTTTTCATAAACAAAAAACATTCATGAATCAGTGAACCACAGCAATAGTGAGGCCCTACCAGTTTTGCAGACTGATTTAAACTTTGAGTATGAAGGAAGGAGGGCACTTTGATTCAAGTCAGATGGGCTAGGATGAACTGAGCTGTCAAATTCAACATTCTGCTTACTTTGTAAGCTTAGGGATTTGCATTTAGGTGGGCATTTAAATAGATTGTAGTAGCTTTACATTAAGTCAAACCTTCAGAAGTTGGGCAATAAACAAGGACAGGAAATAGAAAATCTAAGTAATGCTGAATTTGTTACAAAATCAAGGGCATATTGAACAAATCTGAGAAGCATTTCTGACCATTTGAATACCTGCAGATAAAACAGTACCCAAAATTCAAGGCATGATTCTGAGCCTTTTAATGTTACCTGGAAAAATTATCTCCATCAGTGGAGGTTAGGACTTATGTTGTAGACAACAGCTCAGTGGGTCTGCAGTTCCCAGGCTCAAGTTAGATCTGAGGCTAACAGGATCTTCATCAGCGGTGGAGGTAGCAACAGCTGAAGGAACAGGCTGTGGCTTTTCCAGTGGATTTTGAAGTTTTGTTTCTGAAATGCTAAATTCCATCATGGGCTCTTTCATCCCCACCACAGGTGCAAAAAACGAGTAATGCTAATTCCAGCAATCCAGATCCTATTTCATATGCAGAAATTAACCCAAAGGCAAGTAATAAAAATGCATACATCATCCCATTCAATTATTCAGCAGTTTTGCAGACATACCGGAAAAAAACTAGCTTTCAATATAAAAATTGTCTATGAAACAGTCTAACTTGAATTTTTCTCCATGGATCATAATTCCACATGTGCTGCTGGATCTGTAGAAGAGGAGGTAAGAATTAGCACTGCATTTCCAGCTACCTCAATTGGAAAATTGGTTTGAAAATTAGTATATACCCCAAAGACTTGTTCTTTGTGAGGTTACCAGTGACTGAAGATCGATTCATACCCATTGTGTACAGTGGTGCTTTCATTGAGGGTTAAGATAAGGCCAAGCTCATAAAATTCCAGGAACAGTGAGGGTCTTTAACAGGACCGGAACAAGCATGCAACATAGCTCTCTCTCTGTTCTCAAAGTTTCAGAATCAGGTTAAGTTACAGCAGCCTCGCTGAGCAAGGCCTTTCCATCCCATTAAAACACACAGACTATTTCACAGAGCTGCCACGCAAGCCTTTGTATGGTGCAAGCTCACAGTGAACGAGCAGGCACACTTAACACCTGTCCAAACAGGGAGGAAAAAAGTCACATAAGTGGGGAAATAGTCAGAGAGATTACCGTGTGTGTGTTGTCCTGGCATCTTAGCTGGTGTTCCCGTTTCTTTTTCTTTTTGGAAAAGACTATGGAGCAGTTTGATTTCCTGATCATAGTCCTGCCATTCGGGAACAATACGCATCGCTGCTTGCAACTTGGGCTCTTTGGTCATGGGGTTATTACACTGCAAACAAAACATACAAACTGTTCAGAGACTTGAATGTGTAAAAAAGGTTTATTTACTGAACAGAGGTATGCTTCCCCCTGGTGGAATTAATCTGTTGCTGGTGAGCAACACATGCCTGCATTTTAGCTAGAGTACAGTGTACAGTCTCCTTCCAAATTCATAATAATGTCACTGCTCCAGGTAAGAGAAATCTGGAAGCTAAAGGAAAAAATCTGAAGTGCTGAAAACATTTAAGTGACAATATGGGATGAGGTGCCTAGATCTGAGATAGGGAAGTGCCTCTAAAATTGGTCACTATATTTTGTGACATAAGAATGAGGGAGCCATTCTGCACTTACCAGATCAATGGTTTTTGCTCTCTTCTTTGAGGAATCATCACACCATGTTTCACACCACAGCCACTCCTGTGGGAGTGATTTAATTGGCACCTGGTGGATCATGTTGTTAGGCAAATCCTGTTGTGAAGAGTAAGAGTTAGTAACAGTTTCCACAGGGTGCAGGGTGGGAGGAACAGCCCCCTCAACCAGATAGTATTGAGAAGTTCAACATTTGTAAAGAGTATTTTTTCCCAGTGCAAATAAAAAGTGATGAATCAACCTTTCATTCCAATTCAAAGTCCTTTGGAAAAAAACCTGCATACTACAACTGTTAGATCTTATTTTGCTGAAAATTAGTTATTTAGCAAAAAAGTATAAAAGCAGTAATATAAATCCAGTATCAAACCTGTACTGGACTAGTTTGGAAGACTATTCTTCATTGATTAAAACCAGTGTTATTTTTCCATGCACCACAGCCTAAGCCTTATTTCCATGTTATTAAGTCCCTGCACAGTAAAGCACTGGATAGCTCAAGAAACAAGCACCCAGTTGTGTTATGTATTTGTCTTGGAGTACACTGGAAAATTTGATAGTCTTAAGCCATCGAAGGGGAAAGTGTTGTTTCTGCCCACGAGTTACACTTGATGCTATCAATGCCTGCCTCATTTGAAGGCAGGGCGTAACAGGACTGCCACAGGCGTCTGGCTGTGATTGAAGTTTGGCCAGGAAAGGAGAGGTCCCAACCTGTCATCATACCCCCAGAAAAGAAAACGAACCAAACGCAATAAAAACACACCTGATCAAGGTTGGACAGACTGTTAGGGTCCTGACTAAGACCCTGATACTGTCCTCTGAGGCGATCTCCAGCTGCTATCTTTCTGAACTTCTTCAGATCCACAACATACAGAGCACTACATGGAGATGATGCAATTAGTAATGACATTTGACTGATGGGTAACCTACTGCAGCCCCAGCAGAGCCCAAGATATAATATGCTAAACAATCTCTTGGTGGCAGTACATCAAATTATCTAAAACAAGGCAGGAAAGCAGTTCTAACAAGGTCATGGCACGTACGAAAAAAAATTGTCAACAAATCTATCTTAGCTTTGCTGTCATGCAGTCCCTTCTTCCAACATTTGTTATTAAGAAATGAAGGTGTCTGGTTAGTTAACACTTCAGTTCTTCATCTGTAAAAGTTGTAGCATACTGAAAGTAACTTCAGTGTCCCTAGTGCTTCAAATGGACCATAGGCAATGGAACCTTAAAGAGGCAACAGTAAGCAGAAAGTGGTTCACTGCAGCGTTGGATACCTCAGCTAGTTTTCTGCTAATTCTAAGTAGTAGTAAGAGCTCTCCCCCTCTATTTCGACAAAATGAAATTCTTCAGTACCTGATGTGGTATTTTCTTCCAGCTAAATGACTTGCCCAGTATCCCGATTTCCAGAACCTGTAACCATCCATTTCTCTTCGACTGTCACAGAAGGGAGTATATCCGTAAGGAGCACCATCTAGATTGAAATCTCTTAATTCCTTTAGATCTGTGCGCACAATCTGAAGGGAAAGGACATTTTATTTTTATTTGTAGAAGCCTGCCAAAAGTTATTTTGAAATGCTGGTCAGGATTTAATGCAAACTGAGCAAACAGTTAAAGGAAGAATTATCTGTTATACTCTGCAGTCCTTTGCATTATGTATACATACTACAAAAACACAGCACAAAAGGTGCTGTCTCCCCTGCCCTTAGAGCTGGAGCAACTAAAATAGAGCTTAAAATCATCTGATAGGGGTTGGTTTGACAGCTGACATGCCAAATTGCTGCTTAATAAGCAGCAAGAATTCTCACTATACATGAACTCTACTGTGATCCTTTGTATCCTTTCCTTTTGAAAGTTTGGAAACCCTTCAGGGATCAAGGCTTTTTAGTGTCTTTTTGACACAGATGTTGTGGGAGTAATACTACACTAAAAATACCACTGTGGTGGGGAAAAAAACCCAACATTAATATCTCTTTTATAAACGGAGCAAAAACGGTCTAAAATGAGAACAGTGTAGCTGAGAATTTATCTTAGGTGATACTTAGCATAAGATGTAATGGTTTTAACTGACATGGTATCATATGGTACATAAGCCAAAACGCCAAAGGCATTTTAGACTTATGTGTTGATAATCTGTACTTCTCAGTTTCATGTATGTTTTTGAAGGAGTATTTCTGGCAGTTCTCACTTCCCACGTATCCCATACTTTCAAACGGTTCAGGCAGTAAGCACATACAAAGCCTCAGAGACACCGTTTGCTTTGCAGCAGGGCACAGCTTCGCACACAAGGGATTTGCCTCCTCGCTCCTCTGAAAGCCACCCAGATCCGGCCAAGCTAAAAGCAGGGGGGTGGGAGAGCAGGGTGTTTGGTGGCTTAGGAAAAAGCCGTATGTGGTAAGTGATCTGCAGACTGGGAAAACAGACGGAACTGGAAAAATGGAAGGGTGAAACAAGAATCTATTTGGCAATCTAGCTGGAATCACAGTGAGTGAACGAGGAACCAGACAGAAGGAAGAGACGGGCCAACAAAACCAATCTTTGTGGGAACAGGCAGAAAGAACAGCACTCACTGAAGCATGCTATAGTTACAGAATCAACCTGCAGTCATGCCTGCTAAGGGCTCAAACTTGCAACCTTTCCAATAATACAGACATTGTATTCGAGCACATACTATTCTTAAAGAAAAAAAGAAAAAAGGAAAAGAGCAAGTAATTCCAACCTCCGCGTTACCTGATCAGCATCCACAAACAGGATTTTATCAACAGCTAATGGGAAGAGCACATCTAGAAAGAGGATCTTGTAACCCCAGATGATACGCTGTTTCTCTGTTTGCTGATGAAGCCAGCGTGGCCATTTATACTGGACAAGCTCATACTGGAAATTATACTTCTTTGCCATGTACGGGATGAACTCCTGCAGAGGGAGGGGGGGAAATAATAGCTTATGTCAGTTCTTTGTTCCTCTGCAGGAAAAAGAAAAGTGCATTACAAGAGAGAGACTTCAGCCCTATAAGGCGGCACAGAACATTAGAAAATTAAATACCGCAAAGAATAACTACAGTTTCATTGTTACTTCAAACAAAGACATAACCCCAAACTGAACAATCAGTACAAATTGTAAAGCCAACTATCGTAAGACAACTAAATATTTTGGCATTCTTCCCCACACAGTTATTTATGAGCCATTTTATAGTGATCCACAGATCAGTTTAACAGAATGAATTACTTAAACCATAAAATTTCACAGATGGGAGAATTATTATTTAGGGCTGTACAAAGCAGTGTAAATGGGAATAATAAAATCAGATAAAAGAATTGGGAGAAATTTTTTACTAGAACAACTTGGTCCACTGTCAAATCAGTTGACATTCTCATCTGTGAGGCTTCCTCTGACACTGGGAGGGTACAGGTTTAGCCCAGGGTACGGCACAGCCGCTGGGAGGGGAGGGGGGAAGCGGTATTGTTGCACCACCTCAGGAGGTGACTGACAAGAGCAGAGCCACGGCACAGCCCACGGCTGCAGCAATAGGGACACTGCCAATTATCCCTCCTTGAGTTCATGCTGAACAGGCAAGATTCTCTAAGAAATGCTACTTTCTCGTATTCAAAGTTGCAGATTCCTGAAAGTTTTGGCATCCGTTTACCTCTGGGTTCTGTTTTGAATCTTGCAGTTAGTTTTATGACGTATCACGTCTAACTGGTAAGTATTCCCAGGTGTACTCATCCAGGTCCTGCAACACTCCCTACACCACACTGCTCGTGTACTCTGGTCAGTCTGAAACATGGTTTTAACGTCTGCTCTTATGAAGCCCTCTCCACACCTAGTCACAGGCATTGCTTCTATGGTAGTTTTCTTCCTATAATCTTTCAGTCCTTATGTATTAGACGTACGTTTGTAGCCCTGAATTTCATCTTAAAATCTACACCTTTAGCATGTGAGTGATTAAAAAAAAAAAGTTCACCTTCTTTTAGGTATGATTTTCCTAAGATGTGCTTTTTTCCTAAATATATACCTTCAGCATGAGTCCACTATCAACATGTCATTTCTCAAAGATTTCTAGGCAGAACCACCAGCTTATATAAACTTGATACTTTGTCAAAATAAAAGCTATACAGACAAGTAACTAACTGTACATATGTTTACACAATAGTATTATGCACAGGTTGCACGTATGCACAGGTTTCTTCTTTTTTTTTTTTTTTTAAACATTTTTCCCACCATAGAATAAATTCCTAATTAGTTAACAAACCTTGAATGTAGGTGATAAGTAGTTCTTCAGAAACCAAAACTTCAAAGGAGTCTTAGTATGTTTCAGCACAGACAACATCATTATGCTACCAAAAGAAAAAGATAAAGCATTTACAGTAACTGCCACCACCCACTAGATATCAGCTGCATAACAGATTACAGATTGCTGGTTTGTATTATTAGACTAACTGCAATTATGTGTCAGGTAACTGATCTTCATGCATGAAGAATAAGTGGATAGCTTCAGCCTATTGCAAATGGCTTAATTTTATCTACAAAATGACTAAATCCCCAAAAATCTATCTATTTTAACTAGTCTGAGAATATACAACCTGTTGGCTTTCACAGTCCTTTGAGAACAGAAGTTCAGATTCTTTTCCAAAGCAACTATAACTTCTCATAACCAAATACAAATGTATTGTTATTGTAGTGAGAAAATTTAGGAGAGCAACATACCATCTATTAAACTATGTCTGTTTGGAACATATGAATGTTACACAGACAAAAGTTCCTATAATACAGTATGTACAAAATCTAGAGGACTTCCGAGCTGTTGAAAAAGTTTGCATCATTTTTTTATTCTGGCAAATTCTAACCTTTTTCCTTGTGGAAAGAGGTGCACTTTACCATTCGCAACCCCCGATTATAAATTCTGAACTAACCGTAGGAATCTTTCATATAGGTGTCCTGAAGCCACAGAGAATATGTTTAGTACATCATCTTTATCCTGCTTCACATCTTCATTCTTTTGTCCTCCGGTGAATCCCCTGAAAGGACAAATGTGCTTTTATATAAAGGAGAAGATAGTACAGGCCAGCTGTATCGGAAAGAGTGACACAGATTATAAATTGCTACAGGGTTGGTTTAATACAGTACAGCTGTGGGGTTTGGTGTTGTTCCCCCCCCGTGCTGGTCAGGGTATCCTCCACAAGGCACAGAGCTGCAGACACAGACATGGAAGACCCAGTAGCTTATATGTGAACACCTATGCAACCGAAAGATCACTGGCTGAGGTGCAGCTCCTGGAAATCAACAATGTTTTCAGACTCCCAAGTAGCAGTGGGGGTAATGGAGGGTGTGCAGGCACAAAGCAGTAGCCCAGTTCTCTAGAACCAGAGGATCCTATCAAAGATAGGCCTAAATTCAAGCAGTCTTAATAGATAGCTATGGAATATCACAGACCTAACTGTATCATCAAACAGTTTTCCAGTTTCAAGAGACTTGCAGGTTATTACTGAATTAGTTTTACCATTTGAGAGATTCCCAAAATCCAGATTCATTCTCACTGGTACCATCACTTAGTAGATCTTCATTCATCATATCTAGTTTTTTCTGAACCTGTAAAGCATATCATTGCTTTAGTGAGTGGAACCACATACTGGACAAACAGCTATGGAGAGTTATTTCATACTGGCTCTGTTTGTATCCATTTGAATTATGTCCAGTGAGCTGATAGGTAACCTAAGCTGTCTGGAGAAACAGCTCAGCAGCAAACTGACATTTTCAGAACAGACTCCAAAGCAATTTTCAGATACCAAAGGCATGTTAGTCTAAATGGTTAAAATGCTTTGCTAAGAGGTGTTTAGTGACCATTCTTGATGAAGGAGACTGGCAAAGAAAAACCCTCAAAGAAACCAACCACCCCCCAAAAAAAAACCCCAACCCAACATCTCCACCATGTTCTGTTTCTAAGAGGTATTACTGGCCACTGAGACTCCAAAGCAGATAGACAGACAAAGCAGTAAATCAGGAGAACATCCCAGATTTACTCCAGCACAAGTAAATCCTGTGTGAACCGGATGTGTTATAACTATCATGTACCTACTAGTTGTCCTCCTTAAACTTTTTAGCTATGCCATTATCTGATAGGCAACACTAAGAGGCAGTAGATTACTGATTTACCTTTCTTTTTTTTTTAATTTAAAAAAATGTATTCTCACCTACTTTGTATCAAATTGACAGAAAATGTATTGCCAGATGAGTAAAATTAATCTGTAACAGATAAATACTGGCTCAACGAATACACTGAATGTTTATTGCTAGACATACATAGGACATACAAAACTGACTTTTTTTCTGAATTCACAACTGAGTCAGTAAAACGTGACTGTAATTGTTTCTCATGGGCATACAAAAGGGAACAGCAGTTACGTGTCATTCTCGTGTCAAAAAAACCAAAACCCAAGTCTACAGATAATTCTCTCTATTATTGATACTGTGATGTGAACTTTGTGCAAACTGCCTCAGATGCATGCTTGTAGGAAAGGATCATCAGGCTGTTGGTCCAACAGTCTTTTTAAAGAGCAACTCTAGTTTTTAAACTCACCTTCACTTTAATAATTTTGCTCTTGAAGTTGTTGAGAACAACAATAACTTCACTGGCTTCAGGGGGAGAGTCTGTGCCATCATGGCTGAAAATACAGTAAAATACTGACCTTTACTACAAAGCAGAAATATATTCTTTATCTCTTCTACATATTTTTCTACATGATATTAAGCCTTAGCACTGTAAACCAGGTTTGGGACATGCAACAAAGTAACAAATACATGTATTTGAACACACACTCCTGGGTTTTTTACATGAATTAATTCATTTCATCTCACATAACTTATGCTCAGTACAAAATGTAATTTGCTCTTCAGTTCACTACACTTTGGCAAGGGACCTCTTAGATTCACATATTACAATGCTTACCTAGTTCAAAAGTTTCAGAAGAAAAAGATTAAAGTATTTTTTATACTGTCCTACCTGTAGATTCTGTAGATATCCTCAGATCTGCCCTTTCTCAGTCTTAGAGTCCATGCGCCAGGATTGGCTTTTAACTGGAAGTAACCCTTTAAAGCAAAAAGAGTATTTGTCAGTTTCCAGAAAATGCAAATGTAGAAACCCAAGTTTTTAAGTCATGTATTTTGACCCACGGCTTTATACCTGAAAATAGTTGTTTGTAAACCAGCTGATTAACATAACTTAAGGCCTTAAAACCCAGAGAACAGGAGAAAAAACCCAGAAGTTAATTTAAAATCATTGTTTTTCTCATAAGAGACCGGGATATGAAAGGTCTAGCATTATTTGTTAGATGAGAGTGTCTTCGGGGTGTTCTGATGGGAACGGTGCAAGTTTTTTCCTGTAAAAGTGTCCCTTCATGAAGGAGTGAGTGAATTTCAAAACACTGGTTGGTAACTACACAGCAGTGCTTTGTAGCTGTTTTGTTGTTTTGTAGGCAGACCAACAAAAGGTCTGCCTACAAAACAAAATCTAAAAGAATTTTGAAGCTGTACAGACTGGTATTTCATCTACAGCAGGAACCAGTAACAATTTACATGTTACAAACACCTCTTCCACAGAACTTAAAAAATTACAATATGAAATTCAAATATTGTATACAATATTGTCTTGTTGAAGTTTCAGGTCCCAGATCTGAGTATTTTCTTCTGTGATTTAGTTTATTAAACCTACAGAATATTTGTAGTGATGCTTCAGTGTCCCGTCCAGTTTTGTACATGTTCTTGGTCTCTTCATACCCCTTCACAGTACAGACACTGAGCTGTGGAAGAGCATTCTCAGATACAGCACTGTACGCTGTGGTACATACACTTCAGTTTAACTAATTAGAAAAAAAGACACCTCCAAGCCATTAAGCTTTACTCCCTAACAGACACACACACACAATGTGAATGTAAAATAAGGGTCATCTTTCTTTCTGCAATAAGAAATATTACATCATTATAGGATATACTTTTGCTAAAAAAAAAAAAGGTGCAAAGTAATAGAAAATGAAACATTTTTTCCTTTCTTTTCCTTTGATACATTTAAAGATTAAAAAAAAAACCACAAAAGGCAATTTACTCCAGTTTTTCACTAACATTACATATCAAGAAAATATTCCAGTGACTAACTTCCCTTGCCATCATTTCAGTCCATCACCTCCCTCACTGCCCAGCGTAGACACTGAAAACTGATGGATCCCATATGCACCTGCCTTATAAAGATAGTTGCAGGGAACAATCATATGCTTGGATTTCCATCGCTTTTTCTCAACTAAATTAAGTAATTGCTATTCTTTCACACTTCCATTATTTTCTGGAATGTCGACTATGCTTGCTGACTCTCTCCATTTGTTCCATAGATCTCCTGAAGAAACAGGTCCCAAACCAAGACAACCATCCACCTGAGGCTTACAGTACCAGAGTGGATGGTCTAAGGAGTCCCTGTCTAGAACAAACAGAACTGTCTGACCTTCCCTGGAAACAGGTTGCTTCAGAATTTTGGCATCATTTTAAGATATTCCAGAAGACCTTTCTCAACAAGCTGAAGGGAAAGGTGTACATCTTGAAAAAGGTAAGAGACAAGTAAGTAAGTACACTGTGAGGTTTTAGACATCAGCATTAGGAATGATATGGTTCTGATGTATCTGCAAGCAACTGTGGAGTGTAAGTAACACCACATATCCATAACCCACATAGTGGAAAATACTCAATGGTTTATGCAAGTGATTGTACTGGCCAGTTATTTGTTGCTAATTTGAATCGAATGCTTACCAAGTTGGCCATAACAATGGTATCAACAATGACAGGACTGGTTGAAGTTCCCAATGTAAATTGGAGTCCTCGTGGTGGCTGTCCAGTAGTAATATCATAGCAGTGTCCTTCCAGAAGCAGATACTCCAATTCATATTCTGCAGCTACAACATTATCCACCTGTAAAGAGAAGACACTGCTGAATTCAGCACTAGCTCTACAGTGCAGATTTTTAGTGATTCAGCTACCCTCTAAAATAGCTATAGTAATTAAATAACACTTTTACCAGAGTAATTTTATTAAACAATTACCTAGAAAGTCTCAAAGAGCTCAGCTCCTTTGAGTGACAAACTTCACACGCATATTGTTAATAGTGTCCCTGACAAAAAAAATTTGATTCTGAAGTGGTTAAGATGCTAGGATAAGAAAAGGGAAGGACTCTTGCTCTATCTTACAATTACTGGGTTTTTTAATATTTACTGGGGAATGTAGTCAAGTAAGTTATCAGTCTGGCATCTCATAAAAAGTATGATGGGCTCCAAAACTTTGAATCTAAATCTGTTTAAAGCTAATCTCATCTAATATTTATCATCCAAAAAAACCATTTTGTTTTGCGCTGCATTACTCTTACAGTGTGCTAGGGTACTGTCAGAAATACCAATTCCTTTTTTCTACACTGAACAAAACTGAAAATAAAAATAAAGACAAACCCAAAGTACCTACCAGGCTAAGCTAAATACAGTTGTAGCCTGAGGACACTACATAAGCAAAATATTAGTCTAATCTCATAAAGCATCTTCTCTTATCACACATCCAAAATGACAGTTTAATTGCTATAGCAGCAACAGACTGCATATTAGGAGTTGGAAATGGTGCACTAGCAAAAGTAAGGCTACTACTCATTTGGAGGCTCAGGATGGTACTTTGAATGACCGAAGCATTTAATCCCCTCTCTCTCAGGCTGTCAAGTAATCTAAGGAGGATTTGGGAATTGGAGGCTTGAAATACAGAGTAGTATCAGTCATTTATGGCTTTACAGTGAGGTTGAAAGACGAAAAGCAAAAAAACCTAAACCCAAACAAACAAACAAAAACAAATCACACAACAACAAACACCCAATTTCCTAGATTTCTGAATTACTAGTATAGGATTAGCAATATCAGACTCTACCACTATACTGCATCGTATTCCCAAACAATATCAGAGAGATGAAAAACTAAGAGGAGACTAATAATATAATGTTCATTGAGAAAGTAACGCACATTTGTAATGAGCACAAGGCTGTGCAGACTGTTGCGTTTCAAGAGTCCTGTTTGTAAAGGGTTTGACAATCTCATCACACACGCAGAGGAGGGGGTTCTGTACTGCAGGAGCCACCCGTGCAGCTTGGGCTGCAGTGGCCTGTCTCGGCAGACAAGGCCCAGGCCTGGCTGGTTTTGGAGCCTGAACTTCCCCCTCACCTCTAGAGGTGCTTCCTCCAGGCCAGGGTTGAGGCATATCAGTGGGGAAGTTTGTCCTGCTACTGCTCATGCCAAACCCATTCTGCAGATTAACAATGGACTTCAGCCTCCAGAGCTGTCCATCTGACATCTTTTGCATATGCTGAATTATACATATAAAATTACTGGCTTTAATATATATCTGCAGTTCTTCAATGCCAACCAAATAATGGCTTATTTCAAGGGAAAAGACTGACTGCCTCATTTAACGTTTATTATTTAACATTGCACCCTGAAGTCCAAAATTTTCTACTTCGCATCAGATATGGATTTTCTAACTTCTAATGTATGTTTTTAGTGCCCATAATAACATGTTAGTGCAATGCATTTTGTAACCACTTACTAGCCCACTATTTCTAGATCTTCTGAAAACTCTTACAGTTAACTGCTAATAGCAAGAGGATAATAATTAGCACTGAGCTATCCATACCATTGAAGATGAAGGAGAATCATCAACTTGCACACTCAGCTATTCCTCTTTTGTTTTTAATGTCCTTTATCTGCTAAACTCTAGCCCCTTGGATTTTTCATTCCTCCTTATTTTATCCCTGTGTACGTGGGGGAGCACTACCCAGATCAATATTCTAACAGTCTAATTCAAGGCCTGTTCTAGCAGCAGTCAGCTCCTGAAACTACTGCAACTGAGCATATTTCTGCCGTTTTATTTATACTGCATATCCTTTTGTGGGCCACACGAGTGTTTGCCAGTAACAAACGCTGTGAAAATGAACAGGTAGCTATAACCAGCTTGGTGGCTTCTTGAAGCAAGGGAAAGTAAGTAGAATTTACTTACTGCAACAGGACGCAGATCTTACTTCAAAATTTCTAAAAAGAGTTTTAAAAAATAACAATCTTATTTTTAGTTGTGACATTAGCTGTAGGGAGCTCTAATCTGAAAGAATTTTTCAACTAGTAAATTTAAGAAGTTTTCTAATGACGAACAAAGAGTTTCTCTGTTTCTAGCTCAGGACACTCTGAAATGTTATATATATAAATGCACTCAAAGCACCTGTAGGATCTGCTTGAAGCCTACAGTATTTTCAACCTGTGGTTCAGGCACACATGAGTAATTGAGAACAGCAATTTCAATGTCAGTGATCTTAGGTTTACCTGCATCCCTCCTAGAAAACATTTAGGGGTCTGCAAATAAAAAAGGTGTTAATATCCACAGTTATTCTACATTTCTTTCCCATTACAAAAATAAGCCCTGGAAAAACACTACCATTTAAATGCAGTAATAGGAACACATTGATTTCTCTTACCTCCTCTAAGTAAATATTGTCAAGGTCATATGGGGTTCTGACAGATTCTACCATCCAGCTCTCGGGAGTATTTAGGTTCAAAGTGAAGAGTGGAGACTGAGGCATATCCAAAAACTTGGCAATTGGTCCTGGAGCAAAGTTGTTATCTGCTGTGAAAGAAATCTCTGGCTCCAAAACATAGCGATAAAAGCTGAAATTTCAGAAAGAGAGTGTTAGGATGTATTTCTGCCAAACTTGCCAAATACTTCTTTCTCATTGAACTTGCTGACAGCATCAGCTTTCACAGACCTCAAATGTCTCCAAAGCTTTGTCCAAAGCAACACAGGTTATGTTAACCTTAGAAGAGGTCAGAATTTTCATCTTGAAGGACCAAGCAGAATGTGCAAGACTCAACCATTAAAAGCAGTAAGTTATTTAATTTTATATATATAAAAAATAAATAAAAAGCACCCAACTTGTAAACCAGCAGAATTACCTCATGCTATCCAAACTCCCAGATTATCTGTGGAAAATCATGCTATATTATATAAATGAGCTCAAAGTAGTTATTGAGAGTTCCTATAGGACATCTGACAGTATTTCTGGGCTTGCACATTCCAACAGGTTTTTCTTTCTCTCTCTTTTTAACCCTGGCACGGTAGTGCTTACCTTTTCAGTGGCATGTCAGAAAGTTTTGACTGGCAGTTCATAAACACTCTGAGGTTCATATTTATCAACTGGTTCAAAACCTAAAGTAATGAGAAAAAGACATCTCTTAAAATGGTAACTAAAAAAGCTGACCACTGGTTTTATAGACAGGACCTCAAGGAGGCATGTTACCTGCTCATTCTCAATCCTCCCTTCTCATTATTTGTTTTACCACACCCATCTTTTAATTAGTGGTTTTAAGAACAGCTACCCATTCCCTCACATCACAGGCATCCTTTTGGGGATGCAGAGACCTCCCTCCTCAAGAACAGAATCACTGCAAACTAACCAGTTAAAATGGTGACACTAAAAGCTATCTAGATGATATCTAAGCATGATCTTAGTGTGCAGTATAGTGCAATTAGTTCTTCCACTAATGGATGTATTGTGTAACTCAGACACACTGTTAGAAGGCCATTGGTCACCACCCAGTCAAGTCAAGGAGGAAGACGAGCATTCCGAAATTACAGAACCGAGACAACTTTTTAAAATTGCCATAAAACACATTACAACATTGTATACGTACCAAAAGTAATGGAGCAAGTCTCTGTGCATCTCTGGTCACAGGATCAACAATAGCCACAACGTCAAAGTACGTCTCCCCCTCTTTTGGTCTCAGTTTAACTGCACTAAACAGAAGAAAAAACAATTTTAAAGTATCAAACATATGGATAAACATAGGAAAAAACCTATCCATCTCATTCTGAAGGCAGACTACTTCCTAATGCTATATGCTTTATAACATTAGATAGAGAAAAAATACACACATACATATACATGTGTAGAGACAGGCAGACAGATAAAATTAATTTATGCAATCTCACTGTGCCCTGAAAACTGCTGGGGACTTTCTTATTGCTATTTGGATATTATTTTTTAAAAAAAGTTAAATGCAACATAAAATAATGGGAATGTTAAAATACAAGGGAAAGTATATGGCTCAGCAAATGACAGCAATCCTATACCTGTATCGTTCTTCAAAAAAATGATATTCAATCCTTGCCTCTCCTTTTGGCTGAGCAGAGAGAAGAGCATCCACTTTCATTACCAAGTCACTTGCACTGAAAAAAGAAAGGAAAAAAAAAAAAAAAGGTTTACAGACACTCAAAAAATGCAGGTACTTACCACATTTCTGCCAGTTAGCAGCAAAAGAGAAGACAGACTGAATTCAGATACACAAACTAACGCTTTTACTACCTCTCTACATAAGCTCTGAAAAATTAAACATATTTAAGGGTTCATCTGCCATTAATTTAATCAGGTTGCAGCCTTATTACTGAGGGTGCCAGAGGATTTAACTCTATAACAAATACAGAGCAGCTGATTTTAGGGGTCAGCCATGCTACAGGCACTGCATTCCTGAACTTCACTAACCTCTCTTAGACCTGTAAGCCATTCAGATCAAACCCTTGTTTCACAGCAGTCTTCCCATTTTACACTGCAGCTCTTAAGAACTAGGAAGCAATCCTGTATGTGGAGAAACTTTGAGAGAGAGGGGTCCTATCATTAAAAGAGAATTACTTGTGGCAACTTCTTCCTTTTTATTGTTCCCATAAATTTTCAGTCTAATATTTTAAGAATATATTTAAACTTGAAAATGTAAAACCTCTTGAAAGCTCAATGAAAATTGATTTGTACATCATAGCTTTGCCAAGAAGCAATACTGTAACTTAAAGGTCTGTCAGCTTTTCGTGAATTAAGTAAGTCTCATAGATTTATGGTGACAGCTGTTTAAATTGTTCACACCAAAACCACAAGCCTGGAAGCCTGCCAAGTTCTAGTGTTTTCCAATGCAACAGATAATTTTAAAAGCTTTTGAAAAACTTTGGCAGCATTCAGACCAAAGAATCACTGCTCTGTCCAAAACTAGCCTATGTTCAAACCATACCTACCACCCTTATTTCTCTTTAGATTCCCAACAGAGCAATGGATGCAAAAGTGTTTGGAATGCTCTTAAACCCTGTCCTCCTAGGATTCAGAATTACTCAAGATTTCGGCACAAAAGACCTCATGCTTAATTTACTTAACCAGCCTGTAACAGTCAAGAAGCATCACAACAAAACATGATGCTAAATATGAGAGAAAATATCTTCTTAGCTATGAGCTCCAACACACACACATGCCTATGGACTTCAGTTCTTTTGAACCTGAAGATGACCTTCTTTTTTTGGATTAGCTGACCTCTATGCTTTTTGCAATAATTATCTAGAACTATGATTTTCATTTGTTTATCTCTACCTCCTTTCCTATGGTTTCTCTTAAAAAAGTTAAAAGCAGCATACATGATTCTGTAGTACTGACAGTGAAATATATTACTAAAATAATTTTCATATTGATAGGCCAAGCAGCACTTAACTGAACTGCAGACAGTTTCAA
Organism: Athene noctua; assembly: GCF_965140245.1. Classification (NCBI taxonomy): domain Eukaryota; kingdom Metazoa; phylum Chordata; class Aves; order Strigiformes; family Strigidae; genus Athene; species Athene noctua. Next base: position 4,160,871 of record NC_134044.1, on the reverse strand, counting down.
AAAGCATACTCCAGTGTCTCATTTTCTTCCCTTCTTTCTGCTTTTAAATCAATACCACAGTAATCCTACATATGAGTTATGAAACCCTGACATATTGGAGGTAAATGGTTTAAAACAGCACGTCAGTTAAGATTTAGCTGGGGAAAAAAACCACAGAAAGTCTGAAGGCCTTAATATAAATGAAAAGTTAGGCTTCTCTTCCATTTAGAGGAGCAGAAAGGTAATCTGGTGCAGAAAGCATTTTCAAGAATAAATGTAAAAATGTGCAGCAATTTATACCACTTTGTAACACATCCCACAGCAGCAAACAACTCTTCTCTGCATGCAGACATCTTCTGTTAGTAAAGCTGTCACTGACCAGTGTCAACTAAACCTTGAATGAAACCTCATCTAGCTGAGCACAGCAGTGAATTTAGCCAGCCCCCGTAGAATGCCTCACCACCCTAATTTTTTATTTTTTCAGCCCACCTGCATCCCTCCCTGCCCCCAATCCAAGAAACCACTTCCTGAACTCCTCAGACAACACAGCAGGCTGTTGCCAGCCATGCTGCTGTGATTCAGGGACTCTCTCAGTGAGTACCAACACATTCACTGTTTCACATTCACTTGAACGGTTCTGCAGTAAATTCCTACAGACTCGGGCACTTTCCCAGTTTCTTGCTGCTTGTCAGTGAGGCTCCAGCCAACCACTACAAGGTCACAGACCAGCCATGGCAGGTTGCTACTAGATACAGATAATGAATTATAGGCGATGAACTCCGAGCACAGTACCATAGTAGGGGTTGTCAGTACCCTCAGAACTGCCTCCTGAATCTGGGGGGATACAGTTACAGCTCCATAGATTGTGAACTACAGAAAAGTCACTAAAGCACTTTAAACCCAATAAAGATAATTTACATCTTTTTCCTTTCTCACTTGCCCCTCTGAACAGCTGAGCCTTGACCATACCAACACAAGCATGTTTGTTTATAGCACCTATCCAGAGTGTACTTGATAAAGCTTTCTCCAGGCTGCAGGAAGTCATGTTATCAGCATACCACCACTTTTTTGTAAGCCTCTTCACGTTTACTTACAGATCTTCTTCGAATCCCAGCTGCTGAATCTGAGATTTGATTTTTTGTCCTGATGTCTTTAGTATGATATTCTCAAGGAGATGAAAATCATCCTGATTGAACATCTCACCATCCTCTAATGGGCCAATAATCTACAAAAAAAGCTGGATCAGCATTATTAGGTAAAGGCTACACAAAATTCAAAGATGTATTAAATAAATGCTCTAGTCTTGGTGGGTATCAGCTGTTTAGGCTGGTATTAATGTCAATGGCAGCAGAGTTTAACAGATAAATCTAGCTATTTAGAGGCAAGAGTCCCAGACTAAGGCATAAAATGCATACTTAAAATTTTCATGTAGTGCTTTGAAAAAGTCAGGCATATTAAATTATACATGCAATACTACATCTTGAAGGGGCAACAGAATACAAGGCCAGTTCCAGTAGTCCAGCAAGACTCCAGCAAATCTCACTCCTCTAGCTTTTGGAAGCCTAAAAGCTACCTAGACAAGTCTTGCTATTTTGCTAACGAGAGAAATAGAATGCCATGGCTCATCACTTGAAATTTTTAACCCTTTAAAGTATACAGTAACCACTGGAACTTGCAGGTTTTTTTCCTAACTAGGAACCAAATGACAAAAGACAACTTAATGCAGCGGGGTTTCATTATTTGCAGTGAAATATTGTAACACCATTTGCCTGATTTAAGTGGCTATCGTAAAAAGAGCTAGTGGAAGACACCAAAGCACCTTGGTTAGGGCCAGATACAGCAGCATTTTGCCCAATGAACTGAAGCAGCACAATCTTTCAAATTTATCATCTCTTTCTGCCGCTGGACTCAATTCACTGCCAACATGAAAGCAACTCTGTTACTAAAAGATCTGAATTTGTACAAAACACCCAACAACTAACTGCACACAGTACAAAGAAAAGGTCATGCAGGTCTGAATAAATCAAACTGGCAGCAGTCCTGAAGACTACTGAGACCTAAAGAAGGCTGAGACTGTCTGATCCCTAGACTCTGCTGCTCAAGGTCTGCTTCTTTCCCGCATGTGGAATATCTCTTTTCCTGTCTCCTGATTGATCTCACCCTTCCATTGCTGATCACAGCCCTCTGCCCCTTCTTCAGCTTTAGAACGTCTCTGCAATATATAGCATGGGACAGAATAAAATCCACCTTGGGAGATTCAAAGGCTTCTTCGAAAATATTGATATCCATACCCTGAAAGAAAAGAATACTTCACATTGAAACAGGAAGAAAAGTACACCTCTGCACACTTTTTTTTTTTTAAATGCACCTTTTTTGTTTCCATTCAAAAACATCTTTGTATCTTGCTAAAACTTATCCCCAGGCCCCTCTTCTTTATGGTCTTAAACCTAGTTCTTGCCTGTCACCTTCAAACATCCCAGCTTCTGATGTGAAAGGCCACAGCCCTAGTTGTTGCTACTTAGACCAGTTGTTTCTTCATTCTTTTGTTCTTAAGTACTTCGTGGCTGACTTTTTAAAATCTACTCTGAGAAATGTAATTGTAATTTTTTTTCTCAGCTTTTAAAAAAGATTATAGTTGCCTCTTGGCCCCTCAAGAAACAACTGTCTCACTTAAATAGAATCTGTATTCCTTTTAACTTTGAGAAGTTATGTAGTTTTGATGTATATGAGGATTTACTTTATTTTTAGGAAAAAACCCACAGCAAGACCAACAGTGGTACTCTCCATTGTTACTGAATCTTTTGCATACAAACATACTGCACTAAAAAATTAATTAGAAGAACAAGCAAAGTACCCAACCTTTGTAAATGCCAACAAACACACTTACCCCAACAGCAAATTCTAAGATGTCAGCTCCTGCCTCTACTGCCTTTGCATTTTCTTCTTTTGCCATTTTGGTGATGAAGTTCTTGGCATTATTTGACGTTTGTGTCTGTAGAGCTGCCCATATGGCTTTAGCGACAAGTGTATTCTGGCTATTTGGATCTTCACTAGGATTATTAATCATACTAATTCGAACATTATTGCTGGATTTCTGTGTTTAACAAAACATGCATTAGGAAAGTTTTAGATTTCAGGTATTTTAAATGAGAAGAGTAAATCTATTATAATAAACACTATAGCAAAAGCTTTGTATTTCTTAAGCAGAAAAGCAGATTCCAAATAAGGTAAATAACAGCAAAGGGTTAAAAGGATGAATGAAATGATTTAACATCAAGTATTTAGTTTGTGTATAGGCACCACTGTGACAGGAATCTTCTAGATAATACTGTGCTACACAAGAGATAGAGGAGGACCATGGACACCACTCAGAGGTCTTGCAAAACAGTGATTTAGGAGTAAGCTATCTATTTTTATGATTCAATTATCTTCCCAGAACAAATGAGACAAGAGAATGCAATGTTCACAGACATCTTCAATTCAGAACCACGAGCTTAAAAGAACATCTTTTCTTTATTGTATTGGCATAGTGCCTAGAGGGGATTCTGGCCTAGTACAAGGTCAGTGATGTTACAGCCCCTACAATTAAGATGAGGCTGGAAATTAGAGACCCTGCAGGGAAAACCCATCTCCCCAGGTCATACAACAAGAAACCACACAACTGTGTTTCTCAAGCCTCCACCTACTGCTTTATTAGCACTGCTAACCCATTCAAATGAAAACATTACCTACCTGATGTTTAATGGCATCATACAACAATTGCCTCCCTGAAGGCTTATCAAAATCACCAACAATCCAGAAAGTAACTGGTCTAACAAAGGAATCATCTGCAGTTAAGAAAAAAAAGGTGGGAGAAATTTGAGGGTGAAAGGAAGGCAGGCTTCAGTTTTTCCTCATTTGGGGGAAAAATGTGATGCACATGCAAAGATTTCAAAAAAAGTAAAATTACACAGGAAAGCTATAGATGAAGCAAGCTATGAAGTCTGGCAAGACAAGAGTAACAGCTTTGGTATTATATTAGGTTTCATCTACCTCATTCAGAAAACCCACATGGGACAGCATGCATCACTGTTTCTAAACCGGATTTTTTTTTTTGTTTACTACCTTTGTAATTTAGAAATTATAAAGGAACCTATAAATACAGATTCCAACATATTGCTTCTTTGTACTGAAGCTAGCATGCATCTGAACAGCTTTCTTCATTTCCTGCTGGTTCTAAAACCAATGTTACAAAGGAACCAGAAAAATTCCCAGAATAACAACATACGCAATGGTAAAGCATGAGTTACCATATATCTCCTTGGAAGACATTCCTGGTCAAAAAGCAGAAAGGAAAGGGGGAAAGGAGAGAGACATTAATAATTTGATAGTAATCCCAATGTGTATCAAGAAGCTGCAGCACTGTACTGGGCATAAGTGAATCACTGAAGTTCAAGTCCAACTAGCCACATGTTTGTGCTACTTTTAGAATAAGCTTTGACTTTTTCTTCCTCTCAGATAGACTGATGACTTATTTTCATGCTACAGCAATAATTATACTACGTATTACCAGTTTCATACTGTATTGTGAAAGCATCATTCTGAAGACTGTTTGCAAAAACCTCCATGCCATTATTAACCATTTCTATTATCTTCCCTCTTTAAAAACTAGCATGACAGTGTTATTTCAGTACTGTTGCTGAGCCAGCAATATGTATACCTTTCCTATTATTTTAGAAAACAAATGTGCTACAGCATTACTGTAATCAGATACCAGTTATTAAATATCTTAAGTGACCGAAGAGGCAGTGACCCAAAACTGTCAAGCCATGGGATTGCAAATTAATGCATTTTCAAATGACCATGCACAGGTGTAGATTTAATTAATACTCTACAAAAGGAAAACAAGAAACTTGGTCAGATCTAAGTGGCTGAACATGAACTGAGGGCAAGTACAAGACAGAAGGAGCAATGGGAACATTTAAGGCAGCGCATGAAGGTGGCAGTGGCTGGAGACATTACTGGGGAAACTTGTGAGAGTCTACTAAAGATGACAGACAGGAACAAGAGGAATTGGTTCAAGTGACAGCAGCTTATTTATGATACCTCACTGAAATGGACATAGGAAATGCCTGATTAAGCTCTGTATTATGTCTGTGCATGCTTTTCCTACACTGAGAAGTACAGCTGAGTTTTAACATTAACGGGAGACTTCATGTATAACTGTAATAAAACAATACTACACTGAAAAAGCAGTACATGCACTGGAGCAGTAAAAACAGCACAGAACATGTTATGTGTTGTCATATAATGGGCAGTAACTTCTGAATCCATGTAACTTTTAGTCATTTTGAATTATGAGACAGAGCTAGGACACCTTTTGTATTTTTTTTAGTCAGTGTCACTGCAGGATCAGATCTTACACTGCTGCATTTCTGGTGGTCATTTGCAATATAGCAAGAGCAGGTGGGGTGGGATTTTGTTATTCATTGAAAACTGAGCTGGGTTTAAAGAGGGGTACATTCTTGTTACATGTAGATGTCATGACTTATTAAAAAAAATAGATATTTTTTAACACTTAGATTGCACCATTACCCACAGGCCTGAACAAGGCTCAATACGTGTGTTGGAAACACACACAAGATTAGATTTGGGTTCATAATCCACTGCAGACTTTACCTTTTTTTGTTAAGTAGGTCATGCTGTTTGCAACAGCAGCTGTCTTATGTTTGGAATCCAATGTGGTAAATCGAGCAAAGTCATCCACGTAAAAGTTATCTGAGAAAGAGAGAAAGTATTAGATGGCAAAGCAACTATTCCATGTAAAATGAAAGAAAAATCACTACTATTACCAGAACATTAAGAACACATTCCATTTTGTTCCCTGTGATACTGCTTTTTATGTCTAATCTCCACTGTTAATATATAAGATGAAGAATACATTTTTGTTGTCTCATAAGTTATATTTTTGTCTCATAAGTTGCTTTAATAATTACATTGCATATTTGATATGAAGTCAGTTGAAAGAATTGTTCAAGTCTCACTTAGTTGAAGTTAGTTTATGCAAATAATATACCTTTAAAAACCCACTGTGTTACTATTTTTCAAGCAACTCAAAAAAGGCAGTTGTACAAGTGTTTTTGCAATACTGTCATTACACTGCAGTCACTGCATTGGGTGTTAATACATTTAGCCATGAAAAGTTCTGCTAAATCTTAAGTCATTCCAGAGATGACTGTCAATCTCTGCTCAAAAGAAGGTTAGAAATAAGAAACAAGCTGTTGCTTTATACATTATATGACTGTTCTTGGCTTTTGCTGGCATTGCTAATTTCTCAACTTCATGAGTCATATTCCCCTAAAGGTTTGTATAAAATCAAACCAAATTCCTGTTTTCAAAAATCTGTAGACCTTAACGTTGCTATTGTACATAACATCTCCCCCAGCACCAGAGCTAGAACATCATCACTTGGGGTGCTCTTAATATTTTGCCACTAGAGCTTTCTGTTGGGACAGCAAAAGTCTGACTCAGATACTTCAGGCTTAATGCAATTAAAAGCATCCCTTACTCATTCCTGTCAGATCTAGGTACTCTCTGTCAGACGTTAAGATTCTTGAGTTAATTCTTGGAACAACATTAGGCTGGTTCATGATATACTCAACCACATCTTGGTCATTAGATAATTCACCCTGAAGGAAAGAAGCAATATTCATTATTTCACATGTATATTTTGCCTTTGATAACTTCAGAAAAAACAAAACCACAACCAAAACACAAAAACCAAACGACAACATCAGAAAACCAACCAACCAACCAAGAAGTTATGCAAGTTAAGTTGTCTTGTGTATTACATATTCAGGGACTTTTGAATCAAGTTTTTCCAAAACTTGTTTCTCTCTAAAGTCGCAGGTGACCTCAGCACCTACCAGGTACACGGCTCGCTGGAAGATGCTTGTGGTTTCCAGGATTTTGTGCATTGTCACGGTTTCTAGGTCATCAGGATCCAGCTGATCTTTTTGAAAAGGCATTCCATTGAACAGCACCACAGGGAGTGGACCTACACCCGTTTGCTCATAGTAACCTCTTGCTGCCTAAATACAGGGGAAGAAGGAGCTTTACCACATTAGTCCATTACCCTGAAGGTCCATAACATTTCCACACAATATCCACCCAAGTCTATTTTAAGCACACTAAGATGTCCTTCCAGCTTTTATACAATGCAAAGAATATTAATTTCACACAGTGCATAAGACACTTTCTGTATCTTACATGCACAAGATGTCCTTGTCTTTCAGAGTTTCAAAGCAAAAGTAGTCACTTCGTAACACAGAAGTGCAAAATATCCCACTAAGTTCATACCACAAATAAATAAATTCCAGTGGGCCCTTTCTGGTAATATCAAAAACTGCACAATAGAAAATCTGACTGCATATGGAAGCAAATGCAATGCAAGCAGTGATAGCTGTAACATAAGACAGGGTAGAAGTTTTTTCTTTGTATTTTTTAAGAACATGTTTCTTAAACTTGTGAAAAACATTTACTTGTGGGGCAGGGGGTTATTACGTAAGGACAAATTTCCCCATTTCATGTAACCACTGCAAAATGCACCATCAGTATTGATAGTCTGTTACGGACAAAAGTTAATCAGGTTCTACTGTTTAGAGGTCTTGTTGAGAGCTTTCAGGACCTTTTAAGGACATAATTATCACAAAGCTCAGATCACATGAAAGAGTGCTCAGTGTTGTTTTAACTTGTGTCGTTTGTATGGAGACAGGCTCCTTCTAAAGGCTTCCTTCCTTCCTTATGTGAAGGCTTTGCAGTGCTTTAAGCTGTGGTTGTGCTGAACAGTGCCAGGTGCACCAGTTGCAGCAAGGCCTCCAGAATGGCCCCTCACTTCTTCTGGATGAGAGTACCCTGCATGTGTTCGGAGTCTGGGGGGGAGTTGTTGATTTTGGTTTTTTGGGGTTTGATTTGGCATCTAGTACGTAAACTGAAAAGGACTCTCCCATCATATGAAAATGTCTGTCTTACTTTCAGGAGTTTCAATTTCCTCAAAATGCTTTTCCCTTCACTTTCCCACACTGGAAGATGGAAAGCATGTGTGCATATGAGCCTATATATGTAACCCTGGCTGCATTCCTTACATTTACAGATGTAGGCAGATTCATCTATGTTACAGAGCTACTGGAGACAGTATTTTCACTCTTTCTTTTAGAATATTCAACAAAAACATAAACATCCCTCTACAGAACGTCAAATAAAATCTGCTTCATGTCACATATAAGTGATCCAATAGTAATTTGCTCTCCCAATTTTCTCCATACAGAAGAGTATCAACCCTAAAAATAACTTTAAGAAATTATTTGAGGAAGATTGTTGAATGCCTTGCTATAGGAAAGGCATTTTGAATTCATCATCATTACTTTATATCACACAGTAGTCAAATACCAATAAAGAAAACCCACACCAGTCCCTCCCAGACATTAAGCCCCTTGGTCTTCTTATGAACCATTCCAGCACCTTAATTTTTTTTTTTTTTTTAAGTAATTTTAATCTCTGCTGAAGTCTGCATACCAGAATGACTTACGAATCACAAGAAAGTTGTCTTGGTCCTGGTACTATACATAAAGATTTAAAAATATATATATACTAGAATATATTATGTATATTATATAAAGCCAACTTATATAAGTCACCCAACATGATAACAAAAGAACTACTTGGTTAGTAAGAATATTGGATCCAAAAATTGTACATAAATAAATTTTCAAAATGGTGTTGAAGTGCAAAAAGTGAAAAACAGCTCTATTTCTTGAATTCTTACCTTTCTGTTTTGATCATAGGCAGAATCAATTCCCAGAATGCTGTTGACTTCCACATAAGGATACTGTTTCTCAAGAACACTAACCACATGCTGCACTTTCAGCTGATCTCCTGTTTTCACTTTGTTATATATCTGAAAGAGGGATACAAACACAAGTTTACAGCTGCAACCATAAAGCTCCTGTCCTTATCAAAGGTAAATTGACCTGTCACCTATATTCCAGTAATTATAATAAGGCATTAACAGGCAGATTGCAAAACATATATTCATATTTATCAGCTGCAGTAACAGCTCCTAAGCACTTGTAGCACTTTTAATAATCTTGCTTTACCTCGTAGTCATTTCTGTGAGATTGGAAGGAGGTAAATATGTATTTCCTTAAATAATAACTTGTGCCTTTTATCAGAAAAGTTATTTGAGGTGGAAAACTAGTGCTTAGGGGAAAAAAGGCTCAAGTGAAGCATATCCAAAGAGTTACCCTTCCCTTCAGAACTCAAGACATGCTTATAAACAATACAACAGATCTCACATATAAAGCAGGTAACTGTTTCCCTCTTGAAGACACAAGATTTTACTTCAATTTACAAATACATACCCCAAAAAATGAGAATAAAAGTCATTGTCTTCAAGTCACCAGCAGTTTAATGTTACAGTATGCCCTAATTTGTCAGTTTGTACAACAATGGCAAACCACAAGTGAAAATGCATTGACTAGCACCTTTGATGTGGCAAAAGTATGCAGCAGGAACTGTTCAAAACAAATTATAATATTGAAGGGATACAACAGTTTAGAACTCATTGCCAGAATGAGCAAAGAGGCAGGATCAGGAAAAACTTAAGCAAAACTTAAGTGTCACATTTAAATCTAGTCTCACTTGTTCAAGTAAGGTCAGAAGCACTTTCCAAAGAAATGTGTATTGTGTACGGTACTAGTATTTAGAGATACTCTGAATAACCAACCTAGTCAAAGCAAAACTTCTTCCATTATTGACATATTAGCACATTAACATAAGCTTACATAACATGGAAAATATTAAAACATTAATTTCCCTTTTAAATGAATACTTACAGACATGACAGTCTGGAAAGCATAATTAGTGTCCATTTCTTGTGCCACATAATTGTATGCCCTAAGGAGGGCAACACCAGGATCCTGAAGTCCATCAACATCCTCCGAGTCATTAACCACAAAGACTAGTCCTATCCTGAAATCAAACAAATCCCCAGATCATGAATCTATTATAAATAATCAATTCTTCATACAACTGTCAGCTGTGATCATCACCTAAGACAAAGGTTTTTTCTGGAATAGACTGGTGATTTTGAGCAGAGCAGTCAGGAATCAAACTTAGGACATATCAACTCTAATGGTGAGTCCATCACAATCTTGCTTTTCATCTCTCCTTCACCTAAAGTACTTGCTTTTAAGTTTCTTCTGGACTGTTAAAGAAACTGAACTCTATTTTGCTAGTAGCAAAAGTTAAAGTAAAAAAATTTTAAATAAGAAACAGTATCGAGGAAACGCCCTTCCCGATCACCAAGACAAGACGTGTAACATTTCTATTGTCCCATTAATGAGAATTTGACAATTGCAAATGTCACAAAATCAAAACTAATGTAAAAAAATCCCATTAAAACATAGCAATTACCTCAGTGGGATGTGGTTACTGAAGAACATCTCTGCCACATTCAGTAACTCTGCTGTGGTCTCATGAGTAGGATCTACTATCAGCACCTGCATACAAATTGCAAGTGAGAAGTTTCTGTTTCCTTAAGAAGTCAAGACACGGGTGTTTGATTAGAGATACCTTCATTCATGTCTCAGTGCAGAATTCTCATCAGTCCTATTCTGTACACTGCCAGGGAGCTGAGGCCCACTAACTAGTTTCTTGTGAAGTGTCTAAGTCCATTATCTAAAATACCCAGCCTAAACCACTCCTTTAAGCAGAAGTGACCAGACTATTTATGTACTTTTTACCTTTACCTCAATATACCCTAGCATCTAGGCTTCTGCCTCTGCGTGTACACAGATCCACCCATTAAGATGTGCATGGGAGACAGGCATTTGTCAGAATCGAGGACCACAGCATTGCTCTGCTCAACCCCCTGGAGAGCTGATGCTGCTAAGACATTCTCAAAGCAAGCCCAAGCCCGGACAGAACAGGGCCATTCAGAATTAATGCGGGCCCTTTATTCATCCCAAGTGTTTTTATTTAATGATTTCAGTGTTAAAAGTACTGAACTCCAGAGAAAAAGATACCACATTAATGCTCCCACAGCTGGAGGTGGTTGAAGACCCTATCTAATACATGTCAAGTCCATCTAATAGATGCCAGAGAATCACGCTCAGTAATCCCTGAATCTCAGCCATAGTTCACTAGGATGAGTAGAACAAAACCTTTTAGAAAAGCATCCTATCTCAAGATATTTAAGTGACAGAGAATCCAGCATATATGTAGGTAAGTTGCAAAAGCTGTGGAATGAACGTTTCACTTCTAGTCCGATTAGTACTTACAAAATTATGGAAGTTTTTTCTGATTTGTCTGATCACGCCTGGAAACGTGGGACGCAGCAGTTCTTGCACATTGGAAGGCCAGGAATTATAACGACTGTCAACTTCAAGATTGTTGATCCACTAAGAAAAAATAAAGCCATTTAAATGATTGACAGTCCTCCTGCTCGTCTGAGACTGTAAAATATTTTTAAAATCAGACACTATATTGAGAGCTGTATGAATAAAAAGTTAAGCTTTTTAAAAAGAGCTAATTATATTTATAACCTTACTTTCCTTTTTTCCTTCACTGCAGTTTCTGAGTTGATTGTGAGATAAGTACAAAAGTTCCCCTGACAGCTGAAGAATGCATTGCCCAATGGCAAATAAGATTTTTTTTTTTTTATAAAACCATACGCACTGAAATAGCAGGGCTTCTGATGTCCACAGCATAGTCAGAATCTGATGGCTGGATGTTCAACTTCAGAACATTGTGCAAAGATAGACCCTCAATTCCTAAGCTGTGCAGGCCTTCCATAACGCGGGCTTCATTGCGTAGCACATCAATCAAGCTGGAAGGAAAAAGAAAAAAATATTGTTGAATTTTAAAGACACAGCAAATAACCTGCTCTTATCCTAAGGGTTAACAGATGAAAGGTATAAACAAGTCTGCCATGTCTGTGCATTACTTCTTATTCATCACTGATTTCTAACTGTCCTAAGAAACCTGAGATAATTTAAACTTATTCAATTATATTGCATTTCTAGGAAAAACTACATTAACTAAAGCATGATATACATAAGTAATTTCTATTTCACATTATTGAAACAAATCTTGACAAAGATATAGGGTGGTTTTCAGATGAAAAATTTACAGTGGTTTATCCTTTGAGGATCAGTCTTTTTATCTTCAGAATAAAGCCTGTATGTTGTCAGTCTTGGAGACCAAAACCTTGCTAGTCACAGCACACATCAAAAACCCAATACAAACAGTGACTTACCATTCCAATCTCCAAGAGTATTCCAGTTTTTACATCAGCTTTTTTGTTA